>NC_057729.1:9077219-9083526 GCF_004010195.1 Chiloscyllium plagiosum
CCCCCACCCTCCTCTAGCTTATCTCTCCATGCTTCAGGCTCTCTGCCTTTATTCCTGATGAAGGGCTTTTGCCCGAAACGTCGATTTTGCCTGTCCTCGGATGCTGCCTGGATTGCTGTGCTCTTCCAGTACCACTAATCCAGAATCTGGTTTCCAGCATCTGCAGTCATTGTTTTTACCTCATTGAAGTAGACATACTTCAAACCAACTTTTTGCTTGCCGGTGCCTTCTTGCAATCTTGAAATCTTAGTTCTGACTTCACTACTCTCAACCTCCCGTGTACTCGAACTACTATTTCAGTTCCCATCTCCCTGCTGAATTAGTTTAAACCCATTTGAAGAGCATTAGCAAATTTTGCCCCCAGGACATTGGTTACTCCTCTAGTTCAGGTGAAGACCATCATGTTTGTAGATGTCCCACATACTCCAGAAAGAGCCCCAATCATCCAGGCATCCAAAACCCTCCCTCCTGTAGCCACGTGTTCAACTCCTCTCTCTTCCTATTTCTCACCTCGCTAGCATGTGGCACCAGCAACAAACCAAAGACAACAACTCTGTTTGTTCTAGCTCTAAGCTTCGACCCTTGCTCTCTGAATTTCTGCCTTAAATCCCCTTCTCTCTTCCAAAGTCTGTCGTTTGTGCCTATGTGGACCACAACTTGGTGTTGCTCCCCCTCAAGGATCCCGAAAACATGATCAGAGACATCACGAATCCTGGGAGGCAATACATTAACCGTGAGGTTCTCTCGTTCCCATAGAATCTCCTCACAGTCCTCTAACTATGGAATCCCCAAGGACGAATGCTCCGCTCCTCTTTCCCCTTCCCTTCTGAACAACAGGGACAGACTCTGTGCCAGAGACCTGTGCCACAACAGTATACTTGTTGTAGACCTTGTAGACCTTGCTAAAGTAGCCATTATAGGTGCAAGCAACTGCCCTTGGAGTGAGTTGTAATCCCAGACTGCCAGCTTCTCTTTCATAATTAAATCCATGCTTGGGTTTACCTGGAGAGGGAACATTCAGAGCCTACTGGTACCTTTAAAACTTTTCATGATCAGTGGGCTCAAAAGGGGCTAAGGTACATTATTTCCCCCTCAATGATATTTTGATATTACTCTGAGTTTTCCTTTTTTGATGTCACAATTTTCCTAGTTTGGTATTTTTTGCTTATATTTGAACAGGAAAAGCTGAATTCTTCCCCAGTTTGGGAGTGGTGTAGGTGAGGTGTTGGAAGGGAGGGATGGACTGTGGGAGTTGCTTATGGACAGAGAGAGGGTCCAGAATGGAAAGGAGGAAACTGGTGCTTTTGCTAAACTATAAGTTTGTAATACCATATTGTATCCTTGTAAATTTCTGGAAGTCTTTTGCTGCTGAATTCACTCCTGAGACAATGAAATCCCCCTTGTATGATACCTTTCCCTTTTATATTAGAACCCAAAATGCAATGTTCACTATATACTTTGTCAAGGTACTGAACCTAACTCAGTTTAATGTGAACCCATCTCAATAGAATAGCTTTGCCTTTTCCAAGTAGAGATCCAGTGTCCAATAAAGCAAATTCCCCTTCCCTCCCACTCCATTCTCTGAGACACAAATTTAGTTCTCAAATCTGTAGATGCCTTCTTTGTCCTTCAAGGTGAAGATGATCCTCTTTATCATCTGGTGTGTTTGTTAAGAGTCCACTGAGTATGTATCTTGCTGCTAAGGCTAATCTGTGCCTGGAAGGATTGCACCCAGAAGGTTCTGCTGCAAGTAGACCAGCAGTTTGCATAAGAGCATAAGACATAAGAGTGAATGAAAGACCATTTGTCCCATTGAGTCCACTCCGCCATTTAATCATGGCTGATGGGTGTTTCAATTCCACTTACCCGCACTCTCCCCGTAAACCTTGATTCCTTGCAAAATCAAGAATTTATCAATCTCTGCCTTGAAGACGTCCCGGTCTCCACTGCATTCCGTGGCAATGAATTGCACAGGCCCACCACTCTCTGGCTGAAGATTGGATGAGCTGCTGGCTCAGGAGTTCCTCTCCTTGATTTTTTACCATTTGATATGCACTTGCTTTTGAAAGAGGCTGCACCATTCTCTTCAACAACAACAAGAGAAACAGAAATTGCTGGAAAATCTCAACAGCTCTGGCAGCCCCTGTGGAGAGAAATCAGAGCTAATATTTTGGACTAGAGACCTTTCTTCGGCTCACCATTCTCTTTTTTGATTGTGCCAGATCTGCTGTCTTGAACAAGTTTTTCCTAGTTCTTCAAACTAAAATCAAAGTCTGTGATTTTGTAATGCTTCTGTTGACCACGCTGTGAGTGTGCTGCAGATTCAAGCTTTCTATAGAGAAGTCACTTTCTTCACGAGCGTCAGGCATTCTGACATTTGTGACTGTCCTAGTCCAAGGTGCATATTGACATGTCAGCTCAGATGAGCACCTCACTGACTGGTATTTCTTCCTGCTGTCTGATCATCAGAAGCTTCTGAAAGTCAGCCATGTGAAAGCTCCTTTTTGTGGTTATATCAATGACCGGGTGTCCTTGGAGAGGGAGCACATGTTGTTCACTGATAAGCGTGAAGCCTCTCAGGTTGGTGGGAAGGGAGGGCTGAGGTCCATTATTTCCTACTTCCTTTCTTTTTAACTCCAATGAGCAGATTTGGTTTCCATTTGAACCAAAATTAAAAGCAGGGTTCAGCTGAGCATTCTCAAAACTGAACTGAACTACCAGTGCAGTCATCCCAACAGACAGAACATCATGAAGTCTGTCCTTAAACACTATACCCAGTAGTATGCATCTCAGGTCACAAACTGCAGATTGTTCCCTTTAAGATTCTCTGTTTTATTTTAGATACTAACTGTTCAGACACATTCATAATTCAGAACACAATTCTTACTTTTGTTTTTGATCTGGTAGGTGACCATGTCAAGGGCAGCCTATGACTCATATCTCAGCTACAACTATTCAGTTAGTACACAAATGTACACTTATTTTATTTCTTCTAAGCTACAATATTGTACAAAAGGACAAATCTAAGTAGACAGGTTCATAGCTGTTCAATTTCGCTATGACTGGGCAGATCTAAAGAGGAGAGGGATGAAAAGGTAAGCAGACAAATACATTCCCTTCCTCCCACCCAAAACAATTGGAAGTGAATCACAACAACGTTGTGAATGATGGCAATTTGAATTGCCAGAAAGCCTGGTAAAAGTACGAGCAACCTAGATAAAGTGGTACGTATAGATCTGATGTGAATTTCCAAGCATTGTTTGATAAGGTGCACATCAGAGGTTATGGCATAAAGTAAAATTTCATAGTGAAGAGGGTAACATATTAACATGGATAGGGATTAGTTGGCTAACAGTAAGCAGAGGCATAAATCAGTCATTTTCTGGTTGGTAAAATGTAATTAGTAGACTGCTGCAGAGATTAGATATTTACAATCTTTATGTATGATTTTCTGAAGGAAACCTATTTATGGTAGTATATTAAGGGGAGGCACAGTGGTTCAGTGGTTATCACTGCTGCTCACAGCATTAGGGACCCAGGTTCAATTCCAGTCTTGGGTAAATGCCCATGGAAAGTTTGTGCATTCTATCTGTGTATGCATGGCTTTCCACCTGGTGTTCTGGTGTCCCCGCAAGGTCCAAAGATATGCAGGTTTGGTGGATTGGTCATGCTAAATTGTCCGTAGTTTCCAGGGATGTATAGGCTATGCAGATTGACTATGGTAAATGTGAGGTAAGGGTAGGGGTCTAGGTGAGATGCTCTTAAGAGGGTTGATACAGACGTGAAGTGGGGATTGTATAATTTGCTGATGGCATAAAGATAGATAGGGAGGTAAATTGTGAGGAGGGCATAACGTGTTCATAAAGGAAAATAAGGTTAAGTGATTGGACAAAAAAGAAATGGCAGATGGAGCATGAAGTGGCAATGTTGTTTACTTTAGCAGGAAGAATGACAAAACAGACTATGATTTGAATGCGGACTGGTTGCAGGACTTGTTGTTACAGTGAGGTGTGGGTTCCTTCAAATATGACTCATACGACATTGGTATGCAGGTTGAACAAGTTATTTGGAAAAGAAATGGCATGTGGCCATTTATTGAAAGTTAAAAGAGTTTTAAAGTAACTTGCAGACAAAAATTTAATGGCATTCAGTTATGAGCTGCTAACTCTGGATAAACTCACAAGAAAACAAAATGTTAGTTTAAAAATACATGAGACTCTCAGTTCTAGGAATTTGGGGAATAAATGGTGAATGCCTTGAAAAGAGTTTCTACTACGGGGGTTTGGAGGGGTGGGTGCTGGAGGTCTTAAAATGCACAGATTTAGATAAATTCCCAAGGACCTGCGCTGATGTCTCTCAGAACATTTTGGGAAACTAGGGAAAAGATTATAGGGACGCGTGGTGTGACAGACTGGAGTGTGGATAATATTGTGCCATTTTTATAAGAAATGCTGTAACGAAAAGCCAGGGAACTACTACATACCAGTGAGTCTGACATCAACGGTAGAAACATTTTTGCATGGGATTCTGAGAGAGAGGTTTTACATGCATTTGGAAAGGCTAGAACTGATTAAGAGGTAGTAAGCATGGCTTACTGCATGGAAAATCATGTCTCACTAACTTGATTGAGATTTTGGAAGAGTTGACCAAGAAGAGAGATGAAGGCAGAGCCATTAGCAAGGTTTTCAACAAGGTTCTGCATGGTAGACTGGTTAATAAGGTTAGATCACATAGGATCCAGGTAGAGCTAGCCAACTGGATGCAAAATTGGCTTGACAGTGGGAAAAAGAGGGTGATATCAGAGGATTGTTATTCGCACTGGAGGTCTGTGACCAGTCATGTGCTGCAAGGATCGGTGCTGGGTATACTGCTTTTTGTCATTTATCTAAATGATCTGAATGACAATAGGAGGGCATGGTGAGTAAGTTTGCAGATGACACCAAAATTGGTGGCACAGTGGACAGTGAGGTAGGTTATGTAACAGTATAATGCGATATTGATCAGATAGGCCAATGGGCTGACGAGTGGCAAATAGAGTTTAATTTTGATAAATGTGAGGTGCTCCATTTTGGTCAGATGAACAAGGTTGGGACTTACATAAAGTAAAAATCACACAACACATTATAGTCCGACAGGTTTATTTGGAAGCACTAGCTTTTGAAGCGCTGCTCTTTCATCAGGTCATTGTGGGGTATAAAATCATAAGACACAGAATTTATAGCAAAAGAGTTATAGTGTCAAGGAGCTGTAATGATATATTAAACAAATTCAGCTGAAGTTTTTTCATTTTTTAGAATGGGATGAGCGAGTTCCAGTTCTTTAATATGTAAATCCCAGATTCACAGGGCAGCAACGTGATGACGGTGGTGCTGGGCCTGTTTGACTTCATTGGTCAGAGCATCGAGTATAAGAGTGGGGAAGTCACGTTGCAGCTGCACAAGACATTGGTGAGGCCAGTTTCAGAATATTGCGGGAAATTGCAGTCGCCCTGCTACAGGAAAGGTGTTGTTAATCTGGAAACAGTGCAGAAAATATTGACAAGGACATTGAGAGGTCTGGAGGGTTCCAGCTGTTAGGGAGAGGCTGAATAGGTTGACTTTTTAACATGGAGCATTGGAGGCTGAGTGGTGACAATATAGAGGTTTATAAAATCATGAGGGGCATAGATAAGGTGAGAGCCAAGCTCTTTTTCTGAGGGTAGGGGAGTCCAGAATTAAAGGGCATATCTTTGGTGAGAGGGGAAAGATTAAAAATGAAGCTGAGGGAGAAATGTTTCCCACAGACGGTGGTGTGTGTATGGAACGAATTGCCAGAGGAAGTAGTAGAGGCCGGTAACATTAGAACATTTAAAAGGCATTTGGATGGTACATGACTTGGAAAGGTTCAGAGGGACATGAGCAAAATGGAGTCAAATAGGATTAATTCAGTTTAGCATGCATTCCCTTCATGTATGATCCGAGTATCTATTTCCACTCTGTGTAACTCTATGACTCAATCACTCGAGTCACAGATTTGATAGAGGAGGCAAGCTCCCATGTCTTAACAGTGTACTTTTGTCTAGAGCTTCTGATCACAAATGTGAAAATGTCTGTACCTCTCACTTCTACAACAAGGAGCATTGAGGCATTCAATTAAAACCTGAGATTGGAAGAAAGTGCCTGGAAGGCTCTATTGTGTAACAACAGTTTCAGGTGCGTTCTTGTTTATTTGGCATCATACAAGTTTTCTGTTTGAATTTCACAAGTGCCTGCGGTCACTGAACTGTTTGCTTTTGTTTCCTGATTGTTAAATGTTCTTTCATGTGTTG
>NC_057729.1:9084026-9225501 GCF_004010195.1 Chiloscyllium plagiosum
AAGGAACAAAATGACAAGTTGATAACTTGATTGGTTCTTTGAAGAAAAGAGGTGTGAAATTACGATTGACATTGGCAGCTGAATATTTTCAGTGCTCATATTACATTCCTTTAACTACTGTTTTCATGTGAATTAATGCAATTAACAAAATCAATTACTTGACTAGTAATTTCATACTTGAATGTATGTGACCAAAAAAAACAAGGGAGAAGAGATTTGTCTTTACTAGCCACTAACTGACTATGTCACACCAGTGACCTGTTATATGTCCCAATTGATAATAATTCAGTTGCAGTCAAATGGAACTGACTATCAGGTAGGGAAAAGATATAGGTAGCCCAATCAATGAAACATGTTCTACAGTACTATCTTTTTGTGGGGATTTCAGAGCCATGGAGAAATCTTGCACTATCATCAGCATATCTCTGAGCATAAGCACACAGTGTGGGCAGAGTTAGGCCACATTAAATTAGACTGTCCTCAAGAAACTGGACACTCTCCATTACTTAAGATTAGAGGTCTCACTTGGACATGAACATGCAAAGAATATAGATTAACTGTAAGAGTCTGGTACACCTATAGCAGTATTCAATTTAATGTATACAAACAGTGTTACTTTGAAGTCTAAACCTGATAACAGTTCTTGATTTTTCTTCTCAACCACTCTACCTCAAACCGAAATACAGCGTGGCATCATTCAAGCCAAATTTCTAATCCTGAATATCAGGTGGCAGATTTGAAGGCCTTTGGTTGCAAAAAGCAGCAGCATTAGAGATAAGAAGCAATTATGTCACCATGTGACAAATGAAATCAAGATTCAGATCTGAGCTTGAAGAAACCTTCCACAAATCCCGCAGGTGTTGCAATGCTGGAAATGATCTGTTTCATACTTTTGTTTTAAATTTTGTCCAATTGGGAGTGGAAGGCTGGCCATTTTATTTATATCATATAAATTAGAAATAGGCAAGTACACACACCATACCAGGGCATTAAATATTGACCCGCAATTTTGTGGTTTTAGACTTGGTGATGTTTCTGGCCAACATGCTCTAATGGGTGTGTAGAATACATATTTTGCACAAACTTCATGGCATAAAGAAGAAACAATAGAATTTCATCACATCAATGGACAAGTCTAACCTGAATTGTCACCTTGACTGCCTGAGCATGAACCATTTCATGAGCAAAGCACCAAGAGAAAAATCAGGAAGAGGAGATTGCATATTCCGGCCACCAATTGCTTAATGTTCAGTCCATTGAGGTGATTGGAAAGAAAATGGGGTAGATCAGAAATGCAATCGCCACCTGCTGATTTTTCCACTGTTGTTCTTTCAATTACAAAATTAAAGATACGGTTGATATTGTAATGATAATCTGAAAGTTTTGTTGTTACTTTGACTGATGTCAGTATTTTTTTATTCCCAGATTATTTACACTGAATTCAAATTGTCAACATTCATGCCGGAATCTGAACTCATATTCTCAGGAGTATTTGTTCTGGCCACTGGATTACTACCCAGTAATTTAAACACATTAACCTTTCATAATAGCACGATCTGAGTCAGTGTACTTATGTGGACTGCAGCAGACATACATGGATTCCAGAGTTTTAAGAAGGTAGCTCACCATAACCTTCTCTAGAATAGTTAGAAATAGGAAACAAATACTGATCTTGCAAATTATATTTGCATCCCATGAACAGATAATAAAAACAAACTCAAAAACCCTATATACAGTTAATGGTGAGTTGGCCTCATCTTCTTGTATAGCAATGTGTGTTAGCAGATGGTTCAGAAATATTAGTAATACTAAGGGCAGCTGTTTGACCTATAACCATGACTTGATCTCCTATTGACACCATATATTTTGGCACTGTTAATGTTAGTGAATACTGGCTGTCATGATTGATTTCCCAATCTTGGCTTGGAATGTGAGTACAGAGTGCTTCCTTTTGGAAGGGGTAGAGGCCAGGGAATATCAATAGAGATAGCAAGAGCTTCTTTAAATATGTACAAAGAAAGAGAGAGGCCAAAGTGATCATAGACATCTTAGAGATTAAGACAAGGGAATTAATGATGGAAAACTAGGAAATGGTAGATAAATTGAACATGTGTTCTGCATAACCTTCATGGTAGAGGACACAAATAGCATTCTAAAACTAACAAATGAACAAAAGGACAGAAGAAATAAATGCAATACTAATCACTAGAGAAAAAAGTACAATGGAAACTAATGGGGTTAGAGACTTGATAAATCCCCTTGATCTGATAGGATGCATCCTAGGACATGAAAGGAAGTAGCTACAGAAATAATGGATACAGTGATAGTAATCTTCCAAGAATCCTTAAGTTCAGGAAAGTGAACTGGAAACTGCCAATGTAACACCTTTATTTAAAAAGGAAGGAGACAAAAACAGGTAGCTACAGGCTAGTTAGCTTAACGTCTGTTATTAGGAAAATGTTATATTCTATTGTCAAGAATGCAACAGTTGAGCATTTAGAATGACATAATATAATCAAGCAGAGTCAGTATGAGGGGAAATCATGCCTGAGAAATGTATTGGACATCTTTGAGGCAATAGCAAGCATGATAGTTAAAGAGGACTAAGTTGATGGATTTCAAAAAGGTTTTCAATAAGGTACAATGGTTTAGGTTTCTTAATAAGGTAAGAGTCAATGGTGTTGGAAGTCATGTATAATTCTAATAAGGACAGAGGATTGGCGCAGTAATAGAACACAGCATGTTGGGATAAAGTGAGCAGGGGTGGGGGGGAGGAAGCATTTTCAGCACATCAACCTGTAAGTAATGAAGTGCCACAGGGATCAGTGCTTGTTATTGTTATTGTTATTGAGTAATTACTGATCAAGATAAGATATTGACTCTGTCCTTCAGCCTCCTTTTGAGACAGAACTAGTGGTTGTTTAACTCCAATGCATGGCTTAAGTCCTTCAGTTCATGCTATGCAGTGAGTTGGCCACTGACTTGCATACAGATCCCTGTCATCAAAAACAAAATCCTGGATAGGAAGAAATGAGGAGAAAAAATAGGAACATCCATACCATAGAATAATTTATCTATCCCAGGTCTCAAAGTCTCTGATTCTAAACAGCATGGGGAATTCAGCAATGGTTCCAATTATTGTAATTAATAATTATTGGTCCTTTCCTTGGTCTATTTAACTCTGGAATGATGTTATAAATTACGAATAACATATTATGCAGTATATACTCATAATTCAATGAGGGACAATGTGCCTGAGGAATATGCTGCCTGTTTAATATGGAGTACAATAATTGTAAACGCTTACAATGTATGAGAAAAACACTCACTGCATACTGGTTAACGGGTTAACTGTAAATGAGTTATATTCACTATTGTTGTGTCACCATAAGGGCTGCTCTCTCATTAGAGAGAGAAGTGACTGGTGGCAATTTAACCTGCAGTCCACCGGCGAGGGAAGAGGATGAGAAGGAGAGTCCTTCATGGTAACCTCAAACCAGTGATGGGAATTGAATCCATGCTGCTCTGTAAACCAACAATCCAGCCAACTGAGCTAAATTGATTCCTATCCACTATTTTACAGATGTAATTGTTGAGGTTACACTGAATGCCTAAGCAAACTGAGTATAAACTAAAGTGCATGGTTCACTGAGGGTGCCAAATTGATAAATGCCACAGACTGAGTGATCTAAGTCACATACTATTCTTTCCAGACATCGCTCAGCTGATAGAAACACAAGAGTATACGTGGCCAGTCATACTTTAAGTGCACGATGCTCATTCAGCTGGGCTGGTAACTCGTTGCTGTGTCATTGCAGAGCAACCAAGAGAATTCAGAAATAATAGGTGGAAATTAATTCCCTCCCCCCCAGGTTAGGTTGAATGACAGGGAACGTTTAATTTGACAGGAAGTTGGTGGGTGGAGATCCCAACATCTTCCTGCCTCTGCGTTGATTAAGATGGCTCATGTACAACTTTCCCTCTCTGCTGCCAAAGGAGATTTTTATATGGGCAATTAATTCCTGCCTCAGCCCACTGCGTTGGCATTCACCTGGCAGCTGGACAGCAATTTATCATCCAAAAAGCATGGAATATAAGCCCCATTAAGGTAGTCCACAGTGGGGAATGGGAATTGTACCTTGTTTACAGGTACTCAATGTTTATTGAAGCTTCTGGAAGTGAGAAATTGCAAAGAACCATCTCCCTGTTTTTGCTGCAAACCCCAATTACCCAATTTCTTAAACCCCACAAATAGGACCCCATCCTACCATCATTCACCAATGGCCTACGTCCAGAGGCAACACTTGACCTTCAATTGGCTGTCAGCTCTTGAGGATACAAGATTCCCACTCCCAGGCTCCTTGACATGTCTGCCTGAGAGGCATTAGATCTCACTGGCTTTTCCAAAAAGTGATGCTTGGATCTTATCGGCTTTACAGCAGTAGTAGATGAGACCTTTGTTTGACTTTACTGAATATCACACATTGTCCTCAGATTTAGAGTGGGTAAGAGGAGTTTGATCAGGTTTCCCCAAATACTATGAAGTTTTGATTCCACATCATGTAACTTCTTTTTGTTCTCCATCTGGAAGTGAACTGTACTTCCTGCTGGTCAGGGAATGCTCCAAGGGGATTGTGGGCCACGGACATGTTTTGGAGTCTGCAACTGCAGTTCTGTTAGTATTGGGTGGGGAGCAGTTTATGATCTGGGGAGGGGATGATAGGGAGAGGCATCAAATCTTAGAGGGAAAGTCCATTCTTAATGCTGCAGGGTTGTGTGAGGAAGGGGATGGTGTGGAGGGGAGGCTTCTCTACAGACTAGGGGATCTATTGGAGGAATGGGATATTCGGAAGACTATGTGTGGACTGGGAGGAAACTTTCTTGCTCCCTCTGACCCACACTCAGTACTATAAGAATACTTAACTTTCCACAAAGATGCCTTTGACTCTTTTCAGCTTGCGGTTTTGCAGAGACCGAGGGAATCCAGCTGGCTGGATTCAAACCTGGGAAATAGATTAAATATGTAGCAAGTGGCCTTTTAATGATATTTAAATGGGTAACCCAAATTCGAGGAGTGAGTTGATTACATTCCCTCATTTCCTTCCCCAAAAATGTTAGAAATGACTGAAGGTGGTTTGGATTTGAAAAATGTTTTAAAAAGTTAATAGCCCACCTGACCCCAACACACCTTTTACATGTCATTCCTTCACACAGGAGTGAAATTGTTGATTTCAACTAA
Organism: Chiloscyllium plagiosum; assembly: GCF_004010195.1. NCBI lineage: Eukaryota > Metazoa > Chordata > Chondrichthyes > Orectolobiformes > Hemiscylliidae > Chiloscyllium > Chiloscyllium plagiosum. The sequence goes on from NC_057729.1 coordinate 9,089,266, forward strand.
CAGAAATTAACATTCTCTTTTTTAACCTGCTGGAAAAACTGAATGACAATTCAAAGCATTTTACACTATTCGAATAGGTACACAGTAGCACAGTTCTTGCTGACTGAAACATATTGTTAAAACTCACACACCAGGTAATAGTCCAACAGGTTTAATTTGAAGCATCGGGTGATGAAAGAGCGTCGCTCCGAAAGCTAGTGTGCTTCCAATTAAACCTGTTGGACTATAACCTGGTGTTGTGTGATTTTTAACTTTGTACACCCCAGTCCAACACCGGCACCTCCGAATCACGAAACATATTGTGATTGTCTGATTTATGGCTTGTCAATTTATGATGGAACTATACTGGCTTACTGCACCGTATACTGTTGATTTAGAAGTCATGAGTCATATCTTAACTATACTTCTCAAACTGATTTTTCATAAACAAGGAGCTCAAGTGGGCCCTGCGTTATCTGCAATCAACATTTCCCTTTAGCCGGTGTATCACTGTAACCTGATGCATTCCTTCTGCAATTGGACAACATCAATTTATAAAACTCATAAGGAAATCGGTGGGGTGGAGTGGTATCAATGGATTTTTTGTCAACCTGAATGCATTTAGTAATGTCGTATTTCATTTCAGGTCACTGAGGTGCATGTGTGTCACGACTGTTATTAATTCTGTCATTTTATTTTGTTATCAACAGAACAAATAAATTAACAAGCTTTAATTGTCTTTTGTGCTGTTAATTGTTCAGAGATATGTTAAAAATAGAGTAAGTGGTGACTTGTTCATACAATGACCTTAGCGTGTTCCACTCAGCTGCTTATTTTTCACGCATGGGAGTTTTTTTTTTAACCTTTATTTTATGTACAGCGTTCTGAAATGTGAAAGGGACCCACCAGCACACTAATTAAAAATTACTCTTTATTAAGAAGACAGGCTCACATCAGTACTTACAATCATTTAACTTCCAAAAAAATGTAAAAATAGTCACAGCATTCTGGGGGATCTTTCTAATCTTTATCTCCTGACAAATATTGATTTATCACTTGCTCCACAGAACTATCTATTATTACACGTAAAGGGTCATCCTGCAACCAATTCATTGAATGGCTAATTGGCCAGATTCTCGTGTCATTCTTGGTTTGTGTCCCAGTGTGCACAATGCTTAGATTGGATGGAGAAAGGACTGTGGGTATAAGAGTATGAAATGCTTAGCATACAGGTATTTGTGTGGCAACATTAAGATGAGGAATGCAAGCTCTTGCATGGAACCATGCAATGGCTGAATGCAGGTAATAGCTATGCTTCACTGTCAATAGCAAGTACCAATTTTTAAATGAATTTCCTAGCTGCTTCAGTGTGTATCAAATCACAGAGTGTACAGTTCTGACACACTGTTCATGTGCCTAGCAACCCTGAGACTGCCATGTTAGATAAATCCCCTTTTGGTGACTGCCACCATACACTGGAGGAGGTTAAACTGCACTTGGCTACACAAAATGGGCGACAATGAATCGGCTGCCCATTTACACACCTCTTGATTTCTTATCCATTAATATTTATAAAGAAGCTAAATGGGAAAAGAAAACTTAGTGTAAGCATCACTCGTCAGTGAGTGATATGTTACGTTGAAAGACAGCTTGCTAAATCTGATTGTGATAACTTGGACACATTGTTGAATAAAGTGCAAGATTTGACTTCTCGGTGACCCAGTCTGCTGTCTATAGAATCGCCATCTCCCTGCAGTGAACAGCCGCAAATGTCAAACTAAGAATGTAACAGCCACCAATAAACACATTGACCAGGACAAGTCACTTCACCTTCATGCCAAATGTTAACATGAATGAGTGTGGGCAGGATTGGAGGTGAGGACGGGAGTATAGGAGTCACAGGGAAGTTGTTGCTGGTGACAGCAGGCAGGAAGGTTGGAAGAAAATATGGTTCCTCCTCATCCTGATGCTGGGTTCCTTATTGGGCATAGCATGCCCATGAATGTGGCATCTCCCATTGACAAGCCCAACAGGATCTACTGAGTTATTTCTCAAAGATACTTCCAATGCCTGCCACTGGCTGAAAACCATTGGACAACAGAAGCGGCTCTTGAAAGGCTCTTAAAGTAATCAATTGGCCTCCAGCTGGGAGGGAGATAAATCAGCATATATATGGTCATTTTCTCCAATGACCTAGAAAGTGGAAAAACCTTGTGTTTATATTCCACTTCTCACAATCTCTGGATATTACAAAACACTTTACAGTTGATTAAGTAGTTTTGAAATATATGAGGCACTGCAGCCCAGGTACAGCACAGGCGAATGAATCTATTTTCATGATGTTGGTTAAGGAATAACGATTAGCCAGGACACTGTTGATAAATCCCATACCCTTTTATAAAAGGAAAGTGCCCTAGGCATTTTCTCGTCCATCTGAGAGGGCAACACTGCCTCAGTGTAAAATCTCATTTCAATAAAATTGTGCTTCTGACAGTGCAGAGCTCCATTATGTCTACAGTAATTTGTTCCTCCTTTACATGTGAGTTTTTTAATCTGCTTGTTTCAGAGATCACATTTCATCTTCAAAATTCTGTCAATGTCCAAAGATGGTTTTGTATCATGTTTATAATTGTGAGAATATGTTTTTGAGAGAGATAATACATTATAACGTATCATCACCGGATGCTGTAGTGCAATCACTTGAACCTGTTCTTGCAATGAGCTGTGCCCATAACTGGTAATTCTCCCAGATATTCCTGATCTACTTGCCTCATGAATCAGTGATGCAGAGATTTAAAACCCAACTCTACTAAAAATAGGTTTTGGAATTTTGATTGAGGAGACTTCAGTCAGCGAGCCAGTGGTCTTTCACATTGATGTGTTGTTGCATCACACCAGAACAAAGAGCAAATTCGTCATGCTTATCAGTTCCCTACAATGCAAGCTGTCAATGGATGGCTGGTTAAACAGGAAAACAAATGTGAAAAGTCTCCACCCATTTTAAACTTCAGTTTGTGTAATCTGGAATATTCACCATATTTTAAAGACAAATCCTGACTATCTAACTGACTATGAGAGTGTGGTGCTAGAAAAGCACAGCCAGTCAGGCAGCATCCAAAGAGCTGGAGAATCGACGTTTTGGGCATAAGCCCTTCATTTCCTGATGAAGGGCTTGTACCCGAAACGTCGATTCTCCTACTCCTCAGATGCTGCCTGACCTGCTGAACCACACTACACTCTGATCTCCAGCATCTGCAGTGCTCACTTTCTCCTCTCTATCTGACTGCCTCCATTGATAGCTAGTTGCCTCCCAATTTTCTGTATCTAGCATTGGGAAGACGTGATGGATTTTTTGCTAAATATAACATCAGCAGAGAAATTAAACAATGGTTTATTGCATTTGTCTTGATCTTTAATCCTTAACACATCCAACAAAACTAAATTGAGACAGAACATGTGCTTATTACACATTGTATCTGCCTCTTATTTAGGAATCATGGAGCAGAAAATGAGCCATTGTAAAAATGTAAGATTGCACAGCAGGACACACACATGCTACTACAGGCTTGAAAAAGTTGTCACATTGACAACAGCTAAAGAACTGAGATCATTCTGCATAGGGAATCACTCAGGCAATTGGCAGTTAGGTTCGACAAATTGAGATTCTACCCTCACATCAGGGGACAACAATTTCATTCTGTCAGAATCAGGTGCACTTTAACAATGCCCAGTACACACCTGCTTGGTGAGTAAGTGCCATCATTCATGCTGCATATTCAAAGTTAAGATCAGATACCAATATATAACAAGGAACAAGAATAGGCCACTTGGCCTTTTGAGACTGCTCCGCCATTCAATAATATCACAGCTGTTCTGATTTTAATCTCAACACTATATTCACAATTATTCCTGATAATCTTTCAAACCCCTGATAATCAAAAATCTTTTTCAGCTCTGTCTTAAAAATATTTAGAGGAAGGGAATTCCAAAGACTCTCAACTAACTCTGAGAGGAAAAGTGCTTCATCTTCTCTGTTTTAAATGTGCACCCCTTTATTTTAACATAGAACATTACAGCACAGCACAGGCCCTTCAGCCGCCAATGTTTCGCCGACCTGTGAAACTAATCTGAAGCCCATCTAACCTACACTATTCCATTATCATCCATATGTTTATGAAACTACCATTTAAATGTCCTTAAAGTTGGTGAGTCTATTACTTTTCGGACAGGGCATTCCACGCCCTTACAACTCTCTGAGTAAAGAAACTACCTCTGTCCTGTATCTATTACCCTTCAGCTTAAAGCTACGTCCCCTTATACTAGCCGTTGCTATCTGAGGAAAAAGGCTCTCACTGTCCACACTACCTCGTCTGCTGATCATCTTGTATGTCTCTATTAAGTCACCCCTTAACCTTCTTCTCCCTAACGAAAACAGCGTCAAGTCCCTCAACCTTTCCTCATAAGAACTTCCGTCCATACCAGGCAACATCCTGGCAATACTCCAAGTGTGGCTGCATCAGAGCTTTGTATAGTTGCAACATGATCTGTGGCTCCGAAACTCAATCCCTCTACTAATAAAAGGTAACACACCGTATGCTTTCTTAACAACCCAATCAACCTGGGTGGCAACTTTCACGGATCTATGCAAATGGACACCAAGATCTTTCTGCTCATCCGCAATACAAAGAATCTTACCATTAGCCCAGTACTCTGTATTCCTGTTACTTCTTCCAAAGTGAATCACCTCACATTTTTCCACACTAAACTCCAGTTGCCACCTCTCAGTCCAGCTTTGCAGTTTATCTATGTCCCTCTGTAACCTGCAACATCCTTCAGCACTATCCACAACCCCACTGACTTTAGTGTCATCTGCAAATTTACTAACCCATCTTTCTATACCCTCACCCAGGTCATTTATAAAATAACAAAAGCAGTGGGCCCCAAAACAGATCCTTGTGGTACACTTACTAGTAACTAAACTCCAAGGTGAACATTTCCAATCATCCACCACCCTCTGTCTTCTTTCAGCTTGCCAATTTCTGATTCAAACCGCTAAATCACCCTCAATCCTATGCCTCTGTATTTTCTGCAATAGTCTATCATGGGGAACCTTATCAAATGCTTTACTGAAATCCATATACAACACTTCAACCACTTTACTCTCATCCACCTTTTTGGACAGCTTCTCAAAGAACTCAATAAGGTTTTTGAGGCACACCCTACCTTTCACAAAACCATGTTGACTATATCTAATCAACTTATTCCTCTCTAAATGATTATTAATCCTATCTCTTATACTTCTTTCCAGCACTTTACACACAAACATAAAATGTAATTTTAACCTGTGACCCCCAATTATTGGTTCTTCCATAAAAGGAACCATCCTTTCAAAACCAAACCGGTAACTCCCCTGAGGATCTTATATGTTTAAAATAAATCACCTCTGATTCATCTAGAAGATACAGTAAGTCTGAGTGAATATTCTTCACAGAAGTGTAAGGCAGAGTTTGTTGTAGTATCAAGAGTGCCACCTGTTGGCTGAAGGACCATTTGAGCAGTACCTCTTTTTGGGAAAGGGTTAAAAATCGCAAACACCAGGTTATGGTCCAGCAGGTTTATTTGGAAGCACTAACAGGTTTATTTGGAAGCTGTTCCTTCATCAGGTGGTTGTGGAGCATAAAACCATTAGACACAGAATTTATAGCAAAAGATCACAATATCATGCAAAAGAAATGATATATTGACCAAGCCTGAATTGTTGTTAAGTCCTTCATTTTTTAGAATTTGTTGCAGATTTTGGTTTATTAATATGTAAATCCCAGAACTTCTTTTAAGTCACCTTCTCAAGATAACTTAAGGTTTTATAACAAAAGGTGACATCTCAGCTCAGACAATATATTAAGGGTGTGAGGTTAGAGTCTGTCTGTATCCCAGTCTTGAATCAGACTGGTTCCATTTCCAAAGTGGAATTTATAAAATGTTACATGTAATGACTGCTTGCATTGATTGCCTGCAAACTGTGCATTTTTTGAGGAAAGAGAATGTATCGGCAAATATAATTCTGCAAATACAAATTCACCCTATAGACTTATACATGTGTGCATGTGCATAAGTGAGAGTGAGTGTGTGCATATGATTATTTGCATTTGAGTGTGAGTGAATGTGAGAGAGCATGTGTTTTCATGTGTGAAAACTTGTGTGTTTGATGGAGTATAAGGCTGTGAGAGGGTGTGTGTGTGGGTGTGAGTGTGTGGGGTGTATGCATGAGAGAGAATGTGTGTATAAGACAGGGTCTGCATGAGTGTGTGAGTATGTAAGAGTGTGTGTGAATGTGTGCTTGTGTGTGAGAGAGAGTATAGTGTAGTGGGGTAACCTGTAGTGTGAGATGAACCCAAGGTCCTGGTTGAGGCCATCCCCATGGGTACCAAACTTGGCTATCAGCCTCTGCTCAGCCACTTTGCATTGTTGCCTGTCCCAAAGTCCATCTTGGAGGGTGGTCATGCAAAGGTCCCAGCCTGAATGTCCCTTAGCGCTGAAGTGTTCCCTGACTGGGAGGGAACACTCCTGCCTGGTGATTGTTGTGCAGAGTCCATTCATCCACTATTGTAGCGTCTGCTTGGTCTCGCCAATGTTCCATGCCTCAGGGCATCCTTGCCTGTGATGTATGAGATTGACAACATTGGCCACATCACATGAGTACCTGCCACATGCATGGTGGATGGTGTTTCCACATGTAATGGTGGTATCCATGTCGACACTCTGACATGTCTTGCAGTGGTTGCCGTGACAGGGTTGTACAGTGTTGTGGTCAATGTTGTTCTGAAAGCCGGTCAGTTTGCTGCAAACAACTGTATGATTAAGGTTTGGCAGCTGTTTAAAGGTGAGAAGTGGAGGCGTAGGCAAGGTCATGGTGAGGTGGCCATCCTCATCGATAATGTGTCACAGGCTGCGAAGAATATGGCAACCACTGCAAGACATGTCAGAGTGTCGGCATGAATACCACTATTTCACTGTGTATATGGCAGGAACTCATGTGACTCGGCCAATGATGTCTACCCCATATGCTGCAGGCAAGGATGCCCTGAGGCATGGTACGTTGGCAAGACCAATCAGACACAACAACAACGAACGAATGGACACTGCGCAACAATCACCACACAGGGATGTTCCCTCCCAGTCAGGGAACATGTTAGCGGTCCAGACACTCAGCCTCAGACCTTCGGGTGACCATCTTCCAAGGTGGACTGGGACAGGCAACAACTCAAAGTAGCTGAGCAGAGGTTGATAGCCAAATTCGGTACCCATGGGGATGGCCTCAACTGGGACCTTGGGTTCACATCACACCAAAGGTGACCCCACCACACAATACACTCTCACGCACATGCACACACAGACCCTCTCATACACATGCTCTCTTTCACACACGTACACCCCCACACTCACACATTCACAGGCTTAATCTTCATCAGAGCCATGCACACACTTTACCAAGCTTTCACACATGCAAACACATGCACTCTTACATGCACTCGCACTCACAAGCATACACTCACACTCACTCTCTCTCTCTCTCTCTCCCTTTCATGCACTCACAGACACATATAAGTCTAGGGGGTGAATTTATATTTGCAGAATTATATTTGCATATACATTCTATTTTGCTCAAAAATGCACAATCTGCAGGCAGTCAATGCACGCAGTCAAATCATGTAATATTTTATAAATTCCATTTTGGAAATAGAACCAGTCTGACTCAAGATTGGGATTCAGAGAGACTCTGAACTCACACCTTTAATGCATTGTCTGAGCTGAGATGTCACCTTTTGTTATAAAACCTTAAGTTAGTATGGGCTGAGATTAGAAACACAAAAGGAGAGGTCACCCTGTTGGGAGTTTTCTATGGACCTCTAAATAGTTCTAGAGATTTAGTGGAAAGGATAGCAAAGATGCTCCTTGTTAGGAGCGAGAGTGATGGGTAGTTGTTATGGGGAACTTCAACTTTCCAAATGTTGACTAGGAATACTATAGTTCAAGTACTTTAGATGGGTCAGCTTTTGTCCATTGTGTGCAGAAGGGTTTTCTGACACGTTATACAGACAGGACAATATGGGGCAAGGCCACATTAGATTTGGTACTGGGTAATGAACCTGGCCAGGTGTTAGATTTGGAGGTAGGCGAGCACTTTGGTGATAGTGACCACAATTCAGTTATGTTTACTTTAGTGATGGAAAGGGATAAATATACGCCAGAGGGCAAGAGCTATAGCTGGGGGAAAGACAATTACAATACAATTAGATAAGATTTAGGATGCATAAAATGGGGAAGTAAAGTGCAGGGGACGGGCACAATAGATATGTGGAGCTTATTCAAAGAACAGCTTCTGTGTGTCCTTGATAAGTACGTATCTGTCAAACAGGGAAGAAGTTGTCGAGCGCAGGAGCTGTGGTTTACTAAGGAAGTTGAATGTCTTGTCAAGAGGAAGAAGAAGGCTTATGTTAGAATGAGATGTGAACGCTCAGTCAGGGCGATTGAGAGTTACAAGGTAGCCAGGAAAGACTGATTGAAAGAGCTAAGATGAGTGAGGAGGGGGCATGAGATGTTGTTGGCGGATAGGATCAGGGAAAACCCAAAGCTATCTATAGGTACATAAGGGATAAAAGAATGACTGGAGTAAGATTAGGGCCAACTAAGGACAGCAATGGGAAGTTGTGCATCGAGTCAGAGGAGATAGGGGAAGCACTAAATGAATATTTCTCATCAGCATTCACACTAGAAAAAGACAATGTTGTCAAAGAGAATACTGAGAAACAGGCTGATAGACTAGATGGGATTAAGGTTCACAAGGAGGAGGTGTGGGAAGTGTGAAAATAGATAAATCCCCTGGGTTGGATAGGATTTATCCTAGGATTCTCTGGGATACCAGGGAGGAGATTGTCCAGCCTTTGGCTTTGATCTTTATGTCGTCATTGTCTACAGGAATAGTATCAGAAGACTGGAGGATAGCAAATGTGGTTCCCCTGTTTAAGAAGGGGAGTAAAGACAACCCTAATAATTATAGACCAATGAGCCTTACTTCAGTTGTGGGTAAAGTGTTAGAAAAGATTATAAGCGATAGGATTTATAATCATTTAGAAAGGAATAATTTGATTAGGGACAGTCAACACGGTTTTGTGAAGGGTAGGTCGTGCCTCAGAAACCTTATTGGGTTCTTTGAGAAGGTGACCAAACAGGTGGATGAGGGTAAAATCATTGATGTGGTGTATATGGATTTCAGTAAAGTGTTTGTTAAGTTCCTCCATGGAAGGCTTTTGCACAAAATACAGAGGCATGGGATTGAGGACTATTTAGCAGTTTGGATCAGAAATTGGCTAGCTGTAAGAAGACAGAGGGTGGTGGTTGATGGGAAATGTTCATCCTGGAGTTCCTTTACTAGTGGTGTACAGCAAGGATCTATTTTGAGGCCACTGCTCTTTGCCATTTTTATCGATGACCTGGAAGAGGGAGTAGAAGAATGGGTTAGTAAATTTGTGGATGACAAAGGTCGGTACAGTTGTGGATAGTGCCAAAGGATGTTATGGTTACAGAGGGACATAGATAAGCTGCAGAGTTGGGTTGAGAGGTGGCAAATGGAATTTAATGCAGAAAAGTATGAGGTGATTCACTTTGGAAGAAGCAACAGGAATAAGAGCACTGGGTGAATGGTAAGGTTTTTGGTAGTGTAGATGAGCAGAGAGATCTCGGTGCCCAGGTACATCGATTTCTCAAAGTTGTCACCCAGGTTGATTCGGCTGTTAAGAAGGCATAAGGTGTGTTAGCTTTTATTAGTAGAGGGATCGGGTTTTGGAACCATGACGTCATGCTGCAGCTGTAGAAAACTCTGGTGTGGCCACACTTGGGAGTATTGCGTGCGATTCTGGTCACCGCATTATGGGAAGGATGTGGAAGCTTTGGAAAGGGTTAAGAGGACATTTACTCAGATGTTGCCTGGTATGGAGGGAAGGTCTTATGAGGAAAGATTGAGGGACTTGAGGCTGTTTTCATAAGAGAGAAGAAGGTTGAGGGGCAGCTTAACCACCTCAGGCAACTGTCCGTATGGAGTTTGCACATTCTCCCCGTGTCTGCGTGGGTTTCCTCCGGATGCTCTGGTTTCCTTCCACAGCCCAAAAATGTGCAGGTCAGGTGAATTAGCCATGTTAAATTGCCCATAGTGTTAGGTGTAGGGGAATGGGTCTGGGTGGGTTGCTCTTCGGAGGGTCGGTGTGGACTTGTTGGGCCGAAGGGCCTGTTTCCACATTGTATGTAATCTAATCTAATCTTAATTGAGACATATAAGATAATCAGAGGGTTAGATAGGTTGGACAGTGAGAGCCTTTTTCCTCGGAAGGCGATGGCTAGCATGAGGAGGCATGGCTTCAAATTGAAGGGTGATAGATATAGGGCAGATGTCAGAGGTAGTTTCTTTACTCAGGGAGTAGTAGGGGCGTGGTGTGCACTGCCTGCAACAGATATAGACTCGCCAACTTTACGAGCATTTTAATGGTCATTGGATCAGCATATGGATGAGAATGGAATAGCATAGCTTAGATGGGCTTCAGATTGGTTTCACAGGGCAGTGCAACATTGAGGGCCAAAGGGCCTGTACTGCACTGTAATGTTCTATGTTCTATTATCTTGAGAATGTGACTTAAAAGAAGTTCTAGGATTTGCATGTTAATGAACTGCAACTGAAAGACTTAACAACAATCCAGGTTCATTCAATATATCATTTCAGTTGCATGACACTGTGATCCTTTGCTATAAATTCTGGGTCTTATGGTCTTATGCTCCACAGCCACCTCGGAGGAGCAGCACTCCCAAAGCTGGTGCTTCCAAATAAACCTGTCAGACTATAACCTGGCATCGTGTGATTTTTAATTTTGTCCACCCCACTCAAACACTGGCTCCTCTGCCTCCTGTTGGGAAGCCAATCAGGCACTGATGAGGCCACCAACGGGCCGTCCCCAGTTATCAAGACCCCAGGTGAGGGTGGGGAAAGTCTCACCTCCTGCAAGCTGCCAGCCAATCAGAGGTCAGCAGCTTTTGGTTCAGTAGCATTACCAAGGAGGCCAAGCTACTGCCTGACGGAATATCCCCAAAGTCCCGGAATCATAGAGGACAGGCCACAGAGATGAAATGTGGCATAGGCCTGGGATGATCCAGGGTGCTGGAGGCAACTGCATAAGATTGGCTCTCATCCAATCTGGCATGCCTCTCAGTCAGACACTAGATGCTTTCGATTGAGACTTGCCACATTGTTTCCTTGAATTGACAAGCAGGCTGCTTGACCTATTGTGAGTGCCACAGGGCAGCAGACTAACCTGCATTTGGGCTAATCCCAGTAGCAACAGGATGACACCTTAAAGTACTCCTTAAGGGATTCCGTTGACAATGGTGGGAAAATTGACTATGGGCGTTACTGCTGTTGGGAAATGGGAAGGCTGCAAGGCTCATGTACCACACTATCCTGCCAGTTAAATGCCCTTCCTACATCCAGCCTCATCGCCAGCAGAGTAAAAGACTCTACCCATAGAATTTTACATGAAACAGGCTGATTCTGCCTGAGCTGGCTCTCTGAAAGAAGTATCTGTTTACACCACCTCTAAAACCTTCCCATAGTTTCAAATTAAATGGTTCACTTCATGTTAAAACCCATGGTACTTTCTTTCACTCCTTCTGATAGGACAGGAGAGATGTCCAAAGGCAGTGCAAAAGAAAATCTGCTACTCTCTCCAGTCATTTGGATATGACCTCTTTAAGCATCTCACTTAATCGACCCTATTTACTAGATCAGAGCCTCATCATTTTGAACACCTCTCACAGTCTGCCCTCAACGTTCTATATTTTACCAGGAAGAGTCCCAATTCTTCCTGACAGCTTTCCTTATTGATTTATAGATACATCAATTATTGATATGTTTACCATTACTTCCTCTTAAATATTCAATATGACATTCAAAAGTCTACAATCTCATATGCATTGCTTTGAACAATACCACCTTGTCCTTGAAGCTTTATGTATCTGAACTCTGCAGTTCAACTCCTTCAAACATTTTATCGCTTTGCACATTATTCTTTTAAAATACATTGCTGATGTTCACATTAAACTCCATTGGAATCTAAGCTCAGTTCTGCTGAAGTTGTTAGCAGCACCTTGGACATTTCACAGGTAATCATGCTCTGCATTTTCCTTTGGTGTGTAAATTGAGATGTGTTTTGAAGTCCAAGCTCGAATCTAACTCTTGCTGAATATGTCTTGAAAAAAGTCAGTTGGTACAATATTGACCCCATGATCTTGCTTATGTCACTCTGAAGCTGTCCAGTTATACATGAGGTAAAGGATTTTCCATGTGGGTCTCAAGACAGACATACTCAGGCTCAAATAGCTTACTCAGCTGTAATTTTCCCTGACTTAGATAATCAGTGGCCATAGACTTAGCTCATAGTCCAATTAAGAATGCTGAGTTGGCTGTCAAAGAGAGAAGGCCACTAGGCAGCTCAGCACCAGAGAAACAGAGAGGAAAACAGAATAGGAATGAAAGAGAGGGAGCTCAAAGTGGAGAGACCTTTGATCCAACTCTTTACCAGTTCAAACTTTTTTAAAAATCCCTCAGCAGCTGGCAATTATTATAGAATGTAGAGCATAAACAGGCCTGTCAGCCTATCAAGCCTCTACCGATTCCTAGTCCTTATTTCGACCCACTAAGGCTGGGACTACTTTCCCTGGAGCGTGGGAGGCTGAGGTTCTGCCATTTATTGTACAATTCACACCTGAATTTGATCTTCCAAAATGTATTACCTTGCAAATGTCTGGATTAAATTTCACCTGCCATTTCTCTGCCCAATTTTGTAATCTATCTATGTCCTGCTGTATCCTTTGACAATCGTCCTCACTACCTACAACTCCACCAATTTTGGTGTCATCCGCAAACTTAGCAATCAGACCACCTATATTTTCCTCCAGATCATTTACATATATATTATAAACAACAAAAGTCCCATCAATGATCCCTGTGGACCACCACTAGTTACTGATCTCTATTCCAAAAAGGACGCTTCCACCACTACTCTCAGTCTTCTATGACCAAGCCAGTTTTATAACCATTTAGCCAGCTCACCCAAAATCCCAAGAAACTCTACCTTCAGTACCAACCTGCCATGACGTACCTTATCAAACGCCTTACTAAAGTCCGTGTAGGAAACATCCACTGCCCTACCTTCATCAATCATTCTTGTCACCTCCTTAAAAAAATTCAATAAAGTTGCTGAGACATGATGTTCCCCCTTACATGCTGCCTATTAGTAACAAGTCCATTCATTTCCAAATGTGAGTAAATCCTGTCTTTCAGTACCTTCGGCAATAGCTTCCCCACCACCGATGTCAGGCCTACTGGTGTGACACTGCTGCCCCTTTAAAAAGATTATTTGGTCCTTGTTTTTTCTCAAAAGAGGTCATAAAAGCAGAGATGCCAAAATGTCTAGGCAAGAGCCTAGTTTAACAATGGCAGGGGAGTGGTCAGTTCTCTCCATTCAGGTTTTTTTTCTAGTTTGGTTTAACTGCAACAATCAGAAGCTGCTGCAGTGGAAAAAGTTTCCAAGCTTCAGCAGATGATTCCTGATTATCTTTCTCTCTGAAATCTCTATGAAAGTTGTTTCTCCTGCCTGTGTAAACCTGAGTTTGAATTTACCTTTTGCCAAGGGGTGTGCTTATGGGATATTGTGGAAATTGGAACAGCTGCTTATTGAGTTGGTCGAAGTTTTAAATAGTTAAGTTAATCTAAATTCTGTTTTCTTTTGTTCTTGTTTTAACCATAGTGTGTAAATTAATTCTGCTTTGCTTAACACTGAGTGGTTTGACCAGCTGCATCACTCCTGGAATATCCACTCACATCTGCCTTTAAAATAAGAAAATGTTTGGGTCGAAGGCTACATTCATAAAATATTTTGAGGGGGTCTGGCCTGGTCCATAACACCAGCCTCTAAATACCTGGATTATCTATGTTTCCCTTCATAAACAAAGGAATAACATTTTCCAGCCTTCTGGAACCTTGCCTGAGGCCAAAGTGGATGCAAAGATATCAATTAAGGCTTCAGCTATTTCCTCTCTTGCCTCCCCCTATCCTATCTGAGCCTGCTGACTTGCCTACCCTAATGCATTTCAAAACACCCAATACTTCCTCTTTCACTATGCTGACTGGCCTGAGAGTATTCACAAATCTTTCCCAAACCTTAACGTCTCTCACGTCCCTCTCATTGATGAATACTGATGTAAAGTCTACATCGTCATTGAAGGATCTCACCCACTTCCTCTGGCTCCACACATAACCTCTTTTCTTTATCTTGAGTGGGCTTATTCTTTACCTAGCTACCCTCTTACTCCTAATATATGAATAAAATGCATTGGGATTCTCCTTAACCCTGCTGGCCATAGCTCCTTTAAGTCCTCCTAACTCCTCGTTTGAGCTTCTTTCTACTTTCTCTATATTCTTCAAAGGTTTTGTCTTTAGTTGGCCAGATCTCAGGTATGTTATTGTGTTAAGAATGACCCCTTTTGCAGAAAGATCTGCAATTGCAGTTGAATATTGGTAGGTAAGGAAGGCTGGCACGAGGCAAACTGCTCCCTGGTACCTTCGGGGACTCGGAGGATCACTGGAAAATCCCACTCGGTCTAGAGGCCATTAATTCACCGAATTAGCTATCTGTCCCTGGCAGGCAGATAATTCTGCTACCTGATCATTCAACCTCAGGAAAACGGTCCAGAGATGGGAAGAAGCCCTGGGAAGTAGCACACCCTTCAATGTGAAATTACTCTGCCTGCCTCATCAGTGCCTAAGAGAACATCCTGCTTTTCTATCCAACACTAAATGATCCACACGTGCTTCAACTTTCTCTTTTAATATTGTGAATCTTCATTTTACCAAGTGTCCTTCAGAAATTCAGACACAAACCCACTGCATTTGCCTTGTGAATGCACTCTATTATTCTATTGATTAGACCCATTAGTGTTGCACTGGCAGTTCTGTAACTAATTCCTGTCTTTGATGTGAATGATTTCTTTTTTTATTTCATAACCTTTGGTAACAGCTATTACCGGTTTTAGGCTCAATGATCTATAGTTCTCCAGCTTGAACAGAGAGCAATTTCACCCCGTTAATACCCAAAAGATGTTAATTTCTCTCTGATGTCCCTGATCATTTCTGAATACAGACTATTAGAGCAGCGTGTCTTTTACACTTGGGTTCCATTTAATTTTACACTTCTTGTTCCTCAGCTAATTATTCTGCCATTTTCCATTCAATTTCATTCATTATCTTCACCACTCTTCAATGAGACACTTTCCTTTCCCCCAATGACCTTACTTCCTTCTTTAAATATTCTTTATGTATTTTTGAAAAAAATCTTTAATGTTTCCTGTATGAATTCTGCCAATCTTTATTCAAAGTTTACGTTTACCCTTTTTGGTGCCTTTTTGCTTGATTTTGGTTTTGCATTTTACCATGGATTCTTATGCTCCATCTTTTTGTAAGATCATAAGAAATAGGAGTTTGAGTAGGCCATTCAGTCCATCGATTCCACTCCACTATTTAACAGGATCGTAGCTGATCCAACACTCCTCACGTCCACTTTCATGCATTTTCCCCAAAACCTTTGATTTCCCAACCAATTAAGAAGCTATCTCAGCCTTAAATAGACACAAGGACTGTGCACTCAGAACTCTCTGTAGCAAGGGGTTCCAAAGATCTTAACCCTCAGAGAAGAAATTATGTATCATTAATTGCTTTCTTCAGAGTCCCACTCTAGGACGGTTTAAACTTAATCATAGGGATTATGTCATTTACTTAGGATAGAATTGTACACTATTTAAAAAGGCACATGAGAGATATAACTACAAAATGGTGCAGGACTGCCTTTTCGCCTCTGAACTCTGGCTAGCAATATCTTTTAGGCTCCATTAAAATTAGGTTGATTATATGTCATCAACTATAAGGGTGCCAGTTGCTAACTTCCTAATTAGGGATCACATTATTATACTTTTTAGAGGCAGTAATCATTCATGCAAACGGCCATGACTGGCCAGAACCACATTTATGGCCCACCTCTAATTGCTCTGGAGAATGTGTTGGTAAGTGCCTTCATGAACCACATAAAGCAGATTGCTTTATCCTAAATGGTGTCAAGCATCTTATGTGTTGTTCAGAGTTGCACTTATCCAGGCAGGTAAAGAGTATTCCATCACACTCCTGACATAGGAAATGTATTTCAGGATTTTAACCCAGTGACAATGAAGGAACAGCAATATAGTTCCAAAAAGAGTCATGTGTGGCTTGGAGGGGAACTTGCAGATGGTGTTGTTCTGATGCAACTTCAATACTTGTCCTTCTAGATGGCAGAAGTCACAAGTTCAGAAGGTGCTATCAGAACAGCTTGGGTGATTGCTGCAGTACATCTTCTATACGGTACATAATTCTGCCACTATGC
This sequence comes from Chiloscyllium plagiosum, assembly GCF_004010195.1. Classification (NCBI taxonomy): domain Eukaryota; kingdom Metazoa; phylum Chordata; class Chondrichthyes; order Orectolobiformes; family Hemiscylliidae; genus Chiloscyllium; species Chiloscyllium plagiosum. The sequence continues at coordinate 9,105,759 of NC_057729.1, forward strand.
ACCACTGGCAGAAGTAGTGAATGGGGTGTAAATCAAGCAGATTGCTTTATCCTAAATGGTGTCAAGCATCTTATGTGTTGTTCAGAGTTGCACCTATCCAGGCAGGTAAAGAGTATTCCATCACACTCCTGACATGTGCCTTGTTAATGGTGGACAGGCTTTAGGCATTCAGGAGGAAAGTAACTTGCTGCAGAGTTCCTAACCACTGACCTGTTTTTGTAGCCATGGAACTCTATGGTCAAATTAAGGCAAAATACTGCAGTGGCTGGAAATCTGAAACAAACATGGAGAATGGTGGAGAAATTCAATAGGTCTGGCAGCCCTGAGACATGGTACATTTCATCCATAGAGAGAGAAAGAGTCTGAAGAAGAGTCAGACAGGGCTCAAAACATTAACTCTGTTCCTTTCTCAGAGATGCTGTCAGATTTGCTAAGTTACTCCAACATTCTCCGAGTTTGTGTATTATATGAATGGTTTAGTTCAGTTTCTGTTTCAATGGTCATCTCCAGGTGTTGTTAGTAGGAGACTTAATGATGATAACCCCATTCAATGCTAAGGTCACATTCCTGCTTATAGGAGTTAGTCATTGCCGGCACTTCTGTGTTATTTGCTACTTTTCTGCCCATGTCTACACATTGTCCAGGTCTTGCTGCATATGGATATGGATTGATTTAGAGCGTAACAAGTGGGAAATAGTGCTGAATGTTGCATAATTATCAGAGAGCATCCCCACGTTTGACCTTGTGATGGAAGGAAGGTCATTGATGAAACAGCTGAGATGGTTGGGCCTAGGACACTACTCTGAGTCACTTCTGGAAAGATGTTCTGCAGTTGAGATCTCCATGTTATCTCATCAAGGCCATGTACAGTTGTGGTAAAATTTCTAAACTCTTGTATTATATCCCCCTTACAATAAACAGAAACTTTCTATTTGTTATCTTAAGCACATGCAGTATGTGCACACAGACATTTTAGTATTCATGAACCAGAGCGTCCAGTTTGCTCTGTACTTCCATGCTCTGGAATGTCTCTATATTTAAACAGTATGCTGCTTTTCTATTCTTCTTGTCAAAGTGGACTCACAAAGAGAATAAAGCACAGTACACACAGGAACAGGCCCTTTGGCACACTTAGACCGCATCAACACAATGTCTTTCTAAACTCAACACCTTTTGCCTCTAAGCTGTTCATATCCCTCTATTCCTTGCCTATTCCTAGATGTCTCTTAAACATTGTTATTTTATCAGCCTCCATCACCTCTAGTGGCAGCACATTCCAGGCACTTACCACTCTCTCACATCTCCTTTAAACTTACCCCTTTTACATTAAGGAGAAAGTGAGGTCTGCAGATGCTGGATTTCCAGCCCTTTTACATTAAACCTATATTCCCTAGTAACTAATTTTTCTACACTGGCTATCCATTCTATTCACACCTTCATAACATTGAAAACTTCTATCAGGCCCCAGAAAATGGCAATAAGATAATGATTGGATAATTTATGAGATCGTTTTGAGTGAAGCATGTTGCTGGAAGCATTAGTATTGATTAGGACACCATAATAGCTTCTCTGATTAGTGGTATTCAATGTCATTTGAAAGATATCACCTCTGATAGTGCGCTGTCCTTTCAGTAACTGCACTACACAGCTGCATTAACCTGGCTATGTGTTGAAATCTCAAATGTTTAGGGTCTTTGCTATTCCATCACTTGTCTATTGACTTCATTTTTCACTTTCACATTTGCAATGGCTGCTGCAAGCCTTTGACAGACAATTTCTTCAAAGACCCCAATAGTGTTTGCAAAGGTTCAAGAATCCAGTGACATTCAACTGGGCCTGAATTCACCAGAGTTTAGAAGGATGAAAGGGGATCTGGTTGAAAGCATAAGGTTCTAATGGGGCTGGACAGACTAGATGCAGGATAGATGTTTTCCCCATGATTGGGGATTCTAAAACTCTGGGATATAGTCTCAGGATACCATTTCAGACTGAGAAGAGGAGAAGTTTTGTTCATGAAAACAGTAGTGAACCTACTGAATTCTCTTTTACAGAAGGCTGTGGAGGCCAAGTCACTGAATATATTCAGGAAAGGGATAAATTGTAGATGGTAAAAGCATCAAGTGATATGGGGAGAAAGATGGAATATATCATGAAAGAGAGAATTAGTCATGATCAAATTGAATAACAGGACAGGCCTGAAGGGCTGGATGGTATAATCCTGCCACAAGTTTATATGTTTCAATGTAAATAGGTTTTGTGAAGATTGAGAAACTGGGATAAGGTAATTACAGTCCTTAGATTGCTGCCTCATACTTTTGGATTTATATGTATGAATAGTTACTTTAAGTCACAAAATGAAAGCTGTGCGACATTAACTGATAATTGCACAATATTCAGCATTATTTATGACTTCTCAGATACAGAATTAGCCCATGTCTAAATGGAGAAAGACCTGGACAAAATTGAAGCCTTTGCTGATAAGTGGCAAGTAACACTGGCCCCACACAAATGCCGAACAATAACTATCTCCAACAAGACAGAACCTAATTATTGTCTTTTAAGATCAAATTGTATTACTAACACTGAATCCCCCACTAACCAACATCCTGAACCTACCCATTGACCAGAAGCTAAACTGGACCAACCATATAAATGCTACTGCTGGAAAAGCAGGTCAGAAGCTGAAGACCTACTTCCCTAATCTTTGTCAATCATCTACAAGGTACAGGTCAGGAGTGTGATTTAATATTCCTGCTAACCCTACACCTAACTGCTCTCCAACAACATTCAAGAAGCTTTTCACCATCCAGGAGAAAGCAGCCCTCTTCATTGGCACCATATCCGCTACCTTCAATAAACACTCCCTGAACCATCATCACACACTGGCAGCAGTGGATGCATTGCAGTAACACCTCAAAGCTCGACCATTGTACATTCCAAACCCTCTCTACCTTTAGCACCCAGAAGGACAGGTTAGAGTTACATTGGAACATCACCATCAATGTGTTCCCATATAAGCCAAGCATGGAATGTTATCGCTATATCAATGGTGTTTACACTGTTGCTGGGGCAAATTCTTGGAACTCACTTTGTAACAACACCTTTGGTGACCCTACACTCCAAGAACTGCAGTAGTGCAAAATGACAATTCACCATCATCTTTTCCAGGGAAATCAAGAATGTGCAATAAATGCTGGCCTAGCATGTGATGTTCAGATTGCCTGAATGAATTTTAAAAGAAACAAAAGAAAATGCAACTTCCCAATCACTTCCATTCCTGAGTTCCTTGCAATAGTTTGCCTCAGATTGACAGTTTTAACGTTGGAACTGGAAAAAGAAATCCCCTCACTGTTTGCACTTAAAATCCCCTCTCACTCTTTTCACTTGGATCCACTACCTCAGACAAACTAATCCTATTTGTTAAATATAGGTAAACCATCAGAACTGGAGCTAATTGGACTTCAAACTCTGTGGGGAATCCTTAAGCATGAATGTGTTTTGACCAGCATTTGAAAAATTGAAAATGGGGCCAATTATTCAGATTTACCATGGTAATTATATTTACATATGAATTGCAAAACTCTTCATTTCATTACAAACATTTAAATCAGTAAATTTGACCTTGGAAAACAGAAATTAATTGGGTGGTTGGGGGAAATGTGATGATAATGTTGCCACTCAGTTACACACTTCATTATCCATTAGGTGACATTAATACCTGGAAAGAAAAACACCAACTCTCATGTTAGTAGTACTTCTGCCAAGTGTTAATGACAGGAAATAGGAAGGGGACCTGCAATGCTTTACAATGTCCTGAGCTTTGCAGATTTTATCTAAAGGATCAGATAGACCATAAGACTATAAGACGTACGAGCAGAAATTAGGCCATTCAGCCCATTGAGTCTACTCCACCATTCAATCATGGCTGATAATTTTCTCAACCCCATCCTTCCACTTTCTCCCCATAACCCTCAAGCCCCTTGATACTCAAGAGCCTATCTATCTCAGTCTTGAATATGCTCAATGACCTGGCCTCGACAGCCTTCTGTGGCAATGATTTCCATACTTTCGCCACTCTCTAGTTGAAGAAGTTTCTACTTACCTCTGTTCTAAAAGGTCTTCCCTTTACTCTAAGGCTATGCCCTCAGGTCCTAGTCTCTCCTACCAATGGAAACATCTTCCCAACATCCATTCTGTCCAAGTATTCCATATGTTTCAATTAGGTCCCCCTTCATCCTTCTAAACTCCATTGAGTATAATCCCAGAGTCCTCAAACATTCCTCATATGTTAAACTTTTCTTTCCTGGGACCATTCTTGTGAACCTCCTCTGTACACACTCCAGGGCCAGAACATCCTTCCTGAGATTTGGGTCCCAAAACTGTGCACGATACTCCAAATGTGGTCTGACCAAAGTCTTATCGAGCGTCAGAAGTACACCCCTGCTTCTGTATTCAAGTCCTCACAAAATAAATGTCAACATTGTGTTTGCCTTCCTAACTACTGACTCAACCTGCAAGGTTACCTTGAGGGAATCCTGGACTAGAACTCCCAAGTCTCTTTGTACTTCAGACTTCTGAATTTTCTCCCCATTTAGAAAATAGTCCATGTCTCTATTCTTCCTACCAAATTGCAAGACCCCACACTTTCCCACATTGTACTCCATCAGACACTACTTTACCCACTCACCTAACCTGTCCAAATCCTTCTGCAGCCTCCCTGCCTTTTGAAAACCAACTGTCCCTCTACCTATCTTTGTATCACCTGCAAACATAGCCAGAATGCCCTCAGTTCTTTCATCTAGATCGTTAATGTATAAAGTGAAAAGTTGTGGTTCCAACACTGAGCCTTGCGGAACTCTACTTGGCTCTCAGCTGCCATCCTGACAAAAATCTTTTTGTCCCAATTCTCTGCTTTCAGCCAAACAGCTCGGCTTCTATCCATGCTAGCACCTTGCTTCTAATACCATGGGCCCTTATCTTACTCAGCTTCCTGTGCAGCACCTTGTCAGAGGCCTTCTTGAAGTCCAGGTGGATAACATCCATTGGCTCTCCTTGACCTAACTGCTTGTTACTTCCTCAAAGAATTCTAGCAGATTTGTCAGGCATAACCCCACCTTGATGAAACCATGCTGACTTTGCCCTATTTTACCATACACTTCCAAGTATTCAGAAATTTAAAACACTAAAAAAAATGAAAGTATTATTTACTGCATTATCCAAGATATTTCTTGTTGCTTGTTGATGCATTGTAATACCATTATACAGGTGAAAAAAAAGCTAGATGGAAAAGGGATGGATTTCCCTCATTAATAAGCAATTCACCAAGCGAGGAGATGAGAACCAGAGTTATATGACCATTTGCCAAGTTATTTCCCAATTTCATCATTTGATGTTCCATGTGAAATTTATTAAACCAACACCACAATCCACCCTTCACTCCTCATAGACTAACAGTTTAAGAGGCTGCTATCTTTCAGGCAATTAGGGATGGGAAACAAAAATTGGCTCAACCAGTGATGACCATATGCCAGGAACCAATTTTATAAATAAAGAAGGGAAAGTTATTTTTGTCATTTGTAGCATCATTGCATATTTGTTAAGATAAGGTTGAAAGAAGATAAACGTTTCCCCCTTACCATATCATAATTATTAGTGGATGCTATTTTAAAAACAAGCAAACAGGCTGTTTTTTATTATAAATTTGGAAGTTGAACTCTTTGCAAACGCAGCTAAATTGTGTCAATGTCCACCAATTGTAGGAATCCTTAATTCTAATGTGTTAAATTATCCTCACAGTCAAATGCAAACAAATAAATAACAATTCCTATGTGGTCATCAGTGTTAAGGAACAATTGGCATCAGTGCTCATTGAGCAGCAAAGAAGAAGTGGCAGACATTTGTAACCATTTGATCATTTTAAGGTCTCTCAAATTCCTGCCCTGTGCAATAAATAATACTTTGGCATTATGATGATTAACTGGTGCATTGCCCAAAATATTTTATTCCTTGCACAATTATTTTTCAAGGTTCTCTTTTTAAACCACTGGTGAGAGTAGAATGCATCTGAAAATAAAGCAGCTGGATGGCATGGCTTATTTATCACTGGGGACCAGAAAGCCTGGCAAACTCCACTAGAAGATGTGAATGCTGATTTTATCATTAACACTATAGCACTGCAGAGTTACACAGTGCATAAATAAGGAGTTATTCGCTGTAAATTGATGGGATAATAGATGGATCTGTCAATGTAAGGAGAAACACAGATATGAGCTATAATGGAAAGTAATCACAAGTAGACAGGACCGCCATGAACACCAAACAGTTATCTCAATCAGTGTATTTGATTCCAGAACAAAAGTTGCTGCTGTGTTTCACCTGCATCATCTGTGTTCAGGTTGCACCAGTTCTATGGGAATCAACGCCTGTTCACATCATTCTGTGAATGGAAACACTGCTTTTTAATCAGAGCTGAGTGCCCTTTGCTGAAATCAAGGAGCCAGATCGAGTCCTCAAACTGTTCTTATTCCATTCTGTAATAATCTCACTCCAGGCTGTTACCCTAGACAGGATTACTATTCAGGAAATGAGGCATCATTGAACATTTCAAGAATTGTGAGAAGAGACCATTCCTGCTCTAAGCACCTGTTAATGCGATCATTTAGAGACTGAAAATAACATAAGAATAATGTCCAACACAAAGGCAGATGGCAAGTTATATTAGCCAGGTGCATCTGTCTCACCTTTCACACTCACAGACTGCATAACCCGACAATTGTCCATAAGCACAGCTTATCTAAATACCTAAAACAAAAAAGGCATTATGACTAATAAAAGAGTGCAAATTACAAAAACTCTTTCCGGCTTAGTGACTCCAAAAACATTAATTAAAAGTCACAGGAGCACTAGAATATTGGTAAACACATAGCTATTCTATCCTTCAAAACATTTGATTTACTTGTGGGAGGTAAGTGTCTCTGGCATGCCCAGTATTTCATGCCCATCACTAGTTGCCCTTGAGGAGCTGGTTGCGAGTTTCCCTCTTGAACTGCTGCAGTCCATTTGGTGTAGGTACAATACCATTAGGGAGGGAGTTACAGGATTTTCATCTAGCAATACTGAAGGATCAGTGATATATTTTGAAGTCTAGATGGCAAGTGGCTTAGAGGTGATTTACAGATTGTGGTAATCCCATATATTTGTTGTTGCCATGTATACTGATGCTCACTAACCACAATGTGTACTATCTATAAGATGCACTGCAGAAGTTTGCTAAAGATCTGTGCACAACACTAACAAACCCATGACCACTCCCCTCTAGAGGGACAAGGGCAGCAGAAACATTGGAACCCCACCATCTGCAAGTTTCCCTCCAAGCCATTCACCATCCTGACTTCAAAATATATTATCGTTCCCTCACTGTCATTGGATCAAAATCTGCCATTCCTGTAATAAGGACATTGTGGGTCTACTTACAGCTGTTCAAGAAGATAGTTCACTTCCACCTTCACAAAGGCAACTAGGAATGGGTGATAAATACTGACCAGCCAGTAATGCCCACTTCTATGAATGGATAAAGCAAGTACAGCATCAAGTCTGACATTATTTTTATTCATTCATGAAAGATATACATTGCTTGCTAATCCAACATTTTGTCATATGTAGGCCGGAACAGGTAAGAATGGCAGATTTCCTTACCTGAAGAACATGACTGAATGAATTGGGGTTTTACAATGGTCTTCATTGGGCTGTTTTTATCGGATTCAAATTCCACCATCTGTTATGATGGAATTCCAACCCACTTCCTCACAACCCAGATGGCCTCCTTCTTCAAGAACCGCAATTTCCCCCCCGATGTGGTCGACGATGCCCTCCACCGCATCTCTTCCACTTCCCGCTCCTCCGCCCTTGAGCCCCGCCCCTCCAACCGCCACCAGGACAGAACCCCACTGGTCCTCACCTACCACCCCACCAATCTCCATGTACAGCGCATCATCCGCCGTCATTTCCGCTACCTCCAAACGGACCCCACCACCAAGGATATATTCCCCTCCCCTCCCCTATCAGCATTCCGTAAAGACCACTCCCTCCGTGACTCCCTCGTCACATCCACACCCCCCACCAGCCCACACCCCACTCCTGACATCTTCCCCTGCCACCGCAGGAAGTGCAAAACCTGTACTCACACTTCCCCCCTCACCTCTGTCCAAGGCACTAAAGGATCCTTCCACATCCAATAGAAATTTACCTATACCTCCACCAATGTCATCTACTATATCTGTTGCACCCGATGTGGTCTCCTCTACACCGGGGAGACAGGATGCCAACTTGCGGATTGTTTCAAAGAACATCTCTGGGACACCCGCACTAACCAACCCCACCGCCTGTGGTTGAACACTTCAACTCCTCCTCCCACTCTGCCAAGGACATGCAGGTCCTGGGCCACCTCCATGTCCAAACCCCTCACTTTGACCTCTTTCCACCTATCACATTTCCGATGCCCCTCCCCCAAGTCCCTCCTCCCTACCTTTTATCTTAGCCTGCTGGACAAACTTTCCTCATTCCTGAAGAAGGGCTTATGCCCGAAACGTCGATTCTCCTGTTCCCTGGATGCTGCCTGACCTGCTGCGCTTTTCCAGCAACACATTTTCAGCATCAATGGACTAAATTCAGTTCCATACTAGCTGAGGTCATCATGAAGGTTCTGCCTTCTCAACCTCTGTCCCTCACTTGTGACATGGTAACTCTTAGGTTAAAGTGATCACCAAACATCTGTCTCTGATGAGACAGCATCCCTCTACAGAACTGTGTCAATTTTACTTCCTTTACTGCACACTATGAATAGCATTTTGCCAGTATTACCACAATTCATCTTATCAAGGTTTGTTGTTTCGTTTATTTTAACCAGTACAAGGCCTGCACTGCAAACATACATTAATTCCACAGCAGGAATTGAAGTAATAAAATTAGATGTGACCAGCGATCAGTGGTTAACAGAGTCTAAAATTGTGCTAGTTTTCTGGTGTACCTTTTGCTCCCATGAAACTCATTTCTATGCCGTTGACTATACAGAATATCCCATGAGCAGCTACATAGTCACAAAGATCTACAGCACAGGAAAATGTACTTTGGCCCATCAAATCCATCCAGTCAAAAATCCCATTTCCCAGCACTTACCCCATAGCCTGCATGATTTAGCGTTGCAAATACACATCTAAATACTTTTTAAAACTTACAAGTGCTTTTGCCTCTACCACCCCTATAGACATTATAATGAAAGTAAATGTCTAAAAATTGCATTTGTTGATACATTTATAGATGCAGCGCAAACAATGGCTGTGGGCCAAGTGCTGGAAAATAAGATTTAAATAGTTAGGTGCTTGTTTTTGACTAATGTAGACTCAATCTGTTATACACTTCTGTGACCTTATAATCATTCACAACTAGAAACTTGGCACAGGCACAGTTCATATATGGGTGGCACGGTGGCACAGTGGTTAGCACTGCTGCCTCACAGCGCCAGAGACCCGGGTTCAATTCCCGCCTCAGGCGACTGACTGTGTGGAATTTGCACGTTCTCCCCGTGTCTGCGTGGGTTTCCTCCGGGTGCTCCGGTTTCCTCCCACAGTCCAAAGATGTGCAGGTCAGGTGAATTGGCCATGCTAAATTGCCCGTAGTGTTAGGTAAGGGGTAAATGTAGAGGTATGGGTGGGTTGCGCTTCGGCGGGGCGGTGTGGACTTGTTGGGCCGAAGGGCCTGTTTCCACACTGTATGTAATCTAATCTAATCTAAGTTAAAAGATGTTTCTAACAAATGGAATAAGCATTTTAACTCACAGTACGTGATCCATCACTTGTAAACAATCTGATTTGAATAATAGAACTTATCTTAAAAAAATACAGACTGTTGCGAGTTATATTAATGTCCAGTATTCAGTTACTTAATAAACAATAAAGACATTTATAAAGCTTTTAAAATGTGCCGATTAGTTTTTTTTTTACACACTCTCCACCAAAGTAGTGATCTGACAAGTCTCCTTGAAAATCCACAAAATGGACAGTTGGTAAAAATGTGGAATAGTGATTAGTTGGTCATGTGTCAGGCGCAACACCACCATATTATATTCTGAGCTTCAAATTAATAGTGTGCTGAAAAAACTGGAAGGCTGGAAAAGATGGCCACCCAAGGTCTGTTGACTTCTTTTGTGGATTAGAATCAACCCCCCACCCCGCCAATTTAAAGAAGAAACAAAGAACATATTCTCAATGATGGAATTCAATGCCTTTCTCCAAATCATATGAAAGGGGTATTATCAGATTGAATGGGCTATTATAAAACAAAGACAATGACTATGTCAAAACCTCAGATGTGTTAATTCACAACAAAGAATGTTAGAATGTGGAGTCAACATGAATGTCCTATTTGGAAAAAAGACTTGATCAGGTAAAAAAGAAACTTGTATGGAGACAACCATGTTTCTTTTGCTTAAAATATCAGCTAGAAGCTGTTTGCAAGCAGTTCCACGTAAAATATCAGTTCAAACCTCAGAAACAAGCAAAGTATGCAAACTGTTCCAGTTTAAATTTCACCTGAGAACTCAACTCTTGGCTATTTGACTACAATAAACTTCACAATGCTTTATGAACCCTTCACTTTAAAAGCTGCTCACTTCATTTTTAAGTCATCAATCCATTTAAAATAACTCAGGCCAATCCCATGGGAGGCCAGAGATCAGAAATCAAAGATTGAGTTAACTGTAATATGTGAAACTGCATGACATTTATCTGTATCTAATCTTTGCATGTGTGTGTGTGAGCAAGACCAAAGAGTGTGTGATTCTGCGTTAATTATGGATAAATGTGTGAAAGTAATAACCTACTTTATTTTAAAAATTTCCAAAGCCTTCCGCTGAGTTTTAGCTAGGATATACACTCAAAGAAGGAAAGAAAGGGCACACTCATTTTGAAACAAAACATATTGATCTTGTGCATTATGAAGGAGAGGGATGTGGTTACTCTGGTAAGTCTGGCTAACTTCCAGATCAATGTTTTAGTAATGAAACCAAAGGATTGCAGAAACTCAATTCAAGTTAGAATAAGTTGCGTTTAAAATTCCATGATGTCTTAACCTAATATTGGGTTAATTGTTCTGAAGTTCAAGGCATTTTGAAAGAAGAGACAAGAACTTCCACACATTATAAACATATTTGGGATTGGTTTAAATATAAAGTGCCAAAAACTTGAAGCGAATTTGATAATACTCCTTGAAATCATTTTTTCACCGTACTGAACCATATTGCCTTTGATATTCAAATCACTTAGCCTCACAATGATTTACAGAGGAACACAATTGTTATCTGACTCCACTGGGTAATGTTTCCACAAAATATAAAAACAACGTAAAAATGGAATATGACCACACTGTAACTCTAAGTCCCTTTTCTTTTTACCTTGACTTGCTTTTTTCTGGTTCCTTCATTGTTTTCAGCCTCTTCATGTTCTTTGACACCCTGGGGAAGATTGGTGTAATTGGCTAGTCCACTGAGAAGGGACGATACCATTGGACTGGTGTCCATTTCCTCCTATAAAGCAGTAATGACAGAAAACAAAACAGTGAATTTCATGCAATGCGAGGACAATACCAATTTTGTGTTTCTGCAACAGTTAACACTGCAGTACTGATCAATAAGGACATGATAAAATTCTTAGAATCTGAATGTCATGCTTGCATATATTGAGTATTAATATTACTCTAACAATGTGAATATTATAAAGTCAATGTCCAAAAAATCTAATATTATGAATTAATTTGTGACATTTGCAGGTCCAGTCTGACACTATTAGAATCTCAAACCAATTGATAGTCTCTGTAGTGCAAATGACATAGAAATGATAAAGAATAGTCAGCATGAGAAGCTAGGCACCAAATGAAGAAGCAGAAGGTAAATATTTCTGGATTATTACCTGAGCCACATGCAAACTGCCACACAGAATGCAAACTAAGAGAAATTGTGCATGGCTTCGAGATTAGTATGGGACAAGTGGGTTCCACTTCATGGGCCACTGATGTCAGTACTGAGGAAAATGGAATCTGTGCCAAAGGGAGTGTCTCCACCTGATCCACACAGGGTCCACAGCACAAGTATGTAAGTAGAGAGGATTTTAAAATAAGTAGTGGAGACATGGGATCTAATTTTTAAAAATGTGGTAAGTCACAGTGTAGAGTAGAGATGATAAAGAAATGCATTAATAAAAGGAGTACAAATCTAAGAGTCAACCAACAGATAAGGCTAGAGGTTTGGAGCTGCATGATGGCTTAGTGATTAGTAAAGTTGCCTCACAGTGCAAGGGACCCAGTTTCGATTCCACCTGCAGGTGGAAGTTATAGGTTCTCCCCATATCTGCATGGGTTTCCTCGAGGTGCTCTGGTTTCCTCTCACAGTCCAAAGATTCGCAATTTAGGTGGATTGGCCATGTTATAGTGACCAGGGATATGTCGGTTAGGTGGCTTAGCCATTATAAATGGTTACAAAGCAGGCTACAAAAACAAAAGGATAAGACAAAAGGTTCTATATATGAATGTGTGCAGCATTTGAAACAAGGAAGATGACTTGAGAGTGTTGATGGAAATAAATAAACAGAATCTGATAGCCAATACAGAAACATGGCTGCAGGATGACATGGATTTGGGCCTGAATATTGAAGCTTAGAGGAAATGTAAGAAGAACAGGAAGTTTGGAAAAGGGGATTTCTGACTCTGTTAATTGACAATGATATTTGCACAACAGAGAGGGATACCCAAGTTCAGGAAACAAAGATGATGAACCGGTTTGGGTGGTGATGAAAAAATAATAAAATATAGAATGTTTTTGGGATAGGTTCTTAGAACGGAACATTCAAGAGTCACCCAGAGAACTGTACTAAGTTTTGTATTGTTCAATGAGATAAGATTAAATAACGATCTTTCAGTGAAGGCACCCTAAGTGGCAGTGATCATCATATGATTGAATTTTACCTTCAGTTCAAGGGAGTTGGTCTAAGATTAGTGCTTTTAAATAAAATAAGGAAATTAAGAGGCATGGAAGTAGGGTGCTACCGTGAAGTGATTCATGAACTAACAAACTGAATAGTGAACTAACTACAGTAAATAGACAAGGCCAGCTAAGGGACAGGTAAATGGAACTGCAGTGGCAGGCATTTCCAGAAGCACAGAATAAATACATTCCAAGCAGCAGATCGAACATGGATGATTAACTAAAAATGTTAAAAATAATACTAAATTTACAAAAAAAACAGATCTTTACACAAAAACAGGTAGTAGGTCAAATGATTATACAGAACATAAAGAGCAACAAAGAAAGACTAAAAGATTAACAAGGAGGAAAAATAGAATGTGAGAAAGCTAGCTAGAAACATATAAACAAATTGTAAGAGTTTCGGTAAATGTTTTAAAAATGTTAATACAATACGCATCTGTTCCGTAGAAAAGGAGCATGGAGAATTAATAATAGGGGATAATGAAAATAGAAATAATGAGATGGCAGATTAATTGAACAGGTATTTTGCATTGATCTTCACAATACAGGAGGCACAAGTAACTTGGCAGAAATACCGATAACCCAAGAAATGAAATGTACAGGGGAATTCAGGAAAATTGCAATTACAACATTTTCAATGTGATAATTTATTGTTATCTAACAGCTTTCAGTCTGTTGCATGTGTGACTGTGGACTTTGGATTCTTAAGGGGTGTGAAAAGTGACTTTTTTTGGATACATATTTGAAAATGTTGCATCTGTAATGTTGCCCATTTCTCGTCCAATTCTGATTGTGGCTTAGTAGAAAGGATTCAATTTCCCAGATTGTATGATAGGTCCTCTCTTCAACTAATAGTTTATTTTGAAGAAAGGTCTGCACCTTTTTCTGCCCACAAATGCTGATTGAGCCATTCAAGTGGCAAGTACTCAGTTGAGCCACTGATAGTCACATAAGGCTATTGTCAGAGCCTGGTGGCATTGTTGAACTGCACTGCTCCTGGAGATGGCTTCTTAGCAGCAGATTGGGGAAACAATTGCTCCGGGCAGGTTTGGAACCTCATCTTGCCTTGCTTTAGCTGCAGCTGGAGACTGCTCTGCAGAAGGGCAATCCTTGAACATTAGTAGCATAGTTTTGATTCTATTTGTTACTGAGAACTGCAATTTGGATTAATGTTGACCAAACACATGTAGCCTTTTGTTGTACAAGTCACATTCATCCTAAATCACAGCAATTTAATTGCTCTTTCAACCCAGCAAGGTTTTTAATAAGCACAAAGAAATATCACTAAGTTGGCAAGTCTGACTTACCGTTCCTTCTCATCTTATTTAGACCTACATTACAGAGCTTATTTGTACTGAATCTTTTATCTATCTCAGTTAAATGTCCTTCATCAAACATCTGTTTTCTGAAAACAAATTTAGAACTGCGTATATATTTCTCTTGCTGACAGAATACATTCTGACAGATAATGAGTACATTACTAAAACACAGCCATGAACATGTCAAAATCCGGGATTCATCTTACCGTTATTGGCCCTATTATCTTTCTTTCTATTCATGCGAACTGTTTCACTAAATAATGTTGTGACTTGAATGCTTAATGCGGAGAATGTGGCCGAGAGTTCAACCAATTTTTCGCTTTCTCATCTATTAAATCTGTTACCGATTAAGCTGAAAGATGTTCGTGCCACAGACTGGAATATGTCTCAGGGATTCAATTCCAGCATTTCCAGCTCAGGTACAGCACAATTTGATGGAATTTGTTTCACTGCTTATTCTTATCCAGTGTCATGCATTCCCCCCACAGCTCTGGTAGAGCTTTTTCTTTCATTTTCTTGGAAAAATTTAATTATTTTGATCAGCACAAAATTCATTTAAAGAAAAATCATTTTGCATTTCAATTGTATCTCCACATATTAGCCAAGCTGTCTATCTTAGAATCAACCATTATCAGTCCAACTCTACCTATAACTGCCTGCATAACATTGATGGGTTCACAAATAAATTAGCAAAAAAACTGTTTGGCTTCCATTGGTCAGTTGATACTATCGATAAGTATAAAGTAAAATCTCTACCACAAAGCCTGCATTTGCTCAGTGCCAGATATATAGTTCTGTTGGGTGGGGGTGAGCACAATTAGTGCCCAAGTCCTGAGTGGAAGGTTGGACTCCAAATGCTCTAGAGCGGTATTTACAGTTGCCCAGTGAATCATTGATTGATTGTCCCTCTATACCTTCCTTGAGAAGGGACTTGTGTGTTGTCTATGTCCACTGCTGGTATTGACACATCCACAAAGGTGTTAAAAATTGAATTCCGGAATATTGTCTGAAAGAATATAGTGAATGCAACAGTCACCAAATTCCTCTTTTAAGAATGGGTAAGTGAATATGAAAATGCAAAAGGTCACAAAAAACATCATGATCTCAAGGATCTAACATGTAGAACTGAATTGCAAATCACAAGTTGATAATAGTCATCTCTTTCAGTAATTTAAATTTTGGTGAGTACACCTTAAAAAAGTTTCTGGGCTCTATATTGAAATGACCGATAATCGGGGTGCTTCAAGGCATCACAACTCAAAGCTGTTAAGGCATCTTCAGCAAAAGCCAATTGAGTTCCTTCACTTGTTGCTCCCATTTGCTGTCAGATGATCATGAATTCCTGTGGCCATGCTAACATGTCTGTACTGATAGGAGTCACTATGTAGGAATTATGAGTTGGAAGCCTGATGGTAATTGTTAAATTCTTGGATGACAAAGTATAGATGAATTAAACTTGGTTCCCTTTGCTTAAATACCACAGTCTGTATTGATGCTGTTCTTTGATGAAATGCTGTGAACACATTAAAGTTTATCTTTACCCTTCACCTTCCAGTCATAAATCTCTTCTCACTATAACTCCAGCAGATATGGTTTTGAAAATCTAAAATAATATGAAATGGTTTTGAAAATGAAAAGTTTGTGTACTATTCATTGTGATTTATTAAATGTGGTTTGATTATTTTTTACATTAAATATTCAAGTTCCACACTCCCATCAAAGAAAAAGCATTTTTAAGAAAACTGCAAATGTGCTTTTCCTCAAGAAATTGTGGCCTGAATTTGTATGGGCGTTTGGGCACATATCTGCTGTAGCTCAGGTGAGAAAGAGCAACACATGGCCTGAAACTCAGTTAAGGCAATTCTGGGCCTCATTTGAAATTTCTGAAAGAACCTTATCATTCATTGTTGGGTACATTAGCATCATTAGTAAATTTGGAATGTATTGTTCACTACTATTTTTCCTGAGAAGTTGGTGATTACATATCATTGCAGTTTTATTGTTTATTTGAAACAATTGAGTGCCTGACATTTCGAAGGGCATTGAGAGATGGCCCCATTGGTGTGGGACCTAGAATGTATAACTCACATGAGGCAATGATAACAGGTTTCCTCATCTAAAAATCAATTGTGTTTCCATTGCAACAACAGCCACTTCTACTGATATCAGTTAATTCAACTTTAAAATGGAGTAAAATTCCAAATTGGCATTTGAAAGCATGGCAGGAATTTGGATACTGTATTTGGGGTCCCCAAAGTCAAATGCATTTCGGAGTCCTGACCCAGTATTATGTTGACATGTGAAGTGGAAACAAAGTAAAGCTTTAAACAAAGTAGCCAAATGACACTCAGCTGGGGCTGGAGGATGGGGAGAGGGGCAAAAGAGAGGCAGCGATTTTTAAACAGGAAGCAATAGCTTTAGTTGAGACTGCCAGTTTATGGGGAAGTTGACAGATGGAATATCATTAACGCATGGTAGAGCTGGCACCCATGTCTGAGGGGCTTCCTGAGATTTGCTTTATTTATTCGTGGAATGTGCTCACTTATTGCCTACCCCTCAATACCCTTGAACTGAGCCATTTCAGAGGGCCACTTAGAGTCAACCACATTGCCATGGGCCTGGAATCACATGTAGGCAAGACCAGATAAGGTTGATCACTAATGAACAATAAGGCTATTTACACCATAAGACTATCTTTTTATTTTTTTATTGAATCAAATTTGCTATTACAGAACTTGGACATCTGGCTGGATTACTCATCCAGTGATGTTATCATGCTCCACCGTCTCCCAGATTTAGTGATCTTTCTGTTGAAGTACTCATGGAAGTGCTGTCAACACAATTAAATATTTAACTTTACGGGTGGTTAGCTGTTATCCTTCCAATTAAAGCAAACAATCCTGGTTGGAATTTGCTAATGAGGAGTACATGGATTCTGCGTCAGTGACCTCTCTGTTACCATCTGCCTTGACAGGTACACCTTTTAATGTGACTAATACCTTTTAGATTTAGGAAGTTCATTCTTTGTCAGTATACCCTACATAAACGGTACTACCTTTGATCCCTTCTAAGATCTTTTACAACATCACTATCATTGATGGGTACCTGCTGTGTAAGTGACTGCTCCTCAGTACTGCTCATCCCCCCATTTAAATAGCTCATCTTCACATTTTGCTTCCTGACACCACCTGCCAGATTTTGGGTTGAACTGCTGGGACTTATGCCATTTCAGGGTAGGTGTTTGAAAACTATTCAGAATAGCCTTAGTTTGGAGAGAATCACAGCAGGAACAAAATACATTAATTGTGTCTTTAACATAAAGAAACCCATCCCAGATAAGCAGCACATTTTGAAGTAATTTGCATGCAGAGTCGAGGGAAAATATGTTTGAAGGGCTGGTTCGCAGATTGGTCAAAAAGGTAACGTTTGAAGAGGATCTTAAATTACAAGAACAGGCAACAGAAATAATGAGAAATAAGGAGGGAATTTCTAAGCCCAGCACCTACAGTGAGTATAACTGCCAATGGTGGGTCTGCATAAGAGACCCAAGAGCTTGAGAAACACCATATCATTAGGGTGGGAGAAGGATAAAGAATATGAAGCCTGAGAATATGATGGGATTTGTATATGAGAATGAATTTTTTATTAACAATATCAGTGGACTGGCAGCCAATAAGTACAGGTGTCTAATGAATGTCATTTGTTTAAACCTGCTGATATTCTCCATTGCTGTGCTTTTAGGCTTACACTCCTGCATTGGCAAGCTATGTACCTGTCAGATGCTGACTCACACTCTGAGTCTAATTGTTTTTTGCTGTGGTATAAAAGTGGGGCAAATGATAGAAGTGGAAAGTCCCACTGAGTTTGCAAATTACCAGATCATCTTCCAAATATTGCTGAATGTTTAAACGATTGATTCTAATGGAATGTCAATTTTGGAAGGTCTCTCGGTATTGCCAGCTGTTCTATTGATTTCAAGATCTGTTTGCTTCGTCTTGTAATAGTGACCACATGCTCCCCTGGGAATGCAGAGACCTGTCCTCCGCATCTTTGAATTATTGGGTGGCATGGTGACCTAGCGGTTAGTACTGCTGCCTTACAGTGCCAGGGTTGTGGGTTTGATTCCTGAGCGACTGTCCGTTTTGAGTTTACACATGTTTCCAGTGTTGGTGCTCCAGATTCCTCCCACAGTCCAAAAATGTGCAGGTTAGAGAGATAGGCTGTGTTAAATTGTCCATGGTGCCAGAGATCTGCAGGCCAGGTGGTTTCGCCAAGGGAAATGCAGGGTTACAGGGATGGGTGGGTCTGGGTGAGATGCTCTTTGGAGGGTCAGTGTAGACCTGATGAGCTGAATGGCCTGCTTCCACACTGTAGGGACTCTACAGCAGATAACCAACATGCTGCTCCAGAACCTGGAAGCTTAGTTTTTGATCCCATTTTCTTCCCTTCTTTAGCCAGAAAAATGCAAAGAAGTAAATTCCGTGATGGGTAAGGAGAAGAGGAACAATGGGAGAAACTTATAAAAAAAAGCACAACTTTACTGTGGAGCTTTTGTTTCCAAACGTAAACTTCAAAGTACAAATGGGATATTGTGAGAATTAATTCAAAAGAGCATTTTACTGATGGCTCAGGGGTTGGTGCACTCCATCATGAAATACTGAAGAAAACAGACCTGCTAAGTGCCAGATAAAATGACTGTTTTGTATGAGATTCATTTCTCTTTGCTCAGCTTTCACTGGGTGAGCTGCGATTAAGATTAATATCCTCAGGCTTGGAGGAAACGAATCAGCATTTGAGTCAATTTCTAATTGTTGGCTAGTGAACTTTGCTGATGCACTGGGATATACAAATAATCAGGTTCATCTGTGATGCTCCAGTGTTGAACAACCTGTCAACTCAAACACAAAGAACAATCAAGGCACTAGAGAACAACCAATGACTCTATGTTGGAAGGTGAAAGCACAGGAAAAAAATGAAATGGAACCATGCTGCATTGATTACGTTCTTATTCGATTCAATATAGTTTGAACTGAGATGACTAAAAGATACAGTATGGCAGAGAAAAAGAACTTATTGGTCTGGTGGGATAAACCACAACAAGGTGAAATAATCTTAAAATTAGTTCAGGGAAAAATGTCAGAAAACACTTGCTCAATGGGTAATGAAGAACTGGAATTAATTTCTAAGAAGGCTGCTGAGGTAATTAAAAGTTTCAAAATTGAGATCGATAAATAGTTGGGTAAGGGGATTAAGAGATTTGAAACCAAGATGATTAGAGATTGGAAATTCAGAAATTAATCAATGGTGTGACGGGCCGTAGGATAATGTCAGTCAAAGGTGTTGAAGTATTTGATCTGCAGTGATCTTATTGAATGATGGAACAGGCTTGAGAGATTGAATATTTTCCTGTTATAATGGTCCAATTTTATTATTTCAGAGGTTCTACATTGGTTAAAGGTAAGTGTGGATAATGTCTGCCAAGATAATTTTAGGCCGTCAAGTGTTTCTTCAGATTTCAAGTTAGCTGCCAGGCCTCAGCAGACAATTATTCTGACATAACTAATGGAATCACTTCAGGCACAGGTAACCTCACAGATCACTGATGGAGCGTGCCAGTATGCTTCAAGAAGCCTTTCTTACTTTTGATTTTGCTCATCTGCACTGCAATTCTGTTACAATTCAGTTCTGCTCCTGCAGTGCTGGGAAACAGAAACTAAGTCCCAGTGTGACCAGCAACCACATTACAGCACATTCGGAAAGAGACTTGAAAACAAAATTTCACAGAAAATGAGCTTACCCACCATTCAATTTCTTACTTTTGTTCTTCCTATGAAAATTGTGATTGGATTTGTTTGATCAAAATAAGAGATTAAAAAAAGAAAATGCTCTATTTTCACCCTGGAAATGCAATATTTTAGAAGCTCCTAACATAAATTCCTAAATCAGATAACTGGTGTACAATACATTTTTAATGGTGTACAATACATTTACTGGCACAGAATTTATTGACAGGAAGTAAACAACATACACCATTATTGTAAGGCATATCAATGAATAGATTGTGATAAGTAATAGCCCATGAAGAGCAAATGGTTATAAGTTATTGTGCATTTTGCACACTTTTGATAACTTTCCAAAAAAGCATCTCACTCTTGGCCTTCCTGTGAGTTTGACACAGTTCGTACATTTGTACATTAATTGGCCATTAAACTCACTAGAGTATGTTGCTTAGTAATTAATAACTCAGGCAATCTTTTATCAAAGCTAAATCAAATTCTCTGATGCAGAAAAGAAGCAATTAAAAGCCTGGAATCTCATTATTTCAGTTTTCTGTTAGATATTTTATTAATACAATATTTTTCTTATCATTCCATTGTGTCTTTTATTTTCCTCTCTCTCAATCCAATTTTTCTTTTCCTTTCTATATCCCGTTCTGTACCAGATTCAATTTTAAGTTTTTCACTCTTATTCAACCATTTTATCAGTTATTCCCTCTGTTTATTTATTAATTCTTAATTCTCATTGATGAAAAATTGGATCCATTGATGTTGCTGCCATTCCCAAGATACCAAATACTCCATTGTTGGAAATATGAGCTGAGAAGGGTACAATGAAAACAAACTACAAAACAAAAACATTGTAAACTGAAGAGTGCAAGAAAATTACATGGGCAGTAAGAAAGGATATAAAGGACAGGGGCAGTTCAAAAGAGATTTTCCAGACTAACTCCTGAGTTGAAACCATTTTTATTTTGTAGAATCCCTACTGTGAGGAAATAGGCCATTTAGCCCAACAAGTCCACACTGACTCTCTGAAGAGCATCCCATCCAGACTCACCGCTATCTCTGTATTTTCCCACAGAAAATCCTATATCCCTGGACACTGTGGGCAACTTAGCATGGCCAATTGACCTAACCTGCACATCTTTGAACTGTGGAAGGAAGCAAGAGCACCCAGAGGAAACCCACGTTGACATGGGGATAATATTTAAACTTCACAGAGACAATCACCTGAGCCTAGAACTGAAAATGGGTCCCTGTTACTGTGAAACTGCAGTGCTAACGACTGAGCCACTGTGTCACCCTTACATATCTAGCATGGCTAAATAGGTCAGGCCTGTATTAATTAGAATTTAGAAAAATGAGATGTGATTTTTATTTAAATATATAAGATTCTGAGGTGGCTTGACAGAGTAGATGTTGAGAAGATGTTTCACTTGTGGGGGAATCTTGAATTAGAGGTCATCATTAGAGAGTAAGAGGACACTTATTTAAAACTGAGGTGCAAAACAATTTCTTCTCCCAGACCCTAAAGAGTGCCTGGAATTCTCTGTCCGAGAGAGGCTAGATCAGTGGGCTGTGAGATTACATGTGTCTCAAGTGATTCCACTTAATTTTGTCAGGCTAAACGTCTGCTGTTGCCTGACAGCTAACTTGAAGCCTGCAGAAACACTTGACTGTCTAAAATTAACTTAGATTATAGCAAGTATTTAAAAAGGAAATAGATGGATTTTTGAAATATTGGGGAATTATCTGATTCACAAGTGTCCTTGAGGAAGGAAATCTGGCATTTATCTGGCCTACATATGACACCAGATCTAATAGGATGGGTAAACCTATATTGCCCTCTGAAATGATTGAGCAAGCCACTCAATTCGAGAATAATTAGGATTGGCAGCAAATGCTGGCCTTCTCAATGATGCCATGAAAGAATAAAAAAAAGTAAAGACTCCTCACTCCAGCAAATTCTGGGTTACTCAACTGGCCTTTACTTCACAGGGATGTTTCACACCATACACATTTGTTCAATTATTTCCTGCATCATTCTGCATAATAGTTTGGTTCTGAACTTCTGTCCAATTAATGAGCCATTAATGCATGAATCCAACAAGTTTGTCAACATAATGGAGAGCCTTAGGATGTGGAATGCCATTTGGGCAAAGTTAATGATGGAGCTGCATAAATCAACTAGAATTGCACCTCAAGTCATATCTCTTAATCTGCTGCACTTGCTCACATTAATCATGAAGTACATCATTAACATGTTGTTACCTTTCCAACAAGAGCAGGCGCAATACCTCCATAATTTAGTAAAGGTCAAAGGTCCCACCTGTTCCAAAGGTGTGTAATAGCATCTCTAAACAGGCAGATTAGAAAAATAGGTTTAAAAACACTAAATGCAAATGGGTCCCTTCCTGCACTCCCCACACCTACCTCCACCCTCACCTTTTATTGCCCATAATGGGCTTTGCTTGGTCTAAATTGGATACACAGGTGTTTTTACTGGTGGTGGTTACTGGTTTTTTAAAAAAAGCAAAAAATATGTCATGGTGATTTTGGTGGTCGGAAGGCACCCAGTTGTGTGAGATAATACTTCTGAGTGAAAAAGAGCAAGTAAAGGCAAAAGAATGTTTCCAGTCCAATATGATATAAAACTATAACCCATTTCCGTGTTAGTTAGCCAGGCACAAAGATAATATTCATGTTGCACTGTATTTAACTGAAAGAGGAATTAGCTGGTCAGTTTCAGACAAAGGATTACACAAGGGATTGAGATCAAAATGCACAAGCAGTACTCTTCACAAATGATCTACCAGTTCTAAGAATGTTGAGAGATAGTTATTTAACAAATTTGATGTTGAAACTTGACCTCAAACAAATACTTATGCTGAATATTGAGCATATTCTGTTCCCATTCGTAGACTTCTGAATCTTTGGAGTAGTCTCTGCAAGACGACCAAGGACAAGGTAGCAGGGGGCAGACAACATCATGTTAATAAGAGTCTTAATTAGTCAGTCATTCAGACACAAAGTCCCTGAAATTAGAGTCAGAACAACTCAGCTAGATGAATGGAAATTGGTGCTTGTTATAAATTGTTTTACATTACCTCAAAAAGAGCCATGTTTTTTCCATCGTACTCTTTTCCTTTCTCAACCTCTGTGCTATTAATGAAGGGACTGCTCTCCTTGGGGTTTCCATCTCCTGTACAGACACAAGCAAAACAAAAATGTGTTCAGGAGAAAGGAAAATAAGCTACACACATATGAACTTCTAATCCACATTGCTTGTATGTATATAATGACTGCAAGTGAGTCTCATACACTCACCTCAAACTACATTCCAAAAGGTTGATAGCCATAACAATAATTTTGTGGTTTTAAAATGGAAACTCATCCTAAGTACTTTGCAATGTTCGGATCAAAGGGCCCCTTTTAAAAACCATGCTGGGAATGGAATTGAACATATAGAAACCTGAGGTAGATTAAGTCAAATTTAGTAAAACTATGAGATACAATGAAGGATGAAGGATTTGGAAGAGAATTCTTCAAAATTGGATCATGACACGTGAAGCTTCTGTTATCAATAGTTAAACAGGGGAAGAGGAAGTATGCCAGGTTCAGAACAGTGAATGGTTTAATCTGAGATTCAGGAGTGGAAGGAGCTGCACATGATGAATTATTTGAGAATAGATTGGGGTTAAGATTTTGAAGTTAAATTGGCTTGCAAATGGAAATCTGATGGACACAAATGGGTACACAGGCAATCTGCAAACTGAGCATGAGAGGGAATAATATGAGCAGTAGAATTTGGAATTAATTGCTTCATGTACCATTTTCAGCTTAGGGTGTCATCAAATAAATGTGATGTTGGGATTGTCGAGTGTTTCACAGATGGAGGAGTGAAGTAGGACTGGAAGTAGATGATAATGCATGATTTCAAATTGTGGTTATATGCTTCATGCGAAATTTGAAACTCAACTCAGTGTTATACAGGACCGACAAGGTGCAAAGTGTCCAGTTTAGAAACAGCAAAACAGATGTCCTTCAGTCTTCCAATTATTTAATTAGAAAAAGTTTTTTTACTCATATTTGACTGGCTGTCAGACAGTTTGGAAGCAGGTCAGGAATGGTGGTGGAGAGGAAAGCACATGTGGAAACTGATCCATATAGTAAGAATTTACATTGTAACACAAGGCATCATCATAGTATTGTGCATCACTTGTAGTGATTATCCAAGTGGTGTCCTGCACTGTTATGAATCACATGTTAAAATAAATATAAGGCCATGATTAGGAACCACAGGGGTGGAAGATTACACTCACTGCAACTGTTTTTGTGAAAGCACAGAACATATCCACACCTAATCCCCAGATCATTGTACACCATGACTGCTTTTATTTTAAATTAAAATCAACAGTGAAGAAAATTAGGAGAAGGGCAAAAATTGATGCAGATTTTCCCTTTGAATATTTCACACTGCTGACAAAGACGAATTTCAGCTATCACTTATTAAAAGAAAACGTTAGAATATTCAGTTATATTCGATTCTCTGAGCTTTCTGTGACTTGCACTACATTTAATGCTTCACAAAAGAGCTGACATATCTACAAATTATGCTGCTGAATCACTTGTTCCATCATTATCCAGAAAACCTTAGTGAACACAGACCTGATATAATGACTGAATCCTGTTGTTCAATGTGCATGCTTATTTGGTTCACTGTGGAGACCTTGATATTTGGTATTAGTTATGGCCATAATCTCAGGCAGTCTGCAATTTTATACAAATATTGTGGCCTGTGTTAATTGTTATTTGGTGTCATGTTTGTGCTGAGATGAGGAGACATAGGAATGGACTTGTAAAAAAGTCAGTGTATTTTTCAAAAGGATGAACACTGTTGCATTTAACATCATAAATCAATATACTTAATTTGGTAAGAGTGAAAGATTCAATTCAAATTCAAAAATGGAATACAACAGAACCGTGGGTCTCATGTGTAGTCAATTTAAACACTCCACTAAATAATCATTAGAATCACAAACCGTTTCCTTCCAGTGAATGTTTTGAAGGGGAATGAAGCATGAATGAAGGGATGACCTTGTAGCAAAAGCTTAAAATGAAACTTGATACATCTCATTGAGGAAATAAATTACACGCTCAGGCATCCCTTTTGTACACCTAAATTTCATGGAAAAGTAAAAATAAAATTCCAAATGTCAATTTTGGAATCCTTATTAATAACAATCTGTACACAATCATTCATAAAGTGATGCTAACAGTGCTTTAACAGAGCATATAATGTTTCTCTGGTCTATGTAATCTTCCATAGATAACCAATGATAAGTGTTCTCAGTTCAAGGAATGCTTTAGATGTGTAAAGTTTTAGCATTAGGATAACTTGGGATTTATAACATCTCAATTTTGCAACTTTTTTTTTCAGCTTCAAGGTTTTTTTTGTTTAAGTTAACCTTACATGCCTTTTTTACACTTTTATTGGGGTTAACACCAATTCCAAGTCTTAATGCACATTTTTAGTTGTTGAAAAGCCATACCTATAATGAACTGAAGGAATTTTATGTTCTGAAGTTAAGGTGTTTCCCAATAGTATGACCATTCTACGTTTCCTTTTACTCTGTTGAAGTTGACAGAAATTGTAGCAGTCCAATAGATTTGGAGCAGGGTTATTCTACGTTCATAAAAGATGAATATTTTTCACATCTTCAGGTATTGAGATTTGTTATCGCAAATTAACAATGATGAAAGTTTTAAGAGATGTGAATGTAGGATTACATAATTTTTAACTCCTCAGGTCAGAATCTACCTTAATGCTAAACTCATAGTGACAATGCCCTGAATGAGTAATAACCTACCATTCATAAATGATTGTGAAGTGTGGTGCAGCAATGTCGGTAGTAATTATTTCATTTCTATTGTATGGAACAGTGCAATTGAATCTGAACAAATGTGAGTGAAACCTAAGGTTTTTGGATATAACATGTACATCTGCCTTAAAATAAAACTGTTAGATATATAAATGTAGTGGATGAAATATTCTTGCCCTCCAATGTTGAAAACTCTTTGCTAACTTTTGTTTCAGGCACCACAAATTAGCTTTGAGTGCAATATTGCTTGTTACAGTATCTCTTCTTGCAACTTCAGGTTTAAAATATAAATAAGAAATGCAAGGTATTTCAGTAGATTCTTTTCAGTATTAATTACCATGTATACAATGGAAAGCAGGAAGATTATTATCAATACAACCGTTGATGTAAATGTAGTTTCTGTTGAAAATTGACTTGAAGATTTGCTTCCTAATCAGAAAAACTACAGTTTTGGCTCTCGGTTTTAGAAGCTTTAAATTTGCAAATCATATTGAAAAAGCAGCAACCATCTACTGATGCTGATATATTCCACTTCCTCCCCCTGCAAACCCTGAGCTGATTTCTCTGCCACTTATGGGACTGACAATTTGAAAGTTTTGCCACTTTATTCTTCATTTTTGATTTAAAGGTAGACAATCCCTGAGATCTGTTTACAAACGTGAATAGCTGTAACAGGGCAAAGTCATTATATGGAAAAGATGCTCATTTTGCAGTAAATAGGCTAACACCAGGTGTTGTACACCTCTGTTTTGATCAATCCAATACCTGCCTCTGTTTTGTCAGCTATTAATCTCCTGTCCTGTAGCTGGCGCTACTGCTACTCTCAATCTCAATATGACAACATGCCTTGCAGATGGTTGAGTATTCATAACATTACACAGAATATTGCTCATCATTGTATTAGCCTCTCAGATAAGTTGGTTGCCTGTATAAAAGCCTTGTACATTATGTGCAACTTTATAGAATATGGCACAGGAAGAATAAGTCGCGAAGACATGGTTTAAAGCGGCAGGAAACTTTGGAAAAATGGCAAAGTTGATATAGAACTATATATTGCTAGTGTATAATATTAACAAATATATGCTTCATATTGTTAAAAATAATTCTGTTAAAAATGTAATTTGATAGAGAAACTATGGATTCCTGCTTGAGTTGAGACTGAGTCCCACAGAATGATCAGTGATCTTAATATTTCATGACCCATGCTAGATATATTCTGTTCATTGCACCACAAAGTTTTGACTTTAGACTGGAAAGCATCAAGAGCTTCTTCAAAGACACAAGTATAGAGACTCCTGAATAAACTCATCTGGTACTTAAAGATTTTAGTATCCAAGATAAAATCTTTGAAACTGGTTATTTTCAGTATTATCACCACCAGCATGTGGTACTCTAGTTAGTTCACTGCCATGAATTGATCTTTCTTTAGGTAATTAAACTCACTGGTGAGACTAAACAAAAGGAGCCCTTGTCTTAGATGACAAGATGGTTCATTGCATGATTGCAATAGGTACAGTTTACATTATTACATCAGATATAACAAAGGAAGACTCTGAGAAATTTGCTTCCATTGTGCAACTTGTGCAGAATTCAAGTGATTCCCCCCAAAGACTGTGTGATGTTGTCAGATTAGTTGTAACTTAATTGCTAACCATCCAACCTAGGAATCCAAATCTTCTTTTTGTTGAACTTTACCCTTAAGCAAGGAGAACAAATTCTGGCCAATAAATAACCTGATGTTATAGATAAAATGGGTAAATAGTTGCTTATTTTAGGATAAAATGCTTAAGCTACAGGTTGGATCACTTTTATTGTGATTTGAAAGACAAACTGGGATCTAGGAAACACACAATTTCTAGCAGGATCCCTATTACCATTGGTTTTTCTGCCACTGATTAAAAAGTACACATCTTATGAGCTACTTGATAAACTAACCTAGTTCAGCAATGGTGAAGGGTGCTGACTGAAGTATGAATCAGATTGATATTTACTCACAGTCTCCATTCCGACTTGCAATGGTTTTAATAAATCAACACGCAAATGAAAAATGCAGGCATTCAGTTTTACTGGGCTAATGCAAGTAATTATGTTTTTTTAAAGGTATATTAAATATCTTCTTATTTAATCTTCCCTCGTCAGGGTGAGTACACACAATGCAGCCTATGTAGTACAGGTTGGGACATATTGATTCACTGTCATCATAAATGATTGTATTAATCGTCAGAAGAGCTCTGCATTCTGCTTCACAAATCTGTTTGAGCCCATTACCGTTTTGACCTTCACTGCCAAATGGGCATACAGAGCTCCTAAATAAATTGCTATGAACTAAACCGACTGATAGTATTGATCTTACTTCCCAACTCTTACGTTTATTCTTTTATTTTGGTAATACTTTATTGCTTTTGTTAATATTTTAATGCCTTTCCTGTTACAATGCATGGGGATCCAAAGAAGAGGGGGTGAATCCAGACCATATATTGATGATGGATTGACAGTGGTAAGAAGGCTTATTCACTTATGTCCTGTAAACTTGAGGAGCAGGCAAACTAAATACGTACCAGTGGGAAATACTATACACCTGGAAAGCTCCTTTTGAAGGCTAATGTATTTTTCAGCATACTGATTTATTACTTGCAGTGGCAGAATCCCAGACATTGAGTCCTTGAGTATTGTTAATCCAAGCACGTTTCATATTTTCATCTTTATTGGAGCACTGTGAGGAACATAGCTATGGCTGTTCACTGATGTTTGCATGATTATTTTCACACACAAAACTAGTTAGGCAGCTAGTTTAAATAAAACTTCTACTTGTAGCTTACACTTAATAGCCTATTTATTATGATTAAATGGCATTTTCACTGGCTGTTATTGAAATAAATATATTCCAAGAATGTAAGTGGTTGTGGTGTAGTGGAAGTGTGCCTATCTCTGGGCCAGGAGGTTTTGGGTTCAAGACTCACCCACTCCAGAGGTGTGTAGTATTATCTCTAATCAGGCTGATTTGAAAATATCTTCAAGTATTATGCCTGATCACTTTCTTTTCCTCTTCCCACAGGGAAAGGCTGGGCCCCCTTTTCACTGCACAGTATCCCAGATGAGATCGAACACTAGTGATGGAGTGCCAGGACGCAATGCAGTATTCCAATGAGCGAGTACATATGAGCAGCCTTTTTGATCTCTTGATCCAGGTTCAAAGTTGAATGTGAGACACTAAATTCAGAGCTGCTGCTTAGCTTATTCTATCGATTACATATATGATTTTAAATATTATTGTTCTCACATGCTCTGCAGTTGACGCATTGACCCTATATTTGTGTTACAATCTTTCTCAGCACAAACACACTTCTTAATGTGCAGGTGGAATTACATCAACATATCTCACTGAATCAAGAGGAAGTTTAAATTGCACATGATACAAAACTTACCCAAATCTGGGACTCATTTTGGAGTAAGACTAATTTAGCACACACAATTCGACTACATTACACGACAATCAAAACTGTCGGCAAACACAGATTCAGATCTGCTGCAGTCACCAGTGCAAATGAGGTGTAAGGTATCTGTTCTATTACATCTTCGGCATAAAGCATCTGATCCCATCCACTGTAGCTAATTCCATTTAAGCGTCCCCACTCAACCAGCTGCTCCCTGGCATTGCATTCAATGGAATTGATCAGCTACACATCCAGTTATTGCACCATCTGCAGTTTGCAAATCTTGGTCCTCCTGTTGGATAAACATCTCTATCTAGTCTTCACAAGTATTAAGGCTACTGTTGCTAACGGACTGGCCTAGGTTACCTTTCTGTCATGACACTTGCCTTGATTTCATCCTGTCTGTATTCAGTTCATAATTTGGAGCAGCGCAGCACAGCACACTCAAGCCTGCTCATGTGCAGCACCCTGATACACCTTTGCAAACGGTCGAACCAATTACTGCTGGAACATTTGTTATTTGTTACCAATTTTCAACATTGCTCAGGTGGTTGAATGGAACTTGGGAGCTATTTTTAAACCTGCAACAAGAGGTCAGGTTCCCCACAAAGAACAGCAAGAAAGAAATTTCAAGAGTGAGTAGTGCAAAAGTTGCTATTATCAACATATGTAATAACATTTTAGATGTAAGTGGATATCTGTAGCTTACATAAAGAAGGTAAAAGATTCAAACTTCCAGGACTATCAGATCTCTTCCATTTAAATCTCTACCTCCATACTTCTAACACTTCATAACTAACCCTTCCAGAATTATTAATATCATCTAACAAACAAAATTGTCAGAGTATTTATTGTACAGGCCTGAGTTGCATTTGGGTTCAAAACAATTTATCCTCTTGGATTTATAATTGTTTGGAAATTAATTCTCTTAGGAGAGAAAAAAGAATAATTACAGAGGATATCATTGGCAACAAAATTGTACCTGAGCCATTGGAATTCTTCGATCTAGTTGCTTTGGCATTTATACTGTATGGTTAAAACCACCTTGGTAGTTTGAGGCAGAAAGTCTCTTGCCAACTTTCTTTCTACATACAAAATTGAAAACAAAAATTCTTCAGTTTTCCCATTAAGATCTGGCATGTTGGTGCTGGATGTTGATGGAGACTGAATCCAAAAAATGGGCACAGGGACTAATATAATTGAACACATGGGCGGAACTTTCCTATTTTAGTTAAAGATTAATGGGGCTCATTACGCCATGGCTTAGAGTGACTCTTCTCATGCAACCTTCTGCTCTTTATCTCATGAGTTATGCAGCCAGGCTCTTTGGCACCCATGTTGTGGAATCGTGTGGTGACAGAGACGGAAGTGCATGTCACTGATGGGATCATCCAGTGTTCATACTGGTGCCATACTGCTGCACACCACTTTAGATGCTACAAGCCAGAAATTACCCCTCACACTGTAAAACTCAACCATTGTCACTGAGGGCATGGCCTTTACAGGCTTATTGACTGTTGGCTTTAGCAGAAAGAAATGTGGAGATACTGATAGAGAGGAGGGCTGTCCTTCTTTTTTGTGCACTGCTACAGAAGACCACATTATCAGACCAATCCAGCCTGGCCCAAATGGTTAACTGTGTCAGTGCTGCGTTCAGGGTGAAAAGAGATACCCAGATGTCCAGGGACAAATGGCAGTGATCCTTTGTGTTCCTCCAGGGTTACTGTCACTGTTTATCTGCTACAAAACCACTTACAAAACCACCACTCACTCTAACTCAGCCACTGCACACACCTCCCACCAAGGCTCATGGATGACAAATCTCACTATTACATGTTGCATTTCCACTTAATGATTCATTCTCCAAAAACTACTCGCCCCCTTCTGCCCACTGTTTCTGAATCGCTCACTGAGGACACCTCAGTGCCTTTCCTGCTCTTGCATTACCGCAAACTGCTCTCCTATCCACACAATCAATCTGACCCTTTGTCACATTGCCTCCTGGATTGATGGATCTACAGACCTTAAACCCCAAAATGGTTGCACTTGATACTGAGGACTGACTGTGGCCTAGTCCTTGGACTCTGGTAGGACCAAGTGCCACGGCCAACCCACTGAACTGAAATCAACTAAGCCCCTTGACTGACTGTGGCAGCACTCCATGACTGAGCATCAGCCCCTTTCACTCAGATCTGCTCCAGTCACCAGTGCAACACACTGCTCCCTGCTCAGATGTACATACAGCCTTTTGCTCACGTCAGTTGAAGTATGTTTGCTGCACAAACTGCTGCAACGTGCTATAATAGTGACATTGATCTAGAACGGTGCCACACAGTGACAAGTCCATCCCTTTGTCTGTTCTGTGCACTCCATTGTCACAAACTCTGACTCCCTGTTCGAAAAAGCAATACAAGCCACTGTGGCTAGCAGCCTATAAATGACCCAGAATACTTTGTGTTAATACAGGGATGTGACCCACTCAGAGGCTGGCAGCCAGTGTGTGCCAGGAAAGCTGTGAGGTGTACACAAAGGCTGACAGCCTGAATAACTAAGCACAAAACAAATCAGCACTAAGAAAGCAAAAGCCATAGCATGCATCCACTATGGATGCATAAGATGTGTGCATGTCCCTGCACACTAAGAAACCTGGCAGAAGCCTGTAAGCTGACAGTATCCCTGAGCTCTAAGATATAATGTTGAAGGGCTGAAATGGTGTCTGTGGTGATCTCAGGACAGGCACTATGATGCGATATGACCAGTGATGTTGACTTACATGGACTAAGGATGGTAGATCATGGTAGATCATGAAGCAGGCAGGGACATTGTCATGAAGAAATAGTTTGTTGATGACTGGAATAAGCATTCAATGGATTGCAGTTGCCAGGTACCCTCTGATTTTCACATTGGCAACCTGTATTCTTTAGTTTCTTGAGAAAGGACAGGACTAGAACTGCAGTGAAAATAAGGCGTTTGAACTTTAATGAGATACAAATGTAAAGGGTGCTGCTGCTGAATTGCGAGATCTGACATTGTCGTTGAAGTGTTGAGAAAATTGCAAAATTTCTCAACATTGAGCTTTGGATTTTAAATTTTTTGTATTTTCCAACTTTTGTTCATATCACAAAAGGGAGGGGACAATTCCATCCCGGGGGTTAGTTGTAACATATGTAAAGTTAAAATTGCCATGGTCTTCCTGGACTGAAGGGCTGCACTCTCATTAGAGAGAGACAACTGGTGAGCTAACAGGTAGTATGGAGATTAAGCTGTTCTGGCACTCATTGCATAAAGAAAGGGATGACTATTTTAGTTTCTCATTTCTCTGGAGAGGATGTCTGAATTCATGATGGGGATAGGGGAGCTTGTGGATGTGAGAACACACATTTCATCACATCCAGACATCTATATATTGCATCACTGTCATTGCTTACATCCAAGGAACAAATCAATTTTTCTGGATTGACAATCTATTCTGTAATAAGGCTAAATTAATTGCTACCATTAAAACAACTACAGATCCTACACATACTATTGCAGAGATCTTGCCTTATGAGTGCATGTTTCAAACACCTTTAGCTGAATGCATGAACAAGAAATGGTTTAGCTCATTCATTGTGCAATTGGCTCTGTGACAGTTTGCAGGCTAGTGACCTATTACTGACTGCCTCCCTCTGAGTAACTTCAAGCATAGAGTTGACAATCTAATACAGTAATCAAATTATCCTCTGCTGGCTCACTGTTGGAAATGTACTCTGATACTGCTTCAACTAGTAACCTTTTACTCAAGAGCTGCATTCGAGAATATCGCCCTGGTATCATTAACAGTAAAAGCTGTTATCAAGATCACAGGGATGGCTTGCAGTGTTATTTTTAGCTAAAAAATAGTTTAAAGAAATGCAACATTTCTGATGTCAAAGTGCCAGGGACATGTACTATTCTGATAAAGGAGGAAACGGGAATCTTTCAGTCTTCAGATAATCTGTTAGATTGTATTTCTAATGCTTGCTTTCCTCTGTTAACGTATCTCCTTTTCTTCCTTCTCTGCAGTCACAATCAGTCTCTCCATTGGACCCACAAATAAAAGTAAAATATTGCACGTTTATTGCCCACAGGAAAAAAAAACACAAAGTGCTTGAGAAACTCAGCAGGTCGAGCAGCATCTGTGGAGAAAGAAGCAGAGTTAACATTTCCAGTCCATTATCCCTTCTTCAGAACACATTTTCGGAACATTTTATTCCAAAGAAATATGCCAAACATTATGCCAATCTAAACTAATCTCATCTGCCTGTGCATGTCTGTATCCCTCTATTCCCTGTCTGTTCATGTGTCTGTCTAAATTCATCTTAAACTTTCCTGTCATATCCGCTTCTCCCAGCTCCCCGAGCATTATGCTCCAGGCACCTACTATCCTCTGTAGGGAAAAAAAAAATCCTCATAATTTCTTTAAATTTTTTCCCTCTCACCTTAAACCTATGTCCCCTATTGTTTGACATTTCCATCCTGGGAAAAAGACTATTCACCCTATCCATGTCTCTCATAATTGTACACACTTCTATTAGATTGGCCTTCTGCCTCCAGTGTTTTAGCAAAAACAAGCCAAGTTTAGCTAACCTCTCCTTATGGCTAATACAGGCCAGTCAGGGCAACATCCTGGTAAATCTTTCCTGCAACCTCTCCAAAGCTTCCTTCCATCTTTCCTTTAGTGTGGTGACCAGATCTGCACACAAGACTCCAAATGTGACCTAACTAAAGTCTTATACAGATGCAATATGACTTGCCAACGTTTCAACTGAATACCCTGAGTGATGAAGGCAAGCATGCCATACACCTTTTTAACCACCTTATCCACATATGTTGCCACTTTCTGGGAGCTATGGTCTTGAAATCCAATATCCCTCTGCATATCAATGTTCCTAAAGGTCCTGCAGTTAGTATTTACTTTCCTCTTGCACTGGACTCCCAAAATGCATTATCTCACACTTGGCTTGGCACCAACTTTTCATACACTTCGTCTTATATCCCTCTGGACCATTACACTATCACTGAACATCAGGGTTTTATTTCCAGGACTTCATCTTCTCTGGAGGTCTCCCCTTAACAACTTCCCACCTCAGAGTCCCAGAACCCAGCACAGCCCACTTCCACCAGTTCTGAGATGGAATGATTGGACTCAAACAAAACTCTGTTTCTCTTTCCACAGATAGACCCAGACCAGCTGGGTTTCTCCAGCATTTTCTGTTTTTACCTCTAACTCCTCATTCTCTACAATTAATGTCAACACCACTCAGTGTTGAAGCTCTAGATACCTTCACAAACTCCTCCCCTCACTCTGCCACATCTGTCCTTCCTCTTTCAAGACCATTCTCAAACTCCAACTCTTTGACAAAGCTTTCCAGCACTCATCCAATTATCTCGATGTGTGGCTCAGTGCCATATTTTGTTTGGTAATGCACATTGAAGCAGGTTGGAACATTTTCCTATGTTGAGGGTTTTATGTTTAACATACAAATAGAAATTGTTGTTGTCTTTACTGAGCAACTTAAGTTCTGTCAATTCCAGCATTCCCTAATGTCTGCCCATTTTAGCTGAAAACCTCTTACTTACAATTGGGCCCTGTCATAAACAGTCAAGTGGACATTAGCTTCAATAATGGACCAAATAGAGCACAGCTACAATAAAATGTTACACACTATGTATAATATTGGGACAATAATGGAATGAGTCATTGGCAAAGTGTAAGATTCAAATGGAATGAAGTCTTTTAAATGAAATGTTAAACCTCTTGGATGGATGAAAAGTGATCTAAAGCATAACACGTAAAAGATCAGGAGACATCTTCCCAATTAGCTGAATAATGTTCACTGTGAAATGTAAATTTCGTATGATGCTAGTTTTTTCCAATCCATTGCAGCTTTAAAATATTCTTCTTGATGGCATTAGACGGGCTTTAGAATAAAACAAGACCTAACCAGTATATCCCAACTTCCCACATGACTGTACATGTACATTGCTTAGCATGAACATTACTTGTGAATAAAATGCATTCCTCAATCATTAACAACTTGCATTTCCAATAAAAGCATCGCTTGGTGCTTCACAGGATTGTGATCAGACAAACATTTGCACTTGTGCCAGATAGGTACACATTAAAATAGGTAAGAGAGGCTATGTGTGGCATCTTAAGGCAGGAGAAGGTTTTGAAGAGAAAATTCAGAAAATGAGATCTTAGCATCTGAAAGCATGGCAGTTTTTGTGGAGGGATAAAAATCAGGCATATGCAAGAAAGGCTGGAATTAGAGGAGTGCATATGTTTCTTAAAGTCACATGGTCGGTGGAGGTTACAGAGACAGGATCGTGATGAGGATGGATTGGAAAACAAGGAGGACTAACTAAGGGATTATTAGAAGGCCAGTACAGATCAAGAAGCACAGGGATAATGGTGAGCAAGCCTTGATGCAAATTAAGATATGTACTGTATAATGGAGATTTGGCTGAGCCAAAGTTTATAAAAGATGGAAGATATGGGAATAATATGAGATAATCTGTTCATTTATCTTATTGCTGTCTGTAGCAGATGATGCATGTTAGCTGGTTGTTGCATTTCCTATATTATAACATTGACTATATTTCAAAAAGGTATTTCATTGTCAATAAAGTGCTTTGGGCTATCCTGCTCTTTTCTCAAGACATATTAAACCTTACTTGCTTTCTTTGTAATCTTTCTCAGACAGTTGGTAGCATGAAATGTTCTACCCAACTGGCCTTGTCCCAGGTGCTTTGTGACAAGTTGGTCTGATTCACAGTTCATGGATCCAGGGGAGGAAAACAGTTTCCTGTCTGTTTCACTCAACACTAGGCCCTGAATGTGTTTGTTTTTATTGGACCTATATTTGCTGTTCTCCATTTTCAAATCAATAAGGATGCTGCCAAGGCTATATTGTAACCTGGAAAGCCAATCTATTGGAAAATATTGTCAGTCTCCACTGCTGCTGATTTTTTTCACTAGCATAATGACTTAATATTGAAACCTTGCCAAACGCCTGACCATTACTTAAAAGGATTCAATGGTGATAAGTTTTCATCGTGATTGCAACACTGTTCCACTATTATTTTTGGTTATAGATCTCATACTAGGAGAAGGCTTCACTATGAGCTGATACTCAGTGCTTTACCAGAAAGTTGACACAATTTAGCTCCCAGTGATAAACATGTCACCTTTGATCCTGTGATCTCCACCCATGGCCTTGCAGGACCCCTAACCATACTGCTGAATGAGACTTGTTGATATTGCTGACACAGTTCAGACATTTTTCAGAATGTCTTCTGCTTTCTTCCATTCTGAACCTCTGCCAACATTGCAAGCTTAATTATGCAGTGTATGCTGGAAGACAAGCTTGAGTTGAATTTCACTTCTTCATCTTTAACAGGAACATACTGAGTCAAAAAAAAACTGTTAAGTGCATTAATGTACAATAAACAGATTTGATCTGGGAGGAAATTTTTGAAGCATGGACAGAAATATGATGATTCGCAACAGATGCTAATGCTGGCTGATTCCTGCACATTAAAACACCACTAATGCACAATTAACACACAAGGTATTTTCACCCACTGTAACCATGTTTAAATATATTACGGAATTCATCATTTGTTCTCTTTTCAAAACCATTATTTTCAAATGTAATTTCCCAGCAGGGAGCTATATTTTAAGAGAGATAGGATTAAAAGGCTTCAAACTGGACTCTTCAACCCATTCCTCATTCTAATGCAACCCCTTATGGAGATCATTACTTTTATCAATCAATTACTTTCAATGACGTAATTTCACAAAACTGTAATTTTTTGCATTTAATTCCTAAGCTCTCCGATATTACCATTTCCTATTTCAGGACAATGTCCATAATTGATATCAATTTATTCCTTATAAACAATTTTTAGTCAAAAATTTAGGAACATTGGATGATTTACACATTTTGTTGCTCCCTCTTGTCCCAATATATTCAAGTTTCCAATTTCTTCCTCATTGGGAGCAGTTATAATCTATGATTCACCCTCCTTGAGAGACTTAAAAGTGGTAACCATTTTATTGCAGAGGATTTCATCACTTTCTGACTGTGCTGTAGACTGCAACAAAAGGCTGCAATTATTCATACAGGAAATAGAACAAAAAGCACTGGGTATTTGAGTCTCCAATGGTTTGGAAGATTCTAGACAGCTAAAACTACCTCTTCTGTCACTATCTGTTAGTAGCATCTAAAATATAGCACATACGCATTAAACTTAAAAAATAGAGGAAAGATGACTGTGAATATGTCAGAATTAGCACATCCTCTTAAAAGCAGTTAAAAAGGGATCAGTACCATTTCTATTTTTAGAGAAAGTCTATATCTGTCGTGTAGATTTCTGAGTAGCTTGTAGTTATGGCATGTTGACAATAATATTAATTTGCTGTTGAACTATTTTGACTTTTTCCTTTGATAGCTGACAATGCTGGTATTTGTTAGCTCAGTT
Organism: Chiloscyllium plagiosum; assembly: GCF_004010195.1. Classification (NCBI taxonomy): domain Eukaryota; kingdom Metazoa; phylum Chordata; class Chondrichthyes; order Orectolobiformes; family Hemiscylliidae; genus Chiloscyllium; species Chiloscyllium plagiosum. The sequence goes on from NC_057729.1 coordinate 9,143,715, forward strand.
GACAGGATGGCCAGTTTATGATGCAGAATGTTGCCATTAGTACAGGTTCAATTCCTGCAACAGCTGAGGCTATGATGAAGGGCTGTCCTTCTCAAAACCTTTTGTCTTGCATTCATCAGGACTAAAATGCAAGAACACCAATTTTAGAAATGCCAAATTCATATTGCAGGAAAGAGGGTGCTGATTGATTGAAGATAGTTAGCATGGAGTTATAGCAGGAGCTATTAGCTGTCTTTATTAACTGATTGCATTCAAATCAGGTGAACGCTGATTGGCTAGGGTTTTGCTCTGGATATGCAACAGGCATTGTCTGTCTCCATTCCACCTCATATTGTTCAATGTGTGTAAATATTCCTTTTGCCTGAAAAAAACAAGGCTCTCCCTGTGAATAAATGTAGCTTCTACCATGCACAAATGAATAATATGGCAAGCCTGACTGTTCATTTTTAAATGGTTTCCAACGTTGTTCTAGGGCAGTCAAAAGAATTTGGTAAATATCATTTGAATAGCAGCAATACATTTGACATTGGATACACTGTTCTGAGTTTTACAAGATCAGGCTAATTTAGATACAGTACAGTGGAAGTGCTGTACTGCCAGTGACCCCGTCCTTCGGTGAGACGTAGACCACAAACACTTTCTCAGCTGAACATTAAAGATGCCACGACACAGTTAGAATAAAAGCAGGGAAACCCTCTGTGGACTGCTTCACATTTATTCTTAAATCAACAGAATCAAAATAAGCTGATCCAATCATGATCGCTTTGTTGTTTGTTGGACCTGGCTTTGGGAAAAATGTTTGTTGAGTTTTCACAGTTACACTTCAGGAGTGCTTCATTGCTGTTGGAGCACTTTGCAATGTCCTAAGACCATAATTGTTTTCATATAAATGCAAACTCTTCAAGGAAATGAAGCCCACAAAAATTGTCCTTAATTATTTGTATTTTTGGTCCTACAACATTTCACTGCTTTTTCAACTCGTTCCTAATAGTGAAAATTATGAGGTTGGTGACGTATCTTGGTAACAGAAAATAATCTCTTTAGAGAGTAATATGTGTTTGACTGACTTCATAAAAGTCAGTCTATATCAACCATTTCTTCATTTTGTCATTATTCTGACCTTAAAAAGCCACCACATCCTGAATTTCAAAAACAAGCAAACAAGTTCTGTATTTTCCTGAATATAGGTTTAAGGACTGAGTTATACACATAGGATTGTTTGCTCCATAATTTCAATCTGTTATTGCTCCATGGAACAAATTGTTTTTTTCCTCCACTTGACAGGCCACATCCTAATTATATATGCAACCCTTGGAATCTCATCCAACACCAACAGTTTCCAGCTTCCTGGCCGTGCACATTTACTTTTCACTTTGGACAACCAACAACACTAGACTTACACTTCAACCAGAGTGTCCCAAGGGTCTGTTGCTTTTCCCTTGAATGGAAACCAAATCAGTTCCCATCCACCACTCCCTTCTCTGCTCAAGTTAATATTGAGCAGTTTTTTCTTATTTCCTGTTCAGCTGACAGAGGAAAGCATAGCTGGAAAGAAGGAAACAGAGAGTGTGATGTTAAAGAAAAAGAGATATGAATTAATATGAATTAATAAAGCAGAAGAGATATAAATTAAGAAGAAGAGATATAAATTAAGAAGAGGAAGAGATGTGAATTAAGCTTTGAAAGAAAAGGAGTTAAATTCACAGAGAAAGGCTGATGTGAAACACTGCTGCCAATTTTCCTTTCAGCTGATTTTGATATAAAAAACACTGAGGCATACAATATGTAGCCAATCTATTTCTACCCATTTGTATCACCACATAATTTAAATTTTACTCTTAACATTCTTAGATACCAAAATCCAAAAGGCATCTAGGAATAAGATGGCTGATTTGGATTGAAAACAAAGTGTCTATGACTGTAACTTTTATCAAGCTTTTGTAATTCTCAGTCAAAAAATTGACATGAGAAAGAAATATGCAATTAACGTCTGACTAATGCAGAGGAATCAATTAAAAAATGTCAGAATGATCTATGAATATCTCATAAAGCATGACATGATACTTGCTTCTGCTATATTTGTAAACCATCATGCATTGTTTGGATAGATGAGAGCAGAGAACACAGGTTGAGTTATTGAGAGTTCTTCAATAAATCAAAATACACTTATGCTTGCTTTGGTGATGGAGTTCTGTGGTTTATAAAGGCATTCACCTTCATGCCAAGAGTGTGCCAGACAATAAAATGGAGGTCAAATCACTCTAAACAGTATCAATGTGTCTAGATGAAATTAGTTTGAGAATTTTTTACCTCTAGTGGAGAACCACCATGTAATAAAAAGCTCAGTAAATTGTGTCTATATTCTACAGAGTTTGGAAGAATGAGGGATGATTTCATTTGAATAGAAAATATTTTGAATACACTTGACAGATAGGTATTGAGATCCGGGCTGTCCGCCCACACATCCGGGCTGTCCCACCACACACAGGGACTGTCCTGCAAAACACCCAGGCTGTCCCCCCGCACACCTGCGCTGTCCTGTCACACACCCAAGCTGTCCTGCCACACACCTGGGCTGTCCCGAAACACACCCGGGCTATCCAGCCACACAACACGGGCTGGCGTGCCACACATGGCTGTCCCCACCCACACAGGACAGACAGTGATTCAAAGGTGAAAATGTGTTGCTGGAAAAGCGCAGCAGGTCAGGCAGCATCCAGGGAACAGGAGAATCGACGTTTCGGGCATAAGCCCTTCTTCAGGAATGAGGAACATTTGTCCAGCAAGCTAAGATAAAAGGTAGGGAGGGGGACTTGGGGGAGGGGAGTTGGAAATGCGATAGGTGAAAGGAGGTTAAGGTGAGGGTGATAGGCTATGGAAAAGCGCAGCAGGTCAGGCAGCATCCAGGGAATAGGAGAATCTACGTTTCGGGCATAAGCCCTTCTTCAGGAATGAGGAAAGTTTGTCTAGCAGGCTAAGATAAAAGGTAGGGAGGAGGGACTTGGGGGAGGGGCGTCGGAAATCCCCCTACCTTGTCTCAGTCAAATCCATCGAATTCAGCACCGCCTTCCTAACCTGCAATCTTCTTCCCGACCTCTCCGCCCCCACCCCAGTCTGACCTATCACCCTCACCTTGACCTCTTTCCACCTATCACATTTCTGACGCCCCTCCCCCAAGTCCCTCCTCCCTACCTTTTATCTTAGCCTGCTGGACAAACTTTCCTCATTCCTGAAGAAGGGCTTATGCCCGAAACGCCGATTCTCCTGTTCCCTGGATGCTGCCTGACCTGCTGCGCTTTTCCAGCAACACATTTTCAGCTCTGATCTCCAGCATCTGCAGACCTCACTTTCTCCTCAAGTGAATCAAAGGATCTGGGGAGTGGGCAGGAATGAGGAGTTTTTTTATTCCTTCATCTTGTGCCATGTGGGTGTTGCTGGTTGGCCAGCATTTATTGCCCATCCCTATTTGCCCTTGATAAGATGGTGGCAAGCAGCCGTCTTGAACCGCTACAATTCACCTTCTCTGGGTTGACCCACAATGTTTTTAGGGAGGGAATTCCAGGATTTTGACCCAGCAACAGTGAAGGACAGTGATATATTTCCAAGTCAGGATGGTGAGTGGGGCTTGAAGGTGACCTTGCAGGTGATGGTTTCCTATGTGTTTACTAACCTTGTCATTCTAGATGGAAGTGGTCGTGGGTTTGGAAGGTGCTGTCTGAGGATCTTTGGTGAATTTCTGCAGTGCATATTGTAGATAGTATACACTGCTACTCCTGAGCATCGTTGGTGGAGGGAGTGGGTATTTGTGGCTGTGGTGCCAATCAAGTGGGCTGCTTTGTCCTGGATAATGTCAAGCTTCTTGAGTGTTGTTGGAGCTGCACTCATCCAGGCAAGCTGGGAATATTCCATCAAACTCCTGACTTGTGCCTTGGAGATCATGGACAGGCGTTGGAGAGTTAGGAGGTAAATTACTCACTGCAGTATTCTTAGCCTCTGACCTGTACTTGTAGCCTCTATGTTTACGTGTTGAGTCCAGTTGAGTTGCTGATCAATTGTAACACCCAGGATGCTGATATTGGGGGATTCAGTGACGGCAGCACCATTGAATGTCAAGGGGCAGTGATTTGATTATCTTTTATTGGTAATGGTCATAGCCTAGCATTTGTGTGATATGAAAGTTACTTGGCACTTGTCAGCCCAAGCCTGGGTATTATCCAGATCTTGTTGCATTTGAACATGGACTGGTTCAGTATCTCAGGAGTTGTGAATGGTGCTGAATTTTGTACAATCATCAGCGAACATTGCCACTTCTGACCTTATGAGGAGATCAGCTATGATCGTAATGAACAGTAGAGCAATCTCAAGGGACTGTATTATCTATTCCTGTTCTAATTTCTTATGTTCCTCTTAAATTTAACATTAACTTAACAATTCTGTTTAACCAAGTCACACAGATACAAAAATAGATAGTATCCCCAGGTTCTAGTCAATGTGTTGTTATTCTATTGCGGAGATCTCGACTCATTGTTGGAGGTAAAAATTATGGAGATTTGTATTAAATCTAATCTATTTTAGGAAATATTATGGAACTGCATCCATGTGTAAAAGAGAAACAAAAATTTAATGTTTTACCATTAATCATGAGGCTGTTGGTTGTATATTAATTACAATCAATTATATACAGTGGCAGGAATTCACTTTAAATGCTACAAGTGGACTTAGTGAACTAAACTTTTAGCTGTCGGGTTAGGGGTTGTGTGCTTGCAATATTTATAACACTGCAAATAAATGTCAAATGTGTTCAGTTGGCAACAGTTCTAGTTTTCACTAGCTAGCTTTCAGAAATAACACATGAACTAATTACACATCATACTTAATAATTAATTAAAACATTTGCCCACTTTAGCCAATACTCATGTTTTGGAGAGAGGGCTGATGGGAAGGAATGAGGGACTTATGTTTCAAACTGCACTTTTAATCACCTCACAATGTCTAAAAACATTTTAAAGGCAATGAAACTTTTTGAGTAAATGCAGCACCCACTTTGTCCACAGCAAGCATTAATGAAAGAAATCATAAAATTAGTATCAGTGGTGTTGACAAAGACATTTAGACGACACCTTTAGTCTTTTTGCAATACTAGCAGGCATCTTTTATGTGCAAATGTGAAGACTATTGGAGCCTAATTTTGATGCTAAAAATCACACACCATGTTATAGTCCAACAGGTTTAATTGGAAGCACTAGCTTTCGGAGCCCTACTCCTTCATCAAGTTTAACCAAGTCACACAGATACAAAAATAGATAGTATCCCCAGGTTCTAGTCAATGTGTTGTTATTCTATTGCGGAGATCTCGACTCATTGTTGGAGGTAAAAATTATGGAGATTTGTATTAAATCTAATCTATTTTAGGAAATATTATGGAACTGCATCCATGTGTAAAAGAGAAGGAGAGGCGCTCTGAAAGCTAGTGCTTCCGATTAAACCTGTTGGACTATAACATGGTGTTGTGTGATTTTTAACTTTGTACACCCCAGTCCAACATCGGCATCTCCATATCATAATTTTGATGCCTCATTCAAAGAGTAGATGATAATATCAAAAGCTAACTGAAGGAAAAACATCTATAATTTCAAATGGACAGTCATCAGCTCAGTGATTTCAGCCATAATGACAAAAAACAAAGGGTTCCAAAGCCTCTTTAACATAACTTATCTGATTCAAAGCAGGACCACTATTTATATTTAAATGCAAAAAGTGAAAACGTATGCAGGGAATGTTTTCAACATCCATTGAGATTTTCATGCAACACATATTAAGATTAACACTTCGATTAAAATGCAATCTAAATCAACAAGTTGAATGAAATTAAACACGAGGCCACAATAAGGTTTTAAAGGGATGATGCTAACATGTGCCTCACCTTTTGTTTCAGATCCAAAACTCAGTTCCTATTTGCCATGCACTGATTTCCAAAACCATTCTAATGTTAAACTGCCACTCTGAGCAACATAAGACCTGCAATTGATACATTTTTCCGAATTTTGAAATACAAAAGAGACAGTTGATGTCGAGCTAAACAAACATTTCTGCATGAATGCGCAATGCATTCAATCAGCAGCTGGTGTGAAAGCAAGAGTAAATGCTCATTTTGAAATAAAAAAAGCTGCATACTATTGGCAATCTAAAGTGGGTGGCCAATCCCTTGTGGGCTAGTGTTCATCTGTTTCCTCTGCCACTTGTTTGCATATATATTTGCCCAGCTGCTCTAAAACGTGTGATGGTGAAGGCCATATTCATGGTAGTCTCATGACAGAACAATCATCCATTTCCCCTTTCACTTTCTGTGAACTGAATGCTGCAGTATGAATATTCAGTGTTTCCTAGGTGCCATACAGATAAGGATGTGACCACTTCTACAATCCCTTTGACAACCCAAAAGTTGTTCAGCCTCTTACACCTATGATTAATTACCTGGGACCAATTTGGCCATTTGATATTCCAATATTTAAGTAAATTCAAGTCTGCTGCAAATAAAATGACAGTCATAACCAGTTGTGATGAGCATAGATTCAATCATGTGCAGCAGAGCTAGTTCAGGTTCAGAGCACTGAAAATGTTCATACAATTTGGTCTTCTAGGAACCATTAACAGGGGCTTTGAAACCAATCTGATACTCAGTTTTGAAGATGCCTCTGAAATGACAGGCCCATTAAACAGGCTTGGATGTCCCTGCTAATGGTTCCTAGAAGACCTAATTGTACAAACATTTTAATTCAGAATTGAAGCAGAATTGAGCATTGTACAATTTTCTGAGCCAAAGAGGAACCATATAGTTGTAAAATAACTTTTTTATAATTGTGTTGCACATCAATTTGCTGACTGGTTGCTTTGTTGCAAGTTTGGATGTCAGCCAATCTGTTTATAAGTGAGCAGTTGCTAGCAACATTTTAGTGACCTTAATAGCAATGAATGAGTTCTAAAGAGTGAAGCAGTGCGTTGACCAATGACAATTTTTGTATTCACTGAAGAATGGTAAATAAAAATTATAATAATAGAAGCAGTGATGATCTGTGTAATGTTTGTCAACCAGGTGTTATCAACATGTGAAGTTTCACATCAGTCTTATTTAACAGATATTGTGATCAATGCTGTCAGATGGTCCAAAGAACTGTACAGCTAATCTTTTAAGTAGAAGTTGATATGATACCCTCTGTAGTATGACATTTTATTGATTTATTCACAAGGCAACATATATAAAATCAAGTCATAATGTCTTCCAGCTCAAACCATTGCCTTTAACTCTCAGATAAACTCTACATACTTGCCACTAACCCCATCCCTTTCTCGTCAACTGCAAAGACATAATCACAATATGTGACATCAGCATCAAATTAATTACATTTAAATTGACTGGAATTGACAATAATGATATTGACATTAACATTCATCCATCCCATGGCTCTGGTCAATTTCAATGTGTTGCCTCTTTGTGCAGGGTAGGTAATAGAGACTGTTATTGAAGAAGTTGCTTCACAGTCTTTGGCTGCTTCTATATCAAAACACAAATGGTGGTGGGCCTCTACTGCTGAGCATGAATGCAATTCTATGTTGTGACTTCACTAGGCTGGTATCTTACTTAAAGATCCCCCGGGTCTGCTTACTAGCGTGTTCTCCAGCATGCCTCACTTAAACCAGAGGTAGTTTCCAGTTTGATGATAATGGCAGAATGATTCACATGTTCAGCCATGATGGGAGAGATTGTGAATAGCTTTTACTTTTAATCAAAAAAATTTTTAAAGGCATTTGAATCAAAGTGTATGTGGAAGGACATTAACATATAATGTCCAGTAGCATTCACAACTCCTTAGTTGCATTCACATGCAGCAAGATTTGGGCAATATTCTGACTTCAGCTTTTAAACGCCAAGTTACATTCACACCATACAACTGTGTGATAATGAGGGAGAATCTAACCCATAATATTCAGTAGCCTTATTGCTGAATCCCTGCTAGAAATGGAACAGGCAAAAGTGAGGTTGAGTAATGTAAATGTTGTAGCTGCAAGAGCAGATCAGAAAATGGGAATTCTGCAGTAAAGCACCTCTTGGTTGATCAGTGTCTGACAACAATCTACAAGGTACACCTCAGTAATGTTTGGAATAATGTCTATTGGTTAAATGAATGTAACTTTTCTATAACAGTCAGGAATTTTGATACCATATGGGTAAAGCAGCCCACTTGATCAACACCACTTTCATTCCCTAACAACTGGGTGCATAATGGTAATCATGTGCAAAATCTATATGATGCACGATTGCAATTTGCCAAGCCTTCATGTAGGTATGATATAGGATCTTACCATATACTATACCCACTGCATAGAATAATTAAGAATCAATCAACTTGTGTTTTATTAATAGATGAGGCTGGAGACAGTCATATCTCAAGTACATGCAGTTTCTACAGAGTACAACTGGTATTAAGTAACAGGAGTGATATCAGCACCTTAAAAACGCTTGACTTCTATCTCTTACAAGAATAATATTAGCAGCCATGCAGAAACATGACCACCTGCAAGTTTCCCTCCAAGCTGCACACAATCCTGTATTGAAATCACATTTACATTCCTTTCCTGACATTGTTTTAAAGCTCTAGAATACCCTCCCTAATACCATTGAGTCATACAGAAAAGAAACAGACCCTTTAGTCCAACTCGTCTATGCCAAGTTCACAAACCAAAATAGACCCACTTGCCTGCGTTTGACCCATATTCCTCTAAATTTTTCCTAGTCAAATGTCTTTAAAATATTGCAACTGTTCCTATTTACTTGTGATTGTCACTTTCAAGGAACTATGTACCTGAAACCTTAGGTCTCTCTGTTATACAATACTACCCACTGCATAACTATTAGCTGTGTAAGTCCAGATGGACTATAGTGGTTTTAGACACTGGCTTACTAACACCTTCACAAGGTCACTTAGGAGTGGGGAATAAGTGATGATGTTACCAGCAATGTTTCCATTTCATGAATTAATAAACGTAAGATTAAGGTCCAATGTGACAGGCAACATGAACCTGTTGTAAGATCAAGGTTCATATTTAGAAAATGAAGTGGATAAAAACTCTTTACCCACAATGAGTTTATCATAGTCTTGAAACATTCTCCAACCACTTTGCACTATGAATAATTTAGAATATGATTTGTATGTAAAACAGCGCAAGTCTGTAGGACACTCCTGTTATGTAATGGCAATTATACTCAGTAGAATCTGTGCGTACTTGAGATATGACTGCCTCCGGCCTCATCTATTGATAAAACACAAATTGAGTGATTCTTAATTATTCTATGCAGTGAGTGTATGGAAGGATCCTATATCATACCTACATGAGTTTGTTTTTAATTAAGTTCAGAATACATTTGTTGTGCCTTTAATGTGGACGGAAGAAAAGACATGAGAGTATGACTGTGTGAAGCAAGAATAAAATATATCCAATAGCCCATCAGGAGTCAACAATTACTTGCATCTCATTGCTGAGCTAGTATTTCTTTGATCAAGTCAAGGCATTGATAATGGGAGAAGTAATATTGTGCATACTTCTTCCAACTTTCTAGTATGCATACTTGATTTATTCTAAAATGTCACAGTCTAATGAGCTTTGACATTAATGTAACCTCTTAATCCCAGGGAAGATCACCTCTGAACAGCATCTGTTCAGCTTGCATCAAGATCCAATCAGATTGAAAAGAATCCTAATTCTGCCTTTTATTGAGCCTATTCTGGTGCCTTTCATTTAGTCTCATCTGATTTACTGACACAAAGAATTAAAATCACTCAGGCAAAGCAAAACCTGAGAGCATCACAATCCAAAATCAATCAAGAATTTCCTGACCCTAATGGAGAATAACACAAGAACCAAGCAAAAAAAGTGAATTGGCATTTATTTTCTGCTATAAGAAATAATCTTTTTATAGTCAAAAAAAGATAAAAATATGATAAAATGATATATAATGAACTATTACATTCTTTATATATTTGTATTGTCAACTTAAAACAAAGAACAAAATGTATTTTCTCAGTGGATTGAACTGTTGAGAGATAGCTTTTCATGATCCATGAATAATGTAATGTCAACCTCAGTTCAATGAATGAACCTGATGAGAGATTGATAATACAATATGTGAGTAGCTGATTTATATTTCAAACCAGTAAATTGCATATAAAGTTGCCCATGGGACCAATTGACAAATATTCCTTTACAGAGAGACTAAAAACAAATACTTTACTTCATCTGGTTGTGGTTACTACGTGCAGTTACATTTTTTTTTAACTGTGAACATACAAAGGTCAAATTTTTCAACTTTGTAGGGACTCTAAAATTGGTTGTCCCTTTATAAACCTCAAACTGATTTTCCTCTCTTGAACTTAAAACACTTTTGGACTCAAAACTGGCTGATTAATAATTGGCATTTTTATACCCTAAATTAATAAAGTCAACCCAGATTTCCATTATAAATGTTTGCCTAGACAATTGCAATGTTAAAAGTTGACATATAAGTGTGAACAAAAATTATAGTATCTGGAATTTGGTTGTGAAACATGTACACATGCACAAGATATTTTAATAGTACAGCTAACCTGGTCGAGGATGTTTATGAGCTGTGCAGTTTTACTCTGACCTATTTGTGAGTAAAGCAAAATTAAAGGCAATAATATATCACAAACAAACACATATAATAGAGAATGCAGGAGACAATTCTTTGTCCAGAGATTGATCGAATGTGGAGGTTGCTAGTTGAGGAGAATAGCGTTAAGTCCTACTTATTGGGAAAACAGATAGTTTTCAACATTTAATTTCTTTGAATATGGTTATTAATTTTAGCTTTTAGACTTGATTTTTGAGCATTAAGTTTGATTCTACAGATGATAATTGCACCATGTCTACTGAACTTTTAAGAACTTTTGTTTCATAATCACCCCCCCATCTTTTTTTATTATAGAGATCTATTTGTTGACTTCAATGCATGCACACATGTATACTCATAATTGTAAGACAGTTGTTCTACATAAATAGGAAAGTTTTACTTTGTTTTAAAGAAGGTAAATACAACATAAAGACAAAAACTAAGGCATACCGTGTTACAAAGACCAGAGGCAGACTGAAAAATTGGGAAATTTTAAAATGTCAAAGGGTTGCTGAAAAAAGTAATAAAAAAAGCAAAGGTAAATTATGAAAGAAAACCAGCACCAAAATATCAAAATAGGTAGCAAAAGATTTTGCATGTACATAAAAGGAAAGAGAGTAGCTAAAGTGAATGGTGCAACGTTGGAAGATGAAACTGAGAAGTTAATAACGGGGAACTCTGAAATTACATAGACAATCAATATTTTGCCTCAGTTTTCACAATGGAGGAAACAAGTACCATCCCAATAGTAACAGGGAATGAAGAGGTTACAGAAAGGGAGAAACTTAAAACAATCTTCAACATTAGTGAAAAAAATCCCAGGACCCGATGGCTTACATCAGATGGTCTTAAAGGAAGTGGCAGTATAGATTGGTTAAAATATCACAAAACTCCCTGGATGTAGGGAAGGCACCAGTGGATTAGAAAAACGATCATATAACATTTTTATGGAAAACAGGTAGGGAGACAGAATGGAGGAACTTACAGACCATTAGTTTAATATCTATCACTGGGAATTGTCAGAATCCATTATTAAGGGAGGAATAACAGGACATTGAAAAGCTAAAACATAATCAATCAGGATGGTTTTATGAAATATAAATTGCATTTGATTAATTTTCTACAGTCCTTTGAAGATGTAACTAGCAAAATGGACAATAGGAATTTTATAGAAGTATATATATCTGGACTTTCAGAAGGCATTTGATAAGTTGATAAACAAAAGATTAATACGCAAAGTAAGATTACATTGAGTTAGAGATTTTTTTTTATCTTGGAGAGAGCATTAATTAACCAACAGAAAGCAGGGAGTTCGGATAAATGGGTCATTTTCTGATTGCAAAGATGCAGTCGGTGGGGTGTCAAAGGGTTCAGTCCTTGGGCACCAACTATCTACAATCGATATTAATGAGTTGGGTGCAGTGATAGAAAGTACTAGAGCCAAATTTGCAGCAGATGCTAAAATAGGTAGAAATGTAAGTTGCAATGAAGAAATAAGAAATGTACAAATTGATATGGATAGGTTAGGTGAATGAACCACAATTTGGCAGATTAAGTTTAACATGGATAGGTTAGATGAATGAACCACAATTTGGCAGATTAAGTTTAACATGAATAAGTGTGAGGTTGCACATTTTGGTCACAGAGGAACAGAAAGGCAATTTATTATCGAAATGGAAAGAAATGTTGGAGTGCTTCGGTATATCGAGATCTTGGTGTCCTTGCACATGAATTACAGAATAAAGGTAAAGCAGAGAATGAGGCAGTTAAATGAAATTTTGGTATTTATTGCTAAAGGAATAGAGTATAAAATTAGGCAAGTATTGCTGCAATTCTACTAGCCATTAGTGAGACCCCAACTAAAGTATTGCATAGAGTTTTGGTCCCCTTACTTGAGGAGCGATGCAATTGCATTGGAGGCAGTTTGGAGGAGATTCAGCAAACTGATTCGAACGATGAAAGGTTTGTGTTATGAAGAGATTGAGCATTTTAGTCCGATATTGGCTAGAGTTTAGAAGAATGAGAGGAGATCTAATATAAGATGCTAAAATGGACTGACAAAGTAGATATGGAAAGGATGTTTCCACATGTGGTGCAATCGAGAATGAGAGGTCATAGTTTTAGGATGAGGTGTAGCAGGTTTAAAACAGAGGTGAGGAGAAATGATTTCTCTCAAAGGGTCATGAACCTGTGGGATTCACTATCCTGAGTGTGGTGGATGCTGGGACATTGAGTAAATTCAAGGAGAAGATAGACAGGATTTTTAATTAATTATGATTTGAAGGCTTATGGGAAATAGGCAGAAAAGTGCAATAGAGACTGAGATAAAATCAATCATGATAATATTGAATGATGAAGCAGTAAATTTCCTACTCCTGCTCCATATTCTTATATTGTATTTATGTAACAACTGCAAATAATATTATCACAATATACCAGTTTATTAAAATACTCACTTTTTTCACAAAAGCACGACCATTTCCTTCTGACAGCACATGTGCATGTAACTATATTTATAAGAGATATTGTTGATAATGTGTATGCTCCTTAGTGTCAACAAGCCCCATTTTGTGTTGGACAGTGGAACAGTAGGAATATCACTCAACCAGTAATTCAGACTGACACTGGGTACAAATCTCACTGGTGGAATTTAGATTGAATTAATGAAGATCTGGAATTGGAAGCTTGATACAGTAATAGTGATGGTACAACCATTACCAGTCATTGTAAGTACCAATCTAATTCAGGTACAATACTTTAGGGAAGGAAATCTGCTGTCTGTATATGGTCTGGCCTACGCATGACTCCAACCCGTAGTAATGTGGTTCACTCTTAACTGTCCTTTAAAATGGTCTAACAAGACATTTGATTCACAAGTCATCCTCACAGCAATGCTCATATAAGAATAAAGAAAATAAATATGGTGAACATTGTAATTCAGTACTTTGGAATTACTTTTGCTTTTTGGGCTAACTCTCATTATATAGGATGCAAATAGCTCACACTCAGATTTCAAATTGTTGACAGATCTACCCGTAATTGCAGTATTAATTTCAATATTGCATTGGTATCCTTGCCTTTATTGATCAGTACATTGAGGATAGGAGTTTGGAGCTGAAAATGTGTTGCTGGAAAAGCGCAGCAGGTCAGGCAGCATCCAAGGAACAGGAGAATCGACGTTTCGGGCATAAGCCCTTCTTCAGGAATAAGGAAAGTGTGTCCAGTAGGCTAAGATAAAAGGTAGGGAGGAGGGACTTGGGGGAGGGGCGTTGGAATTGCGATAGGTGGAGGGAGGTCAAGGTGAGGGTGATAGGCCGGAGTCAGGTGGGGGCGGAGAGGTCAGGAAGAACATTGCAGGTTAGGAAGGCGGTGAGTTTGGAGGTCATGCTGTGGCTGTCCAGGACATTGGTTAAGCTAGTTTTGGAATACTGCATTCAGTTCTGGTCTTCCTGCTATAAAAAAGCTGTTGTGAAACTTGAAAAAGTTCAGAAAAGATCTCCAAGGATGTTGCCAGGGTTGGAGCATTTGATGTATAGGGAGAGGCTAAATGGACAGGGGTTACTTTCCCTGGAGCATCAGAGGCTGAGGGGTGGCTTTATAGAGGTTTATAAAATCGTGAGGGGCTTGAATAGGATGAATAATCAAGGTCATTTCCCCAGGGTGGGGGTGGAGATCCACAACTAGAAGGCATAGGTTTATAGTGAGAGGGGAAAAACCCTGAGGGACAATGCAGAAAATGGTGCATCTGTGGAATGAGCTGCCAGAGAAGATGGTGGAGGCTGGTATAATTACAACAATTAAGAGGCATCTGGATGGGTATATGAATAGGAAGGGTTTAGAGGAATATGGGCTAAATGTTGATAAATGGGACGAGATTAATTTAGAATATCTGGTCAGCATGGATGCATTGGACTGAAGGGTCTGTTTCCATACTGTACATCTCTGTGACTCTTGGCAATGGGGTCTGAAATCTAAAATTCAGTAGCAGCCACTACTTAATCATGATTGAGACATGATTCAATCCCATGATTTAGACTGTAGTCTGACAATATGTTTTGCACAATTAACCCTCCTATTCATCAGGAAATTGAATCAGCTGTTTATACACCAGTGAAACCATGTCCAATAGTCATCTAATTCAGACAGAATAAGTCCATTTGCACTCACATAAGTCTGCCATGTGATCTGAATCCTTGCTATCATTTTGTTCTGAAATAATTATGAATGAGGAAAGTTAATGAGTAGGCACATTGCATCCAGGCCACCACAGACATAGTTAAAGATCTCTGCTGCTCAGAATGATTTGTTATAGTCAGATCCCGAGAAAAAAACATAGAAAATTCTGATTAACTAGGACAGAATTTCCCATCATTAGGATCAGCTTTAATGCCTTTAAGCTGATGGAATAGAAAGACCGTCATTGTAATAGCACCTTCCATGACTTCAATATATTCCAAAGTATGTTATACATTGAAATATTGTTTTAAAATTGAAACATGAAAAGGTTCATAGACTGCAATGAAACAATGAAATGATCATATTTAGGTATTAGTTATTAGATAATTATTGACATGAACATCAGCAAAACTGTTGTGTTCTTTAAATCATGGAATGAAATATTTTTCAGCTACTTGCAGAGCACACAGGGCCTAGATTTAAAGTTTTTTTCCTCATTTTTCTTTTGAGAGCTATGAATATCCTCGGCAAGATTAACATTTGTAGATGATCCTAATTGTTTCCTTCTTCAATGGGCTTTAGTGAACCAGATGGATTCTTAACAAGTGTGGGAAACAATTTCATGGTCACAGTTACTGAGATTAGCTTTCAATTTCAGAAGTGTATTACTTCTGGCATGGAGGGATATAACCAAGTCTTGACTCAGAGGGAAAAAAAAGAGGACTACTACATGAACTGACAACACCTGACATCAAAAGAAATCTACAGGTACCTCCTTGGTCATTGTACATGTGAACATGAGGTGAGAATATAATTGTGTTCACCTCTAATAACTGCTTCAATTCAATATCTTTCCTGATATCTTTCCTATATGTTTCTCAGAAAGTATCACGCAAAACACAAAATACTAGAAAGCTTATCTTCTTGCAACTCCCAGCCCAACTCTTTTGTTCCCATATCCTTCAGTACACAGATCTAAACAGCATTGATTATAATCATCTCTATTTCTCTTCTTGTTTTCCACCTGATATTTTTCTCTCATTCAATTTACCAAATTGTGACCTGGCATCTTAAAATTTCCACAGTCTTCATAGTTAGGTTATTCCATATGTTTATAACCTTCTCAATACATAACAAATCATCTTAACTGGGTATTTGCTTTTCTGAGCATAGGTTAAACTTTACATCCCTTTGTCTTGCTGTTTATGTTCATTCTTTTTAAACTCTCAAGTATTTCTGTAAAGTTATTTCTTAATCACATTTTTCCAAAGTAAATATGACTTTTATTCTTTATCTTACATTGCAAATCCAGTGCTCGATTTCATTTATTGCATCCTCCTGTTCCCCTACAAGTCTTATTCCACCAAGTCCATGGTGTCCTCCTGGGATATATTATTTAGAACTGTGCATAATGGTTAAGCTCGTATTGTAACAATGCTTTACACAAGCTAATGATTGCTGTCTGGTCTTCTTGTTTTATCCCTTGGTGTACAATCAACAAAATCCCATTTGCAATTTTGATCATCACTGCATATTCAGCTGACAGTTTAAATGCGTTTTCCATTAAATCTCTCACATCCTGATAACTGTTTTAACTTAGAAATGTGTCATGAACAATCTCAGGTGTTCAGTAGCAATGATGTCATCATGTACGGCAAGCAACCAATCACATTGCAGTATTCTGACAGACGGTAATCCAAGAAGTCAAAAACAAAACATTGAATGATTTATTTGTACGTCAAAGTGTACAGAAAACAAAGTAAATAACCGGAATATACATATAGGGTTAAGACAGAAGTGAAACTATGACATATTTAATATTTAATACACATACAAATGTCATTTGGCAGTACAGAACTTGAGTACAGCTGAAGAAAAGAAATATCTTGTGCTTATCAGGACACTTTGCAAGAAATACCAATGTATAGTGTATACAATAATTTTGTTGAATCATGAAATCTGTTGTTGGACACTATAGTTTGAGTTTGCAAGCATGGGCTGCTTGGGCATGGTCAGTAACTTTAGTGTTTGCAGACAGAACGCGTACATACATTGCACCTGTTTCAACTCAACAAAATAACTGATAACCGTTGTCTGTTTTGTTTCTCAGAGCAATGCCTTGACCAATCATAATCAACATGCATGGTATAAAATTGAAACAAATTTGGCAGTTAACTCTCAATAATCATCTAAATGGCGCATTTTCCATTGTAACATCTCAACCAGAATATATTTGATAAATCATACCACGCTTTTCCTCCAAACATAAGAAAGATTGTCTTCCCTTCACATTGGAATTTCTTGTGAGTTGTCTTGATGAGTGCAAGATGAAAAGGCTTGACAAATTGTGTCTACTTTCAAATGTAAAATTACTATTTCAGGGTTGGTGTATGTTTGACAGTAACCACAAACTCAGTACGCTGTTCAAAATGCAATTGTAGCTCTTTTAACAGGTTGTAATTTTTTCAAACACTTTTACAGCTAGACTACAACTGGAAATTCTCATCAGTTTGATGATTTCCAATTGATTGCAATGTGGAAGAATTCTGCAAGTGCATCCCCTGGAGAAACACAGTATTGTCAACACCAACTTCTGAATTTCCATGTTTAAATGTAACAGTATGGGTCAGCAGTTATTACTGTTTGAGAGGCGCAATGACAAAGCAAGACAATGGTTTTGCCATTAGTACCACTGCTACATTTGGGTCCATTGAATAATGCAGCATTGAAGGCAGCTATTTGACCATTGTACATATATTAGCTCATTGAAAGAAATGTCCAATTAGCCTTATTCAACTACTCTTCCCCAAAGCCATTAAATATTTGCTGTATCAGAGAATTCTCTGTGAAAATATATTGAGGTCCACTACAATTTGGGACAAATTCCAAATATGTAGAGAAAACTAGGGGAAACATTTATTCATTTACGTCATTAGTTCTCTTCCAGACAATTCTGGATTATCCAACTTTATTCTTACTAAATTAATAAATGTGACATTCCAGATTATAGATTTTTATCATAAACAGAATGTCATATGCCTAGCAAAACAGTGTACTTGCTCCTGTAGAGCAGGGGACTTGCTTCATATTGTAAAAAGCCCAAAAATATTCACATTGAACTTAATCTCTGTTTCCCTCTCCAGAAATGTTCTCTGAATTACTAAGTTTTTATTTCTGATCTTCCTCATCTGCAGCATTTTACTTTTACTTCACGATAAAGTCACTTTCAATAGTTCAGGAAGTTCTGTCAATCAGGATGCTCCCCTTTGAACTAAAGTTCTACCATACTTATTTAATATAGAAAAGCCAGCAATAATGTGCTTTAATTCAGAAATTCCCCATTAAGACAGAAATACTACAATGCCCCTTTGGTGTTGAAAAACAGAGTGTTTGCTGCCATAATGAGCTTGTAATAAGTGTATCTGTGTGCAGTGGCTTGAAGATTGTTGTGAAACTCCCTTCATTTATTAGCTTATTGTCGTGCCGGTTAGTTATCACTGTCACTAACAACTGAAAAGAAATCGTTACCTAACTAGAATCACCTTATGTTTAAAACAGAAGTTCATTGACAACAAAGCAAGCTTTGTTTTGCATAAAACCCACTGTTGTTGTTCATAGCAAGCACCCTCCTTTATTGCTACGGTATGGGGTGGCATGGTGGCTCAGTGGTTAGCACTGCTGCCTCACAGCACCAGGGACACAGGTTTGATTCCAGCCTCGGGCGTTTTGCACATTCTCCCTGTGTCTGTGTGGGTTTCCTCCGGATGCTTCAGTTTCCTCCCACAGTCCAAAGATGTGCAGGTTAGGTGAATTGGTCATGCTAAAAATTGCCCATAGTGTTTCAGAGTTGTGTAGGTTAGGTGCATTAGTCAGGGGTAAAATGTAGAGTAATAGGGTAAGAGAATGGGTTTGGTCGATGTGGGCTTGTTGGGTTTAAGGGCCTGTCTCCGCACTGCAGGGTTTCTACGATTGTTGAGATAGTAAAAGGATCAGGTTCTACAGACTGGCCATTTCTTGTGTCACTATGCTGCATGAATGAATCACTCCTCACATGCAATGACACACAACTTGTCATTTTCTTTGGATACTTCTCTAAGTGGACTGGACTGATCATCTCTCAAGGTACCATTTTACCATGATGGCCATTTGTTAAAGTGGAATCCTGCATGGACCTGCCATTTCTAGAGGTAACGTTCTGTATGCTCTTACAATTCCTTGCACAACTGCTCTATGTGGTTTGGAAGTTCCAAGGTGTACTGTGTTGCATGGATTGGCCATTTCTTGTGGTCTTATTCTGCACGGACGAGCAACTCTGGAATGCTCATTAACTTTTTTCCACTCTAACTGAGATCATCAAATCATCAGATTGCCAGACCTCAGAATGCCTTCCTGTTCACATGGACCATGTGGTGAGATGTATACGATGTTGAGGTTACTGTAAGCATGTTTTACACTTTGATATCAAGAGATTATAAGACACAAGTAATTACTAGAATAAAAATCCTAGTTACGCTTAGTGAGCAAGAGATAGACAGGTTGTGAATCACCACAATTACTCGAGTATTTGTACCACTCCTCTACTAGTTGAGAAACGCTGTCAACCTCCCAGTGGGTTTCAAGGCATTACTGGATTTCCTGTGAATATGAGTTACATGAATATAATTGAAATTCAAGGAAGATTTGTGTCCCTGATGTCTCACTCAATTTTGGAGGCTCAACTGAAACAGTGAAGTCTTATTCCTGCAGATAATAAATTGTTGCTCCAGGGTATTAAAATTTAAGGCTTAAAATGTCTTATTGTTTTCTTACTTTACATTTTGTTTTCTTCTCTCTCTCACACTTCACTGTTTATTTTCCTTTTTTGTGGAATTTGATTCTAATTCATCCTACTTCTTTCTCTAATGTTCAACCATTTTTTCTCTATACATTTCATTGGTTAGAAATACAGCCTGTTGATCCCGTTGCATAAGCATGTCCTTTTTGGCATTACAGTGAATAAATTAGTATCAGGTAGAAGTGGAATCTTAGTTGTTATTAAAACAAAACAGGAGAAAGTGAGGACTGCAGATGCTGGAGATCAGAGTCGAAGAGTGTGGTGCTGGAAAAGCACAGCATGTCATCCCATACAGATTCAGATTATAATTTTAACATGTTCAGAATATCTGATTTTATCTGGCTTGCAGTCTAATACTGAGATCAGAGATACCAAGAACAACACAGAGAAATGACATAGTATATTTTAGCTTGTTTAAAATGTTTTAAAATAATGTTTCATTGCAATTTTGTGCGAAGGAAACTACAACAGGATTGTGAAAATGGAACACATTTTTCAATTTGAATAGTGTAACGCTATTGAAATTCTAAGACAACAGGATCAAGCTTCTCAGAGACCAAACTGTAATAAGCTACTTTAAGCAGCCTATACCTAGTCTGTACCATTTAACCCACAATTGACAGTGATTATATTGACAAATCCACTGGGACTTAACTAGAGATGATGCTCCATTGGATGGACTAAATATTTGAGAGGGTCTGTCAGATGAAATTATGGAAAACCAACTTCCACAGTTTACTGGTAGAGCATGAGGCTGAAATTCTGCTTTTAATGAAATTGGAAAGAATGATTGGTTTTCTCCATAGTTTTATTTACAACAAACAAGATGGCATTTTGAGAAATCTTGCATTCTCACACAAAGTCAAAGTTTAACATTCCACATTATTTGGATTTGACTGGAGTCAAAGCAAAGATTCTAAAAATCTCAGGCCCAAACTCAACCCAGTCTGAACGCTCCAACTTCCAGTACTAATGGAGTCAGGACATGATGGAGAATAGGCAAGCAGCTCAGTTCCAGAAGTTGGTTATTTAAGTATCATAATGGGTGCCTCAGATTTGATTTTTTCTTGCAGGTTTAATCCTCCTCAGCCTGGTTCCAGGGCTTCAGAAAATTCAACAATAAATGTGAGGTAAGAACTCCTGTGTAGGAAGAGGTAAATGCCTTTGCAGCTCTACTTGTGGGACCTGCCAATCCTCCCTCCAGATTCAGCCACTCCACTGCCCCTCAATCATTTGGAAGCTACACCTTCAGGATTACTGATGCATCCCACCAGGATTAGCAGTATCGCACTCAAGATTCACTGAATTCCACCCCCTCCTCTAGCATCTCTACCAACATGCCTTGCTGTTCAATAACTGATCACTATTACCTCAAGATCACACCATCCTCATGGAAAGATTCAGACCAACCACTGTTTTTTTTAAGGCTGTTGGTTAGCTTCGTTGGGTGTATGGCCGGTATTCGATGCAGAGTGACGTCAATTTCCATATCCACTGAGATTACCATGAAGGTTTTATCTTCTCATCCTCAACTCCCACCTGAGGTGAGGTGACCTTCAAGTTAAAACTCACTACCAGTCATCTCTATCTAATGAGAAAGCAGCACTATGGTGACTAATTTTACTTTAAGATTATAAGTATCTGAAAGGGTTAACTGACATCACAAGATAAGCTTTATTAATCAGGCTATAAAGAACTGTACCTGGGAAGATCTAACAAGTTCTATTTTTTGTGAGAGTATTTCAGTGATTGTAATGTAAATTTTCTTTGGTTGAGCATGGTATCTCACAGGAGGCAATCACAGATCACAACTGTAATGTAATTATCAAATAAGTGATATACAATAAATCTGTTTACTGTTTAATAATATTGACCCTATCTTCTGCTGGATACCTTGTGTGAACAACTAATTCTAGCAAGAAGGATTTGGGGCACTGACATGACTCAAAGCTTCTCAGATTGATCAGAATGTTACATCGAAATGTTGCTTCACCAGGAGCCAGCAAGAAGAGATGTTGTGTGAAGAGGATTTGAGGTGAGTACAGATTGCAGAGTTGTGGATGATCTGAAATTTACAGAGAGAGAAAATGGGAGACCAGCCAGGAGTATATTGGAGTAATTGAGCCTAGACATAATATAGGTAAGAATGAGTGAGTCAACAGCAGATGAGTTGAGACAAGGGGTGAAGTTGAGTGAAGAAATGATGATAGAAATAGGCTGTCTAAGTGATAGCATGAATATGGATGCTCATCTCAAGTTCAAATCTGACACTAAAGTTTGAGTAGCAGACAAAGCTATTCTCCATAAATAAATTAGGTTTTGTTTTCTCACAGCCCACAATAAAATTCAAGGTCTTGCCATATACTAATGTGGAAACATGAATGTTTTTAGATGGAGATATAACTGCTGTAATAAGTGAGTACCAGACAAGCACAGTATGAAATCCTACTTAATTTACAAGTTATTAGCTGTGACATAGCCTTTAAGACTGATATTGCATGTATATGGGAAACAATGACATAATGGTAATGTCAACTGGACTTGAAATCTATACAACAAAGAACAATAACATGCAGCTTAATGGTCGAGGGACATAGAGTCATCGAGTATACAGCAGACTCTTCGGTCCAACCAGTCCATGCTGAACATAATCCCAAATGTGTTTAAATCTTAACAAATCAGTTGGTGGAATTTAAATTCAACCATAACATTTGTAATTCAGTTGAAATCTAGACAGTAATAGCTGAACTGTTGTTGGCTGTCATAAAAACCCATCTGGTTCATTACTGTCCTTTAGAGAAGGAAATCTACCGTCATTACCTAGTTGGCCTTATATGTGACTCCAAGCCCAAAGACTCTTAACTGCTCTCTGAAATAATGCGACAAAATATTCTGTTAATGGGCCACAAATGCTGGCCTTACCAGTGACACTTCCTGTATAAAACAAAATTTATATTTCGCAATATTAAATTATTTGATCATGCACAATTAGTGTTATATTTTGTAATTTCAAAACTGTTAAATACTGTTTGATGACTTGTTTAATGAATTTTTAAAATTATGTTATGACAGAAATGAACCTCTTTCCAAAATATTAACTGCTCAGGAGATCTCATTCTCAATAAACAGACATTTGAGAATTGGGAATTTTCCAATTAGATTAGATTCCCTACAGTGTGAAAACAGGCCATTTGGCCCAACAAGTCCACACCGAAGCACTGAAGAGTAACCCATCCCCTACATTTACCCCTGACTAACGCACCTAACACTATGGGCAATTCAGCATGGCCAATTTGCCTGACCTACACATCTTTAGACTGTGTACCCGGAGGAAACCCATGCAGACACGAGGAAAATGCGCAAACTCCGCACAGTCACCTGAGGTGGGAATCATACCTGGGTCCCTGGCACTGTGAGGCAGCAGTGCTAACCACTGACCCACTGTGCCACAATCATAAACCATCAGCATTTTTGGAAATTCCATACACTGGAGATTCAAAAGACTCATAGAGCAACAGGTTGTTACTGTGCATATGATACTTCTGATCATGCATAGAATTTTCTGATCATTTACACCACTTCTCAGTAATGCATATGACCTTCCAGTGTTGGGTATTACTTTCAGACTAGATATTGATATTTTTTCATTATGTACATGGTTTTCTTTAACCATAGTGATAAATATTTCTTCTCACTGTTGGAAAACCATGAGCTTGTCTTGCCAAAATTATAATGTTCATTATTAGCCAGTGAAGTCCAGCTGTCATTGCCAATGTGAGGTTTAAATTGTAGAGTCAAGAATCTTGCATCTTAATATAATAATAGAAATATAAAATGCAGGAAGTATGTAGCAGCTGAATTGTGAAATAGAAAGGGAAATGGACTATTCAGATATTGCTGTGCATCACAGTCTAATCCATTTCCTTGCTGTCTCAAACGCTGATTGACCTAGTGTGCGTGTTCAGTATCTATCTTGCCATATTGTGTAACAGAACCATTTGGTTATGTTAAAATCTCATGCACATAATTAAGACCAAAAGTATATCGATCTCACTGTTGAAATAAGGTCAACTTGGCTTTTAATTTATCTGATCAACAATGCCATAACAGTGTTATTCAGTGGCATTGTTAACTGTGGCATTCAGTGCCTATTCTGCTAAAAATCAGATAATTGGATAAAGTATCTGAAGCTCTCCTTCCTGCACCATGCTTTCTGCTGTGCACTGACCATTACCATCTTGTTTCTACATTGCACTGGACGTAACCCAGAGACTGGTACCTTTCAGATTTTACTTTTAAACTCTTCACTTACTTAGCTCTAAAAAATCTGACCTCAGGACTTTGTCTATGTCAGTGACACTTAAGAAGCTTAACTAAGAAGCTCATGGTGTAGGTGGCAAGATATTAGCATGGATGGAGGAATGGTTAACAAGCAGGTTGAGCCATTTTCAGATTGTCAAGCTATAACTAGCCACAGGGATGTATTCTACATCCTCAACAATTTACAATCTGTAATTGAAGGAAGGGACAGAATATATGGTTGTCAAAATAGCTGATGACAAATTTTGATCAGAAAATAAGCGGAAGAAAACATAAGCACAACATGCACCAACATATGTGACTCACTCCCTGCCCTCTGCAGACCATTCTGCAAATTCTCCATGATGTCCTTTATATTGGCACTGAGGAGGCAACACACATTGCATGAATCACAATGACAGTCCAAAGGAACTCACTTGACTTTCCAGATTGTAGAATTTCCTCAAACAACTGCATTTCTACACTTTACTGTTCCCACCTGTACGGCTCTTTGGTTATCAGCACTGGGTCCTGATGAAGGGCTTCTGTCCGAAACATCGATTCTCCTGCTCTTCAGATGCTGCCTGACCTACTGTGAGTTTCCAGCACCACACTCTCGACCATGGTCTGGACTGCACGCCTTCAGTGTATCATCACTCCCAGCAGTCTCTAACATTCCATATCTGTTTGAGAGTGGCACAAATCTTAAGAGAGTGCTCTTCCTACTCTTCCTGATGGCAAACCACCTTAATGCCGATGGGACAATCCAGAAAATTCTCATGCTTCCTGTTACTCCCTCGTGACTCCATCTGCCCCTCTAGCTTAGAAAACCCAAGCAACTGGAGATTCCTCCAACCCTCCCAAGACACCTAATCTCAGCTGAGACTCCAATGCAGTGCTGAGAGATCACTACCCTGTCACAGTTGCATTCTTCCAGTTGTGATGTTAAACCATGGCTCCATTCGTTGTCTCAGGTGAATGTGAAGAGCCTATAGCTCTGTTTTGTATGAGACCAGGGATATTCTCCCAGGGTCATGGCAGACATTTGGCTCTCAAACAACATGAATGATATCAGATGCAGAATATCTGGTTGTAATCTCATTGCTGTTTGTGGGGCTTTGCTGTGGTCTTCTCTACAAAAGAGCAGTGACTGCACATTAAAAATGTCCATTGGTAATTGGGGTGTCCAGATACTGAATTAGCCCAATTGGAAATTCTCAATGCAGCAACAACAGAGACAATGGAGGATGTTAGGAATCAGACTGAAGAACGAAAAACATTGCAGGGGTAAAAGTCTGTGAAAAAATGAATTGTTCAATTTAATTAAACATAATAGTTTAGGAATTGTCTGTTGACAATTAACCATATCAGAAATGCTCTAATTGTTTAAGTAAAGAATACATTCCTTTTCATTGTATTGCCTCATGAAAATTCAGTTTTATTCTCTCTTAAGATGTTTTCTCTGTACCATAACTTAGCTGATGTTTCATTTCTAGTGTGCAATATAGACTGCTTTAAATCAGAATAATTATTCTAATGCTTTTTTTTTTGAAGCATTGATTGATTCATCTTGGCCATGCTCATTTGAGTACTTCTGGCATATATGTGATATCTTGAAAGCATTACAATTTATGACAGAACAAGCTAAAAATATAGTTACCAGTCTATTCAAACATGCAGATGTACTTGTCGATATTGTCAGGAGTTAGTCATTTGAAATGCCTTTCATTCTACTTGCTGTACAATATGCAAATACTCATGATAAGTCAGGTATGCAAAGGAAGTCCACCAGATTAGTTCTCAGTCTGAAGCATGTGAATCATCAAGTTACCACTTTTCTGAAAAAGCTGAAACACTACATTGCAGAACACATAGGGTGGCATGGTGGGTCAGTGGTTCGCACTGCTGCCTCACAGCGCCTGGTTTGATTCCAGGCTTGGGTGACTATTTGTGTGGAGTTTGCACATTCTTCCTGTGGCAGTGCTGGTTTCCTCCGGATGCTCGGGTTTTCTACCACAGTCAATGATGTGTAGGTTAGATAAATTGGCCATGTTAGTGTTCAGGGATATGTATGTTAGGTGCGTTAGTCAGAGGAAAGGTAGGGTTGGGGAATGGGTCTGGGTGGGATACTCTTTGGAGGCTCAGTGTGGACTTGATGGGCCAAATGGCCTGTTTCCACACTGTAGGGATTCTATGAAAACTTAGTTGATTAAGATTTTAAAAATGAGGGACAAGAGATTGTGTTCAAGTAGACAGTTTGCCACAATTGAATAGATTAGAGAGAGCCGAGTGTTTATAATTTTAAATTGAATCAGGCCAGAATGATATTAGATTGCAGAAGCTGATTCACTTCTCTGATAGGAATTGCATAACATTAATAAGGACAGAGAAAAATCCTGAATGAGTTTTTGACATGTAAGAGGAGTCGAAGGAGAAGTTACCATGATTTTATTAATAAAATTGCTGTGGATTCTACCTGTTTCTTTGCCTCTTCAAGAGGGTCACATGACTTTCAGATAGGGTGGGGAGTATATGAATTTTGATCAACAAGACATCACAATTGTATGTACAGGTTGGATGGACCAATGCATTTTGCCTCCATCATTATTGTCTATCTGTTGGCACTGGCGGATGCTACACAACTTTTTGCACATCATATTAGACTTTGGAAGTTTTGTGGAGAAGATCTGGTGCTTTCTTAAAGAAGTGAAAATCTCAGGTGAAACAAAGCCCAAAGTTATTCAAGAAATAAGTGTCAGAAGTCCTTGGAAGATCAAAGTTTTATCTTTTCAAACATAGATAAACAAACCACTTTCTTCCTTCAATGGGATGATCATGAGTTAGTAGTGCCAATGGCAAGAACAGAAATAAGATTTGCTCATATATAGCAGCTTTAATATTATAGCGATGTGCCAAAGTACTTGCAACCCTATGCTGCAATTTTATAAATGGAGTCAATGTTGTAATATAAGAAATACAACAGTCAATTTGTACACATCAAACATTAATTTTGTAATAAGACCAATTTATTTAAATTGAGAAACATATATATGCAATAGTTAATCAACATAATGTTTTTGAGGTTTCGGGGATCTTACCAGTTAATTGAAGAGACCTAAATTGCCTCTTCCAGTGAGGGCTTACTAAACCAGACCCCAATCAAGTATGAACATGGCCACTAGTGGGCCTTCCTTGTAATAAAAATCCCAAAGGCAGAAGTCTCAGCCACTACTAGTTGCCAGCATACTCTGGAAGAGAAGCCCCAGAGTCCCAGGATCATGGAGAAACCAGGATAAATGTAAGTACCATGGGGGCATGAAGGGACATTGGAGAATTGTCAGGTTGGGGGTTGCAGGGAACAGGAGGCTGGAAGAAAGGGTATGGGATGGCTTCCTCCTGCTTGATGTCTCGCTCCTCAATCAGACACTGATTGTCGTTGATTGAGGAACATTGCAAACTGAGGTGACAAACTGACCACAAGGTAGCAGCTATTGGGAATACCACATATTGATGGGCGAGTCTGCAGCTGGATCTGCACTGTAGAAGTGGAAGTCTTAAGCCGTCCTAAATGGATCACTTCAGAGCCTCAATTGATGTTGTGGTGGAAAGATCAACCATGATCCTTCTCTGCCCAGAACTTTGAAATTTGAATGCTCCACCAAGTAAATGCCTTTCCCATCTTTAACTTTGCTACTAAAAATATTTTATTTTCTCTACTCTATTTTCTGCAATGTATCTGCTTCTCCATTTTCAATCTTTTTCTACATTATTATTTTCATGACCATATAGAAGGCTGTTAATTCAAACAGGAAGAGTTGCTGAATATATCTAGTAACTAAATATGACAATGAGCATAATTCCTTAAAATTAATCAAGGCAGAAAAATTACTTTTGGAATTTTGGATTGTTGGAAATCATTCTTCTTCAGTTTTCACAAAATATAAAATCTGAAATCCAACTAAATAATTTTAGATCCTCAGTTCTATTAAGTAAAAACATATGATGATTTAATAGAAATCATTTCAATTTATTAAAAAATACTTGAAAAAAATGCCTGGCCTTTCAAATTTGATTCAATGATTTGGGCCTGGCACTTAATCAGCATAGAAGCTATTTGCTGTTTTATACACAGTAGGAAAACACATGTTATCTCTTAATTAGATCACTTCTTTTTAGAAAGAAGTGCACCATTTTGTTTTCATAAATCACTGTTGGAAGAAGCAAGTACTTTGCCTGGTTGGAAAGGCAGAGTGTAGTAAACAAGACCAATAAATTTATATCATGAGGAGTATCCAGGCACTAAAGTACAATCGATTATCATATGTTTTACTGTTGCATAGAAGAAAGGAAGAAAGTAAGAGCAGTGAAAAGTAGAAAGGTAAATGAAAGGTATATGCTGCCTAGAAAATCACAATACTCATAATCAAAAATAATCATATATCATTACATCATAATTCTCAAAGTTTTTACTTAACAATATGTATTATCATTCTTTACCTTTTGTCAATGCACCTGTAAATTGGATAGAAATTGCAGCTCATAAATAAATTAATTGTATGAGCCTTCATAATGTAGCATATTCTGTCAAATTAGTTGCAACAATGTTTTTCATAAGGAAAGCACATATTTTGTGTTTGTCTGCTTCATGGCTCATTACCATCAGAGCTTCTTAGAGCTGAGAAAGAAATGTTTTAACATAAACTTGTATTTTCTGGAACACTGCACAATAAATATGAAATAGGTTCTCCCTTCCCATAATATGCTTGAGAAATTTGCTCTTGCTATGGATGCTGTAGTAGGGCTGCAGTTATTGTTCTGAAAGAGTTATTCTTGGCCTTTGGTATCTTGTGGTGATGGTACTCCAAAAATGGGGTTAGATAGCAGATTCCAGCATTTTAACTCAGTGGCAAGGGAGGAACTGCAATATATATACAAACCAGCACGTGTGACGGGAAAAATAAATGGAGTGGATATTTTTGCTGTGACTTTGATGCTTTTAATGTTGAGGAGCAGGGAAGTGCTATCAAAGTAAGTTTGTTCTGTTGTTGTTTTATATCTTATAGATAATACATAGGATATGTTTGCAGTGACATTTTAACACTTCAAGCCTCATAAACTGTGATACCATCATAGCTTTCTTTTCAGCCAACTTTGATGCTCCTGACTCAGATTACATTCTGACTTGTTTAGCATTTATCATCAGTTGAAGGAAGGTGATAGAGAGCAGTTGTCCATGGTCCATTTACCCTGAAGCCACAAGACGTCAGGCAGTTCAAAGTCCGTGTTGACAATGACACCCTCTTAGCTCTGGAGGGTCCAATCTCCCATTGGAACAGAACATGCTCAAGGCTGTTGCTAATAGATCCATCCAATAGCACATGATCCTATTTTATGGTGGTGGTTTTGCAAAGAGTTTCTGGGTTTACTATTGCAAAGACCATGAAGAGCTAACCACAATATGTAGCCATCCCATGCTGGTCACACCAAGTAGGGACAGCAAGTTTCCATTCTGGAATATCGGATAAATTGGCTTTTAATGACAAACATTCATATTCATGATTTTACTTCATAAATTTGTCATATTGAATTGTAAAACTGCACATGATAGGACTTCAATACACGCCATTTACGTTGCTCATCCAATACCAAGAACTACCCACTGAGATTAGTGCATTGAAAAAAAATCACAAAGGAGTAGAACATGTCGGTGTCTTGCAGCCAGATGGTTTTGAAACTGAGTAATCCTATAATTTCACTCTGTAATGAGTTTCTGATGGCTATAAGGATGTGATGGGAGCCTATGGTTAGTACTGAAGTCTAAGTCAAAAATAAACTATAATACATATTTTTTCAGATGGTCTTGCAACAGTCTGAAGAAAACACTTCAACACAGAAAACTCTGATATACTGGAAATTTGATAGATTATCTGCAGTTGTGAAAGTTGGTGAAATTTCAATTTCTTTTTTGTGCTGAAAATGCTGATCTACTTTGGGGCTCAAACTGCATGCAAATGACCTCCTGCTAAGTGACCATTTTTCATATCTGAGTTGAGATAGTGAATGTCATGAGCTTGTTCACTGGGGGAGATACCATAGCAGAGCTTACTTCAGTCCTGTTCACTAGAATATTACCTGTCTTGAGGAATTATAAAATAAAGAGAGTTCAAAAACATAGTTCAGTTTTTTTCAGGCATTCTGCCTGATTTGATAATGGTACTTTAAAAGAGGCAAAGATTTAACTCAGTAAATTGAAATACTATGCTGTAGTTGAAGGCTCTAGAAGGAATCAACATTCACATAAGAATAAATGTGAAAGATTTAGGAAAGAGCAAAAGAAACTTTTTGGATATATACAGAGAGTCGTGAGGCTGCTAGTGAGTAACTAGGTTCAGGATTTTCATCTCCCAGTGGAAGCGTGAATCAGATTGCAAAATATGGAGCTTTGTATTTTTGGTTGGGAAAAAAAATTGGCTCTGCCTGCCTGACCCCAAACAATGCTAGTGTTGTCTTTTGACAAGGATGGAAAGTCTTGGATGCAAAACATGCAAAAAACTCTTCCGACATCAGAGTCCCCATTGTGAGGATAAAGGAAATTGCATGCATTTCCTTCCATGTCCATATTTATGTATTTTTGAAGCTATGAGAAAATGTAGCTTCTTCAACAGCTCATGACCATAGAAATATGGGAGTGGCAATAGGCCATTCGGCCCTTCAAACCTGCTCTGTCATTCACTATGATTATGAATGACTATCCAACTCAGTACCATGTTTCCACTTTCTCCCTATACACTTTGATACATTTAGCCTGAAGAACCAGACCTAACTCCTTCTCAAAATAATTCAATGTTTTGACCTCAACCGATTTCTGTAGTAGATAATTCCATAGGCTCACTACTGTCTTGAAGAAATTTCTCCTCATCGGCCTACACATATCCTTAAATGAGACTACCAGGGAAAGGCCTGCTGAGAAGTCAAGAACATGCTGAAACTAAAGTGTGAAATAGTTTGACACTATCAAATGTCACTATTAGATATTTCATTGTAATTCAGACGTGTTTTTATTAAAATGATTTATTATAAGGATATGACCTGTAAAGGTAAGCTTATCTTTACATTGATAGGTATTGTTTAATTATTGGTGAGCTTTACAGTAGTTTTCCATTGTTCCAAAGTGCCAGAATATATTAGAAAATGTCACATGAGCTTCTGCTGTAATTTAATCAACTGACAGCTCTAGCTTTAAATAAACAGTTTTTGGAAGTTGAAAAAGATCTTTGCACCTGCTCCTGTCATTGATTGACAGGCACTCTGCTTTGAAATCGAAATGAGCTAACATGCTGTTCTGTAGGTTTTGTGCAATGCAGCTGGAAGCTTCTATTATGACAGCTGTAGCCATTATGAATGCTTGACTTCAGCACACCTGGTGGTCCTTGAATCTAAGAGTAATTGAATCTCTTAAGAGTTGCAATAACAAAATATGACTTTGATATTTCTTCCCAATTGTTTGCAAACTAATAGGGCCTTAAAGCATGGCAATGTTTTGTACTGGGATAGTGTGAGGGGTAGCATGAGTTACCTGAGAGGCTATGGGAGGCATTGGTCACCTGAATGGTGACATGGGACAGTGTTTGATGAAGTTAGGAATGAGGTCGAGAGAGGATTTGGATGGTGACGGGAGCTGGGTTGCAGTGTCAGACCTCCTGACTTGCTTTTACACCCAAACTCCTCACAAACTCCAATGTACTTTGAAACTCAGCCACTGTGGGAAAAGAGAAATATCCCAGGCAAAGTCACAAATGATTTCAGGTGTGCATTTCAGAAGGTGAAAAAGTGTACAAGACAGCTTATCCTCAGCCCACAGGAAAATCAGACCACATGCTAATATTTAAAAATGGGCAAGCTAGATTTTTGAAGGAAGGCTGGGTAATAGATTGTGGGGAAAGGGTAAACATTTGGAATTAGAGCCAATGGTGGATAAACTGATGTGACAGGCAATTGTTTTGTGGTATTATCACCGGACTCGTAAGTCTGAAACCAAGGTAATATTCAAACCCCATCACAGCAGAGAGGGATTTTAATGCGATTAAAATTCTAATGGTGACCCTGAAGCCACTTTTGATTGTTGTATAATACCATCTGATTCACTTGCGTCTTTTAGGGAAGGAAATTGCTGTCCTTATCTGGTCTGAACTAGAGCTGACCTGAAACCCTGCTTTTAGCTCTGCTTTCTGAAATAACCAAGCAAGAGTTTGCATGATATCAATCACAAAAAAAGTTTCAAAAAAAGCAACAAAACTGCCTGTCATTATCTAAGGCATAGGATTTGACAATAGCAAATACAGACCTCTTGACCCTTCAAGGTCCTCCTGACTAACATCTTTGAGCTAGTGCCAAAATTGGAAAAGCTGTTTCATACTCAAGTAATAGCCTGACAGTCACAGTCACATAATAATGCCTTACTGGCAATGTCCCAGAAAATATCACCACCACACTTGGGGTCGTATTGTCCCACCAGCAGGACAGACAAGAGGCGATGGCATAGTGATATGTAGTTGGGAAGGAATTTAATACTGACTTGAGACCCATGGCATCTCATATGTCAATGATTCAACCTGAAGAAGGGTTACACTCAAAATGTTGACTGCTCCACCTCCTGATGCTGCCTTGTTTGCTGTGTTCTTCCAGCCTCCTGCCTACTTAGCTCAACAGTGGCAAAGAAATCTCCTGTTAATTACCATGTACCTCCCATGTCCAGTTAATGAATCAGTACTCCTCCATTTTGAATAGAACCTGGAGGAAACACGAAGGGTGGTAAGGACATAGAATATACTGTGGGTGGGGGGGCCTTTAATATCCAATACCAAGAGGGGCAGAGCAGCACCACAGCCCACAAAGTTTGTCAAAAAGTGTGGTGCTGGAAAAGCACAGCTGGTCAGGCAGCATCCGAGGAGCAGGAAAATCAACATTTCGAGCAAAAGATCTTCATCAGGAATCTCTAATTGACAAAGTTAGTTAAGTCTAAAGGACATAATTACTAGACTGTGTCATCACCAAGTAATGAGCGAACCAACAAAAAGGGAAAAGAAACTTAACCTCATTCACAACAGTATCATTAAGAGTGACCAGCCCTTTTGGAGATGAAATACCACCTTCATGTAGAGAACAGCCTCTTGTGTGTATGTGACACTACCATCATGCTAAGTAGGATAGGTTTCAAACTGATCTAGCAACTCAAGACATGGCATCCATGAGGAACTATGGCCCATCAGCAGAAGCAGAATTGTATTCCAATACAATCTACAACCTCATAACCGAGGATATCTTCCACTCTACAATTACCAACATGCCAGGAGATTAAGAGTTCAATGAAGAGTGCAGGAGCATCAGTAGGCAAGCCTAAACATTTGGTGAGGAGAAAATGAGGTCTGCAGATGCTGGAGATCAGAGCTGAAATTGTGTTGCTGGAAAAGCGCAGCAGGTCAGGCAGCATCCAAGGAACAGGAGAATCGACATTTCGGGCATAAGCCCTTCTTCAGGAATGAAGAAGGGCTTATGCCCGAAATGTCGATTCTCCTGTTCCTTGGATGCTGCCTGACCTGCTAAACATTTGGTGTCAACCTGATGAAGCTACAAAACAAGACTACTTGCATGGCAAACAGTGTAAGAGGCAAATGATAGTTCTAAGTGATTTCACAACCAACACATCGGATCTGCCAACCTGCCACATCCAGTGATGAAAGGTTGTGGAAAATTTAGCAACTCATTTCAGGAGGGTCAGGAAGTATCCCTATCTTCAATGATTGGAAATCCTGGAATATCAGTGAAGACTATAAGGCTCAAATATTTGCAATAATCCTCAGCCAGAAGTTCCGAGTGGATTCCTCCAGCGGTCTCCTGCATCATTGTTGGCAGTCTTCAGTCAATTTAATTCACTTCCTGTGACATTAACAGATGACTGCTGGAGACATTGGATGCTGCAAAGACCATTGCATCTGCCAGCATTCTGGGCAAAAGTGCTGAGGATTAAAGCTCAATAATAGAGTATATAATAGTTAGGTACCGAATAATGTAGAAAATTGCTTAAGTATGTCCTGTATATCAATTTGACTGAGTGTGGCATCAAGGAGTTCTGGCAAAACAGAAATTAATGGGTAACAGCAGGCAAACTTTCCACTGATTAGAGTCAGAACCCAGCTCAAAGAAAGATGATTATGACTGTTGAAGGTCAGTTACCTCAGCCCCAGGATATCTCTGCAGGAATTCCTCAAAGTGTCCTAGTCCCAAGCATCTTCGGCTGCTTCACCAATGACCTTCCCTCCATCACAAGGTCAGAAGTAGCAATATTGGTGATGATTGGGAAATGGTCACCAACATTCATGACTCCTCAGATATAGAAATAGACCACCTTCAAATGCAGGAAGACCTGGGCTGCTTAATGGAAAGTAATATTTATATCACAGAAGTGCCAGGAAAAGACCATCTCCAACAAGACAGAATCTGATCATCATCCCTTGACGTTCAATGGTATGACTATCTCTGAATCCTCCACTATTCACATTCTGGGGTTACTATTGATTAAAAACTAGTCATATCAAATCTTTGGCTATAAAAGCAAGGCAGAGGCTAAGAATCTTGCAAGTGAGTAACTCACCTTTCAACTTCCCAGAGTCTGTCCACCATCTATGATGCATAAGTAAGATGTATAATGGAATATTCCCCACTTGGCTGAATGAGTGCAATTCCAACAGCAAAGATGTTTGATACCATCCATGACAAAACAACCCAATTGATTGGCATCACATCCATGATCATTAACTCCCTCTTCTGCTGATATTCAGTAGTAGCAATGTGTACTATTTACAAGATTAATTCCAGAAATTCAAGACTCTTTAAACAATACTTTCCAAACCTATAAGCACTATCATCTAGAAAACCAAGGCAGCAGGTATATGAGAACACCACCACTTGCCATTTCCCCTCCAAACCACTCACCATTCTGACTTGAAGATAGATCGCTGTTCCGTCACTGAAGTCAAAATCCTGGAGTTTCCTCTTTAACAGCTCTGAGTGCACTAATACCTAAAGGACTATAGGGGTTTAAGTAGACAGCTTATCACTACCTTCTTAACGGCAACTAGTGATAGACAATAAATGTCGGCCCAGCCAGTGATTCCCAAATTCCACAAATTAGCTACTCAGACTGAGCCACACAATCTTTCACCCCAGTTGTACTTTTTATGAAATCCTATAATATCCAGAAGGAGCCTTGTGCACAGAAATGTTCAAGGAATTCTTGAGCTCTGTTTTGCTTCAACATTTTGTGCATTTTGCTTTCAGAAAATTAAATTAATTTTATTACAAAGGCCAAGCATTCATGGTGTCAAGGTGCTGTCAGGTGACATAAAGGATTCTATAACACAATTAAAAGCACAACATGTTAGGTTGAGCAATGATGTAACATTAAATAAATTAATCTGATGATTTTTGCATTGCTGTTTGTGGGAGATAGTTGTGTGAGATTTGGTTGTCACATTTTTTATCTTCCAACAATGATTACATTCCAAAAGTCCTTTGTTGAAGTATGGGGGTTAGTAAGAATGTGGAGTAATTAGATCAGCCATGATATCATTGAGTGGTAGAGCAGACTCCAGGGGCTGAATGACCTACTCTTGCTCCTAATGGAGATGTTCATACAATTGCAATGTATTTTAAGACATCTTTGAGCTGCTGAAAGGTACATACAAAAGCAGGAACTTTCTTTTTGGATTAACAATCCAGAGATTGTAATTTTAACTTGTGAATTTGTATTCATTAGTTCTACTAATTATAATGAATTGTCTTAAAAATCTGACTAGTTCATTAACACCCTTAAGCAAATGAACACTGCCATCCCTAATGAGTCTCACCTATATATAGTATCACAGTTTGTAGTTGACTCAATGTCCTCTGAAGTAGCCCAACTAGACTTTCCATTTAGAGACTGCTTTTACCAGAAGAAGAGGCTGCAGAGATAAACAGCATCTTGCTGTTTGAGTTGCTAACATAATTGATTTCTTCAAAAAAGCATGTGATAGATTTTCGAGGCATAAAAATGACAAGCTTGTAATTACCTTGGCCACAAACATAAGCAATAATCTGAGATAAAACATGCTCAATGCCTGTTACCTTGACAGGAAAGGCCGAGTAAACTCTGCAAGTGCTGAAAATAGAATACCAGGCCTTCATACAGTCTTTTGTAGGTCGACTATTGCAATAAGTAATTTTAATGCCACAAAAATTCTTTTCCTGGATTGGGATACTAGTTTTCAGATTTTCTTGTGATCGTCAGTGTTTGTTTATTCTTCTAGGGTTGTGAGAAAACAAGATGCTTTAAGGTGCATTGTCACACTACTTTTAGTGCTTGGTATAGTGATTATTGACAGTTTATCAGCATGCTTATTATCTATTGAGTTCAGTAACATTTCAGAATATGATGTTGAGTTTTCAGCAGACGTTCCATCATGAAATCAAGACACTTCAGCCTTCAGTGGAATGCAGGGAGGCAAATTAATTTGCTGCCAATCTGGCCATCAGCCTAATTAAAGGTGGGGATGCACTTCTAAGAGTTGTTGATCCAATAAGACAATTGGCTGATCTGCAGGTTCAGCAGTGTCATCACAGTGGTGGTAATTTCTGAGGCAGAGGGCACCTTGATAGCTGAGCATCTGCAGCACCATTGCTGCTGTATAGAAGGAGAGTTGGGGTGGGCAGTGCTCTTGAACCTGAACAGAAAGCCTCCAATGCCAGTGCCTGCTGGGACGTTGCTAGGTTTCAATGGGTGGCTTCCACACATTGTGATAAGCCCCTTAATATGGGCAAAATACTATAGAG
This sequence comes from Chiloscyllium plagiosum, assembly GCF_004010195.1. Lineage (NCBI taxonomy): Eukaryota > Metazoa > Chordata > Chondrichthyes > Orectolobiformes > Hemiscylliidae > Chiloscyllium > Chiloscyllium plagiosum. The sequence goes on from NC_057729.1 coordinate 9,180,581, forward strand.
GTGGTAAGTGGCCACTAATTGATCACTTAAATAACTCAATTGGGCTCCAGTTAGATAGTTGAACTGTCAACTTTTCCTCACTGGCTAAATGACACAGAAGGAGAAAGATATTCAGTATCTTGTTTGTCTTTCCATGTGAATTGAATACAGAATACTAAAGAGCTGGACTGCCAATGTCAGGGGAAAGGCTGCATGGTCTCAAAGAATAATAATGGCAACATGGGCATTACTTTAAAAATAATACTTCTCATCTAAAGGTATCTAGGTTTTGATTATTCTTGTACAATGAAGCTAAATATGAAAACGTGATTTGGTAAATTAATACTGCAATTTAAATCCAAAGCAATGACTAAAATATCTCTATGATTATTAATTTTTATGTAAAAGTCCTGAATGGATTATCATGTGCTGGAATCACAAAATTCCAGAACGGATATTTGGTTATGAAGGAGTTACTTTGCAATGAGTGTGCCTGGCAATGGTTTCAGGAGATATGTGGTTTTCACTCAGAAGGGACATGAGTACTGAACTGAAGGATAACTTGTGAATAGATGCTATTCTGATACAGGAAAATGGACAATGTTGACAAAATAATCAATAAAAACTTTTTTCTTTTAATGAACACAACAAACAATAGAAATATCTCCCCGCACTTCATAGCATCCAATGAATTAATTCACATTGTTAGTTAAAAGTATTGATATCATTGATGGAAAACACCATAATCACCAAAAAGTAGCTATTATATTATTAATTAATGAAGAAGCTAACTTTTTAAAACTGTTTTTCTTTTCTCTTCTGCCAGACAATTCCAAGTCAAGATAAAATAAAACTCAGTTCTCATTTGGCAACTAATAGTTCCTTAGCAGCTCACAATGAATTTGCAACTTATATATTCTTTTCTCTTTCAATTCTTTGCTTGAAAATAGTTTGTTGGCAATTATTTGCCCTAATTAGAGCAAAATGCTGTGAGTTGTTACTGTGGGTAGGATACTGAGGGGGTGAATATTAGTCTAGCTCAACCAGGTTGAGAATTGAATGCTGTTCTGTTGGCATTTATCAGATTCATAAACTAGTCAACTAAGCTCGCTGGCTCCAACTGTAAACATATATTGTCCAAATTGTGTTGTGCCCTGTTTACATAAAATGTTCTATTGCTTTAAATGTGCAATTGCTTCAATTTAATTCCATTAATTATTAATTTAAAAACAGAATTGCAATTTTAAATTAAAATAAAGGAAGGCAATAAGTCAGATAGACTTTAGTGCATGACCACTTCTGAGATCCATATTGACATCTGAGGAATCTCTTCTGCTTTCCAATTGATAAATGATAATAAAGTATAAATTCATTAATTGAACAGAATAATGAGAATTTGAGAATCAATACTTATTGGACTATAAATCTGAAGGTACAAAAGTAATGATATAAATGTTATCAATTTCATGAAATATCCTTCTTGAGCAGAAGCTTAAATGTTTGTCAGCAATTACATTAAACATCTGTTTAAACATGGTGGACACATGAAGAAAATGCTAAAACAAGATATAGATATAAAACCTAAAGCATGAAGAACTGTGCTCCCTGAGGAATAATGCTCATAAAGCAATGATTTCCTTCAGCACCAGGCTGTCATTCCTTCCCAGTTAACAGACCAATCAACCATGAAAATTTGGTCTGTTGCATAAATCTTTTCAAACCATGTACTGCAGACATGAAAACATGACATACAATTTTTATTGTAATTATTTGTTGAATTATTTCAAGTTTTAATGTATCATGATTCACATTTTCAATATCATTTTGCATTTGCTTTTATGGTTAATTTTCAGCAAAACAAAATGTGCACATTATCAACACTCTTGGGATGGACACAATCAAAACTGATGGACTGGTGTCCTGATATATTGAATAACTAGAATGATAGATAGGGGCATAAAGTATTGAAGAGGTGGAAGATCGTGGGAGGATTCAGAAGATGGTAAATTCTGAAGGAGTTACAGGAAATGTCAAGTCTGTAGAACTGACTTGTGATTTGGGTAAAAATAAGCAGAATAGGTCAGGAAAGGACAAAGAGCTTAAGAAAGATTAATAGAGTGTAAGTAACTAAGGTGACATCAGAGAAAAATGTTAAAGCTAAAGGCAATATATTTAAATGTGTCAAAAGAGATGAATGAATAGCACTGTTTTTAAAAAAAAGTAATGGGCTTGATTTAATTGAAATTACATGAAAGTGGTTGCAGATAAATTAAGAATGGAATCCATCTATAGTCCAAGATACAGGATGTTTATAGACATAGGCAAAATGGATATGTGAGGTTAAGGATTGGGGGGATGATGCTTATGGGCCTGCACAGTCTTTGTACTAAAAATGAGATGAACACAGTGGAGAGAAAAGGCCTTATCTCAGAAAAGCACAAGGCATAAAGTTTTGATTAGAGCAAAGAAACAAGAAGCGGAAAATCCTAACGTGAGCAGTTTCCACACCCTTAACTGTAGTTACAGTATCAAGCAGAATATTAATCAGTGAAACAGAGGTATGTATCAATCATGAGGGTATTACAGCAACAATGGGGGAATTTCAGCTTATTGGCTGGGCAAACCATATTTCCAATAATAGCATAGGGAATGAGTTATTGCAATAAGTGCAAAAGCGCTAAATGAGGTACAAATAGAGAAGAGATTATATTAGATCAAGATTTCTGCAATGTGACAGGGTTAATTCACAGCTTTGTGGCAAAAGGCCACTACAAAGAAGTGATCATAATGTTACAGAATGTTACCATGAGCTTGCAAGTGATTTGGTTAAGTTGGAAACTGAGGCCATAAATCTAAACAAAATAAGCTATGTGAGGTAAGTTAGCCAAAATAGATCGCAAAACTAGTTTTTGCAATACATATGTTTCACAAATATTTTTATTAATTTCTAACTTATGAGGAAGACGCATTGCTTTTCAATGATGGATGAAGTAGAAGTGTGTCTAAATCTGACTTCAGTGTCATATGTGACTCCAACTTCTGAATAAGCTATTAGAACCCTGCCAGGATCAGTGAGCAGAAACAAATGATGGAATTTACTGGCTCTAGTAAGGGGGCTTGTCCACCAGCTGGGAAACTGGTGGCAACCAGCTGGTGGCTGTTTCTGAGAGGTCTGATGGAATTATATCCTTAGATTACCTACAGTGTGGAAACAGGCCCTTCGGCCCAACAAGTCCATACTGACCCTCTGAAGAGCAACCCACCCAGACCCATTCCCCTACATTTACCCCTACACCTAACACTATGGGCAATTTAGCATGGCCAATTCACCTAACCTGCACATATTTGGACTGTGGGAGGAAACCGGAGCATCTGGAAGAAACCCACACAGACACGGGGAGAATGTGGAAACTTCACACAGACAGTTACCTGAGGCAGGAATTGAACCCGGGTCCCTGGCGCTGTAAGGCAGTAGTCCTGACTGGGCATTTACCTCCCTGCCCTTATCTGTTTGAAGGAAATTCCTCCCCCATCACCATCCCCCCACCCCCAACCACACCCCCTCCACCCCCTTAAGAAATCCTGGTGCAGAGCAAATATCCTGCTCCTGAAACCTGTTCGTCACTCAGAGGCAGCTGGGTGTTGCAGCCCAGCTTGGGGAGATCAGCAAAGGTGCACCAGGATCAAGGAAATGGGAATGGATTTACTGGAACCAGGCAAGAAGAGGATCTTCACCAATGAGTGGCCCATGTTCCCTCACTTTGCTGAGTAAAGGGTGCTGAAGTAGAAGGGAGCCTTCACTTTACCACAGGCATATTACTTGGGATTAACTAACACTTTGTTTCTTTACACTCTTTGGGGTTGACTGTGCAGCAAATCGGGTTTAACAAGGTGTTCTGCAGTGAAGAGAAACAGGATGTTAATCTTGCATTCCAGGATAATCCTGAGCTAACCGAGTTTTCGCACAGTTCAGCCACCTATTACGCTTGGCACTGTCCATGGTGCTAATTTTAGCAATTTTTCTATGTCAGAATTTTAAAAACTGCGGATGCTGGAAGTCTGAAACAAAAGCAAAAGGTTCACCAGATCGAAACGTAAACTGTGCATTCTCTCCACAGAAGCTGCTAGACCAACTGAGTTTTTCCAGTAATTTCTGTTTTTGTTACTGTCATCCGTGTTGCTTGATTCAGCATCCAGTGGTGTTAGATGGTGTCCATGACCTGATTTCAGCGACTGGCTCTGTTTGACACTATCCATGGTCCTGACAGTGTTCCATGGTTCTGATGAAGGGTCACTGGGCACGAAAAGCCAAGTCTGCTTTTCTCTCCACAGATGTTGTCAGACCTGCTGAGTTTCTCCAACACTTTCTCTTTTTGTTTCAGATTTCAAGAATCCACAGTTCTTCATTTTTATTACTGTGCTGACTTCAGCAACCTTCCCCCCCCCCCCATGACATTGACCAGAGTGTGGATTTCAGTCTCTGGCTGATTAATGACTGGCTGTGTTAAATACCATCCATAATGCTGACACTGGTTCTGATCAACATTGTCCATGGTCTGAATTTAGTTATAGAACCATAGAAAAATAACAGAATCTAAAGAGGCCATTTATCCTATTATCACTACACTGGCTGCATAAAATAATCACCCGTGTTGATCCCACTTACCAACACCTAACCCATCACTTGCAGGTTTGAGCATTTTAGGTAAAGATCCAGTTCCTTTTAAATAAATTGGGGGTTTTGGACTTAATCACAAAACAGGACAATATATTCCAGGTACCAATCACGTGCTGGATGTGTCCACTCTAATGCTTCAACCAATCACCTTAATGATGTACCTCCTGATAATTGACATCTCTACCAGGGGAAACAAGTTTCTCCTGTTCACTCAATCCACGCTTCACATTATCTTGTCCACGTCAATTAAGTTATCCTTCAACCTTCTCCATTCTAAGAAAAATGACCCAACTTGTTATTGACATGTCAAAACTGTCAGCTTGCTGACTGTGGTAGAATTTATCCATGGTGCTGATTTCAGTCCCAAGTTAGGTTATGTCAATAATGCTGATATCAGTTCCTGTTTCTGTTAGGTGATGTGTAGAGAAAAATTCTTCTCACTCTTCAAAAACAAAATAAAGTATTGATTCATTAAAAAAAGAAATCACATGGAGCCAACACTTCTTAACACATCCAAATTACCATTGGTGGTGGGACAAATTCTTATCTTGTCAAGCACAATGATAATGATAAATTATCCACCTAGCTATAGACTCAGAAAATAATTACAACACCCAAGGAAGGCACTCAACCCATCATGTCCCAACCAACTCTCTGGAAGAAAAACTCACTTGGTCCTACATATGTAATGCTTTTTTAAAATGCTGTGTACTTTCTTTAAACAGGCAAGCTTTTAATTTCCTTTTGAAATCCTCAGTTGAATCTTCATCACTACTCTCCCAAGCAGTATATCCCATATCCTAAGCACACACTACATAAAAATGGTGTGTGTATGTTCCCAATGCATGCAATTGGGTGTCTCATTAATAATAGCTGATCCCCTGTACATGGACAGTTGCACCCAAGTTGTAATGTATTGGTGAGGAAGAAAAAAATGCCTTTGAGCAAAGTTTTGAACAAGGAACTAAATTGAAATTGACACTTTTTATCACATCAGTTTTCTGACCAGATTAGTTTGACCATTCACATGACAGCTCACAATTTGACAGTGAGGTTTAAACTATTCAGCTCAGGGTGAGTATTACAGCCATATAGAGTCATAGAGTCAGTCAGCACAGAAACAGATCCTTTGGTCTAAACAGTCCATGCCGAATATAATCCCAAACTAAACTTGACCTACCTGCCTGCTCCTGGCCCATATCCCTCCAAAACGTTCTTACTCATGTACTTATTTAAGTGTCTTTTCAACATTGAAACTGTGCTCACATCCATCACTTCCTCAGGAAGTTAAGTGCACATGTAAACCACCCTCTTTGTAAACAAATCTGCTCCTAATATATTTTTACAATTTCTTTCCTCTCACCTTAAAAATATAGCCTCTAGTGTTGAAATCCCTCATCTTAGGAAAAATACATGTACCCTTAACCCTATCTATACCCCTCATGATTTTATAAACCTCTATAAGGTTACCTCTCAATCTCCTACATACCAGTGAAAAAGGTCCCAGCCTCTCCAGCCTTTCTTTATAACTCAAACCTTTCTGTTATCATTATAACTTGACATCTATGCAACTATTTTCTTCTAATTCATTCTCTCCAAGATGGAGAAGAAGGAAGGTATTTTGATGATTTAAATGTCACCATTGAACTGTGGCAGCCATTTCAAGACATTCTCAATGTTTGCTGATGATCACTAATCATTGCTCCAAGTTTGCACACAAATTTGCAGTGCTCCAACAAATTGGACTCAAAATGAGGCTGTGTTGAAAAAGTTTTGGGAATGTTACTTTTGCCAGTCACATTAGATTATGTTCTTTGGTTTTTGACACTTGTGCCAATGGGAATAGTTTCTGTCTATCTCGTCTGTCAAGACAGCTCATGAATTAAAAAAAACAGAAACATCTATAAAAGTTCCTCTCAACCCTCCTTTCAGGGACAATAGCCCAGCTTCTCCAATCTATCCACACATTTGGAGTCCTTGGATGATTATCATAAGTCTTTTTTTGTTCCCAATATAATGCTTTCACATCTTAGCTAAAGTATAGTGCCAAATATTAGACATAGTCCTCTGTTTGAGGCAGTAGTAGGCTTTATATAGCTTCATCTTAACTTTATTGCTTTTTTGCTCTATTGAATCATATATAAAGCCGAGGATCCAGTGCTTTATCACCTTCTGAAAAAGCCCTGACTCTCAAAGACTGGTTTGCGTTTTTGCACCTTTGGCTCTCTGCTCCAGTACTGCCTTTAGAATTGCACATTTTATTTATATTTCTCTTTTATTCCACCAGAATGAATCACTTTGTATTATTCTGTGTGATACTTCACCTGCCAAGTGTCACCTGTTCCACCAGCCTTTCTAAATCTTCTTGACTTCCAATTGAAGCCATACCAGACACTGTTCATTATTCTGATGTGACATCCAGTACTATATTGTCAGCATCTCGACTAAAGTACCTGTAACTGTCGTGTTGTGATGCAGGCTCTTTCTAACTATTCTTCACTGAACCATCATTTCTTCCTGATAAATAATAGGAATACCAAAACTTCAGCTGCTATGGTCTATACCCATGCCTGTATCCACTGCTTCCACTTCTTTCTTGTAGGTTGAAGCCAAGATTTCAATCGCATGAACTTAACTGAATCTGAGCTGTGCTTCCTGTCCCATTTCCAGCTCACAGCAAACCCCAATAATTTGCTTGTCTGATGAAGAGTCACTCAACTTAAATCATTCATTCTGTTCCCTCCACGCATATGTTGCCAGTGAAATTACAAAGTTAAATGCAAATCCTCAGTTACAATGGATGAACAAACTTACATTGCAGTGTTCAGTGGAAGCCAAGTTCATGGAATGCAATCATGATTGCCTTCTTCATCATTATGTATTTAAATCAACAGGGAACAAGTTATTTTAAATTTGCTTATTGTGTAATGAGACTGGGCTAAAAAGAAGGTAGTACTAAAAGTCAGGCATGGTTAAGTTGATAACACTCTCACTTCTGAGTTAGCAGATGTAGGTTCAAGTCTCACACCAGAGATATGAACACAAAAAAAGAACTAAGCTGACACCTCAGTAATAACGTACTGCAATAATTTTGCAAGGTACCATCCTTATGACAAAATGTTGAGCTAATATTCTTTAAGATGGACATAAATGTTTTGAAGAAGAGCAGTGGAACGAAACTTGATCAGTATTAATCCATAATTCAATGCCATGCAAATGTATAAACAGTTAATTCTCAACTTGCTGTTCCTGGGAGCTTGCTGTGTTCAGATTGGATGTGATGTTTATTACCATAACAACGATTCCATTTCAAAAGTACCTCATTGACAGCAACATGCTTCGGAACATCTTGAAAGTATGTAAAACACTATATAATTATTCGTTCCTTAGTAATGGGACTCAGGGGAAGAATAATAAAAATATAAGACCATCTAATAGTGATTTTGAGAATGGTGTAATTAAGACCAAAATCGGTGTCTTAAAACTAAAAATGCAAATTACATACAATTAGTAGTAGGTTGCAAATACAGATTAGGGAACAGATTTAAAAGATATGAAGGTAGATAATAAATCCCAAACATGTAATAATTATTTATAATATGCAAAGAATTTAAATTCCCACTTAATAAAATTCCCAACAGTAAAAATAGTCCTATCAAGACTAATTGGAAAAGTGAAAAATAACACTAGATTAAATGAAGAGGCTTAAAATACTTTTGAAAAGAATAGTAAACCTAAGGTTATAGAGAAGTTTAGAATTCAGCAAAAGAGAAGCAAGTAAGTGTTAAAGAGAGAAAACAAGCAGAAAAGAATAATAAATTAGCTTGAGACATAATGAAGAAAATTTCAGATTGAAATAATCTCCATAAGACCATTAAGACGAAGATGTTAGTGAAAATAAACACAAATCCCTTCCAGGCAGATACATGAGAAATTCTAATAATAAATAAGGAAACGGAAAGCATTAAGCTAATGTTCTGTGTCAATCTCATGTACAGAAGACACGTAAAATATCCTTTCCAAGCTATATAACATCCAAACTTGTAAACATTGTTACAACCAGATTTTGGGCAAAGATCACCAATTCATCATGGTTACAATTGAGATATTCCAAACTGTTAAGCTCCTGGGTGAGGGAATTAATATAATATATCTGAGTTTGCTGATGGCATAAAATTTAGGGAATTGTAATGAAACTAAATTGCATCAGTTGGAAGCTAGCATTCATGAATAAGAGCTGACTGGCAACCTTCATTTTATCATTTCTGTGCATATTATCTTAGATATTACATCACAAAGGGGGAGTAGGACATTATAGATTATTAATTTAATGTGGAATGCTTTACCAAAAAGATGGCTCGTGAAACAGCAACTTCAACATTTAAATTGGGATTGGATAACTAATTAAAAATAATATTAAAAGCAATGTAAGGAAAGAAATCAAGGTATTGGGATGAAATGGAGTAAATAACTCCAGTTGAATGAAGAGCCACCAGACATCATGATGAACTGAATGGCCATACACATAGTAATCTCTGATCTCCTACAAATGTAGAGGCAGAGAGCATTGCTTTTTGATTTCAATGCCAGTTTATGCTTCCAGCACTTCATTTTATATCTATACTGACTCCAGAATTACTCTAATACCTGTAGTGGATTGGGTTAATAACATATAATAAGTATCTAAGATTGAGAAGACATCGTGGTAGGTTTGTGCAGCTTGTCTTTGACCTCCATTTGTCAAACCTTTTTTTCTCAAACATTCTCTCTTTTCCTGGAGGTCGTGATTTATAAAATATTATAATTGTTTATGTTTCACTGATCAGTGAGAGCCAGCTGACCATTTGATTAACTGGCCATGTTTAAGGACATGAGCTTGAGATAACCATCACAATTTACAGGTTAATTATCCATTTTCTTGAATATTTGAACTACAATGCTGAAATCTATATTCAAAGGTGCCTTTAAGATGATCAGGCTATGGATCTTGGGACAATCGGAGCTCATAAAGATGGAGACTGATCTATTTTCAGAAGTGGAAGAAGAAAAGCAAGAAATATGGAACAAAGACAAGTTAATGGACCTGTTGAACACATTGGCCATGATACAATTGAATGCTGGAGTAAGCTTCGTTGGTTAAACAGCTTATTCTTGTTTCTGCTTAAATATATTTTGACTGAAAACAGGTGATAATACATTATGGGGAAATTAGAGGAAATCATGAATTTTAACAACTGGCAATGTAGCAGTATAAAAATCCAGCTTTAAATTTAGCTGTCATTTTTATGGATAATTATTTAAATCCATTATTCTGCCGAAAGAAGTTTTACCTATACACATAACTTAAAGGAATCCACGAATACGAACCAATTCAAATTTAGACCACATTCGATTCACATAACATAATAGATTTGATAACTTAACAGTTGAGTGTAATGAAGCTTTTACTTTCTAAGTTATATTAGCACATGCTCAGTGCTATTTGAGTGTTGTTTAATATACTTAGAAGGACTGCAGAATCTTTTGAATGCTGGTATAGAGAGTGCATGTGAAAACTATTCACTGGATCGATATACTTAATTAGAAATTACCTTTTCCAGTGAATCATAAAGTTATCCTATTAAAGAATTAAATCTGTCCTGCTTGAATACAGAATTTATATTTCTTGCTAACATTGAAACCTCTGCCATGAAATACAACACAAACACAGATATCCAATGCATTTAAAGATGTTAGAAGCTCAATCTCTGTATTATTGAGCACGAAGACATGAAGCTCATGCATCTGGTTCTAAAGATGTCAACTGTGCAGAGGATGCTGTTAGCACGAGCTAATAAGAACTCTGAAAAATGCATAAGGGAGAGAGTCTGCTCATAATATAACTAAAGATCCGTCTCAACACTTAGGGCAACAATTTGCTGCATGTACACTAGCCACACTATAATCATCTATTCTGTAGCACTCAGGGAGGGTGAAATCCTTTTGGCATGGTTTTAAAGTCAGAAAGAGTTAGAGAACCCAAAAATACGGCAGTACACAACACTCATTTAAAACTTGCATGATAAAATTTTTTTACTGTTATCTGTTGTATAAGGTAATGGAGGTAAACGGGTTAATTTAGCAGCTAAATCAAAGCTCCATCACCCTGAAGTAAAGCTTAGCCATTGGTGGATTATCAGACAATCTCAGTCAGGCAATAGTTTTTACAGTCTGAATCCAAATAAAGGGAACCACAAGAGATGAACTGGAGAAATTTGCTTGGTAATGGTTAATATTTAAAGAATATGTATATGAATTACAACAATATTTAAGAGGCAGTCAGGCAGACACATAAACAGGCAGGAAATAGAGGTATATGGACCACATGCAGGCAGATGGCAATTATTTGGAATGACATCATGGTCAGCACAGACATACTGGGCCAAACAGCCTATTCCTGTCCTGTACTGTACTAATTTTATATTAATTTATTTGCAATTCAGAAACACGAGAAAAATTCTGGAAGCATCATCCATAGCAGCATAAACAAACAGACAGTGATACTATGTTTATAACAGAAAATTGGATGCAAGCTTTGCAAGGACTTCAGGATTAAATGATTTAAAAGATAAAATTAAAGTCTGATAGGAACAATTTCACCCTTATTTACTGAAAGCAGAATATTCAATTTAAATTAATTAAAAACAGAAATAAATATTTGCACTAATAAATCATTCAATGCTGTAAATATTTAAACATGCATTGGTATGATTGTGCCATTTACATGGATGCTCACAATAATAAATTTACCAATTATAAGAGTTTATTAAATTTAAGAAGTGTACCGTTAAATGTAATTGCTCGAGGGGGTGTTCTGTCCACTGGGAGTTCCAGTAGGATACACTGGAGTCATCCAATTTATGAATGCAAAGCTGTGCGCTTCATGCAGCTGAGCAGAATTGACTGTCACTTCCTCGACCACTTCTATTTTTTCAGTATCACTTGGGAAGACACACTTTCAGGAGTAAGTGAGGACTGCAGATGCTGGAGAGCTGAAAATGTGTTGCTGGAAAAGCGCAGCAGGTCAGGCAGCATCCAAGGAGCAGGAGAATCGACGTTTCGGACATGAGCCCTTCTTCAGGAATCACTTTCAGACACACTTTCATTCAATATTTCATATCCAGTGGTAATATGAATAGAGATTATAGTGATGGAGATATCCTTTTGCATAAACTGAATCCTCATTTGGCATTTCAATATTATATTCCATAAGATAGCCTGCTTACAGCCCCTTTTGATAGTGATGGACAATGGAAAGTAAGATCAACTTCACTCTATTTGTAGGATGCTAAGCCATTTTTAAATTTTTCTTCCTCATTTTAAGTATAACCAATACTTTATTGCCTTCATTTCTGAAATAAATTAATTTCTGTCCTCCTCTAATAGGGCTTCACATCCCTTCAGTCTGTGTAATATTCTGTAAAATAATGGACACGAGGAAACCTGAAACAAGGCCCTAGTAATGTTATCCATAAACCTGCTCCTAAATGGAGTGAGTGAACAAGTTGCCTTTTGATTTTCACACCTTTCTGGTTCATACAAGTCTGCTGTCAGGCACTATGCTTCAAGCATGTTCCTCCCAAAGATCTGCATTTCACATTCAAAGTTATTTGGGTGGTATGAGATAATTTTGAAAAAGAGTTATCTTTATGATTTTCATCTGCTTTTCAAATAAAATTTCTAGATTTCAGATTGCAGATCTATTTCACAGACTCTTCACAAAAATTGATGCTTGTAGGTTTCCATCAAATTAATTCAGAGAATTGGCCAAAATCAGATATATCTACATTCTTGAGGTTTAAAAGAAACAAAACTGTGTCATTGCTATTCTATTTTGATGTAAAGTCTTCAAAAAGTTAATGCAGGCCTAAAGATAAGTCATAGGCTTCATGGCAGTTTGATTCTATCACTGTAAGCATCTCCTGTGTGACAAATAAACAAGTCAAATTCATGAGAATGAAGCATCCTCTAGTATTGTCACTTCACATTACTTGGCTTCTGCAGAATAATATTCAGTCCCTGTACGGAATCCCAACAGTGTGGAAGTGGACCATTTGGCCCATCGAGTCCACACCAACCCTCCGAATAGCATCCCACCCCGACCACCCTCCAACCTTATCCCTATAACCCGGCATTTCCCAAGGCAAATCCACCTGGCCTGCACATCCCTTGACACTATAGGAAATTTAGTATGGCCAGTCCACCTAATCTGCACATATTTGAACTGTGAGAGGAAAGTGGAGCACCTGAAGGAAACCCATGTAGACACTGACAGAATATAAAAACACCACAGACACTCGTCTGAGGTTATAATTAGAATAAAGAATGCATCAATATTCTTTTTAAGCCTTATAAACAGGAAGTGCTGGAGAAATTCAGCAGGCTGTGCAGCATCCGTTATAATGTATAGACGTTGTGGATGTTTGAATAATTCACAACTAAAGAGCTTGCGTGTGTGTAAGTCACATAACTAAAGTTGTATTTGATTAGGCTTTCCATTTTCTGCAATAGTGAATAATTTAGCCACCAATTGATGATTTAGAACTGTGAAGATTCTGAAACTTATTTGGCATTTCAAATCCCATGTCTCCACACATTGAATTTTCCAGCACAGCCTCTAAGCATATTTAGAATAATCTGTTTATTCATTCCTTGCTTTGATACTCTTCTGCCACAAAATACGCCAAATGGTTGCCTGCAAGTGACTCAATTATTTTGCACTGTTAGTTTATAAATACCTGTGATCTGAATAGCCACCAAGCAGTTTTTAACTAGCCATCAGTCTTGTGCATATCACATTATAACTGACAAATCCAGAAGGTTATCTTGGTGACAGGTCAAAACAGGTGCTAAATGGGTGCAGTTTGAAAGGCTAGTTTGTTACAAAGTCTGATTTTAGGATGCAAATTTGGTTCTCATTCTCGATTTAAACTTTACTAAAATGGAGGTTTAGCACCCAAGCATTGATTAGACATAATGTTTGAGTTGTAGTACTTCCAATGAGTTGACCCACTTCCAATGAAGTTATGGAATGTGCTTGCTGAAATCAACAGCACAGTTCAGGATGGCACAGAGACTGACTGAGAGACTGTGCATGTCCTCTAATGCAGTATCACAGGTTTTGATGGAGGAGGGTCTAGAGAAGGAGTCTAGCTTGATTGCCTGTCCCCATATCTTACAACAGTTGGGTGTGTTTTATTTGGTTTCACATCCTTGCCTCATCCACCTCACAGACCAAAGAGGACTTCCAGTGATGATACTGATGACCACACACTCCTTTCCTCCTGGCAACTTCTAAAAAGTGATCAATAATGTAGAGTAGCACAACTCTCAAACTTTTTTAAAATGACGTTCTTAGAGAACTTTCAGGATAAATGTCGATAGAGCATTGGCGATTTTTGGACAAACTGTGCCAAAAGGTTTCCTGATATGACACAAAAGTCCTTTTCCAGCCTCCAGCAGAAAGTGAACAGTCAATGATGCATATTTATGTAGTGATGAAAATCCTCTGCTAAGGTTGGGGTAGTTAACTAGCTGATTGTTATTTGGAATAACTATAAACGTAAGAAACAGGAGTAGGTAAAGACCATTTGGCCTGTTAACCTGTCCTGCCATTTAATGATATCATGGGTTGACCTTCTACTTCAATACCATGTTCTTGCACTATTCCCTTGTTGATCTTAACATGCAAAAGTCTACAATCTAAGTATTGAACACAGCCTTCCTCTAGGGTAGAGAATTTGAAATAATTACCACCACCTGAATGAAGAAATTGCTCTTCATCTCAGTTTTAAATGGCTTACCCCTTATTGTCAGACTGTGTTCCCAGGATCTGCACTGTACCTCCAGTCAGGAGACACATCCTCCTGCATCTACCTTGTTGAATTCTGTGAGAACCTTGGATGCTTGAATGAGGCCGCCACTCATTCTCTTAAACTCCAGAGAATTTAGGCCAAGTCTATTTAATCTTTCCATCGATGAATAGAAGCACTTTCTTTGAAAGTCCTTCCATCCCAGGAATTAGTTTGGTAAACCTTTGTTGCTCTCGGTCTATGCCATGTCTTTCCTCAGGTAAGGAGACCAAAACTGTCCATAAGTGAAGTGTTACCAACACTTCATTTAAGTGCAGTAAAACATTTCTGCTCTTATACTTGTAATAAAGGACAACATGCAACTTGCCTTTCTAATTACTAGTTGTACCTGCATGTAAACTTCATGAAGGACACACAAGCGCCTATAAAGTTCAACACTTCCCATCTTCTCATTATTTCAGAAATGCTGTTTTTCACTCCCCAGCCAACATGTTAGGTAAGCTTTGGAGGGTGAAGTCAAGGATTCTTCCGTGGAGGTGGAGGGACATCAAAACTGTTAACCGTTGAGATAATTATGTGTAACGAATCCTCAAACCTTTTTGAACTATCCAACTTGTCGAGGCTTGTTAAGAAGTATCTGGGATGATCAACAAGTATTGGCCTGTCAAGAAGTGTCCCCTACCAGGTGTTAAAATGTGTTCTTATGAATGAAAGTGCTTTCCTTTATATAGGGTAGTTTGTCGTACAGAAATTTAAGTAAAAGAACTATATATTTTCCCTCGTGTGCATGAGTACTTGTGGATGCTTAATGAGTCATTATAATAGGTAAAGAGAAAAGAATGATAGGTGGAAGTGGGCACGACATTGGCATAAGGTTATGAGGGGTCAAAAAGGGTAGGGCTTGAAAAGCACAGCATGTCAGGCAGCATCCAAGGATCATGAGAGACAACATTCCAGGCATAAGGCTACCCTTTCCAGCATTTGCAGTCCTTACTTTCTCCATAATGTTATGAGGGACAATAGGGATAGGCAAAAGGCATAGTTTGCATGGGTTGGCATGAGTGGAATATATGGACTGTGTGGAGGTGAGACCTTGAGTGACATTTATAGACATTGGAGATGGGTAGATGAAGATTGGTTGGCACAGGGGTTATGATTGGTCAGTAGGGTGGATATGGGGCAAAGGTTGCCACAGGGGTTATGAGAGACAATGGAAGTGAGTAAATGGGAATAGTTTGGTCTCAATGGAACATAAAGAGTGAATGAAGCACAAGGGTAAGGTGGATTAGAGCAGCAGGGATGTTTTATATTTTGATTTTTAATTTTAAATACTGAAAACAGTGCAGATGTCCCAAGTAGGTTTTCTGACCAGCTTGCCTCAGGAATCATCAGTCTTCCTAGCTCTTTCCAGGTTGCCTGGTACAACTTCTAATCTCTCTCTATCCAATGGACCAAAAATGGAAGGCATAGGTGGCCATTTTCAAAAGACACAATTGTGAGCCAGGATTTCTCCTGTTTTTCTACACATAACCCATGGATAAAAATTGTGGCCAATACCTGTTTCTCTGTCATTTCCTTATTTCTCATTGCAAATCCTTGACTCTGCTTGCAATATCTCTTGGCTTTTTTTTCAATTATAAATACCTACAGAAGCTTCTACAGTCTGTTTTTATGTTTCTCATTAGTTTCCTCTCATATCCTACATTCCATTTCTTAACCTTTTTCTTGGTCTTCCTTTACAGATCTTTAAATACCTCCCATTCCTCTTATTAGTGTATTGGTTTTGAAAATAAGAAGGTTTTGTTCCTAAAAATCAAACCTTCAAATAGAGGTAGGCAAGAGGACAACTGTCATCAAGGGTCCAATGGTCATCTAACTCATGTGCAGCTTTTGATTGGTCATTGGTCAAGACGGGTTAGACAAATGATGGAAATAACCTTGATGGCCAGACACCAAAACAAAGAATTGTAAGAGACAGGAGGGGAGAAAGGGGCAAGAAGGTCCAGGGAGATGAGGCACACCATCTCCATGGGGGAAGACCAGGAACTCTCCGACATCAGCCCGAGGAAGAACCAATAGTGTAGGTGCCGAGTCCACCAAAGACTACCAGAGATCACTACAAAAGATAACAGAACACCTGTTAGACTCACCTATAAGACTGTGCTGCTTCTACTCCTCCATTCTACAGAACAGCTCCAGGATTGGTAAGGTATTCTCATCCGCTACTGGTCATATATTTCCTTTCTGTGCCTAATTAAATAATGTACTATATCTAAATTGCTGCTTGGCAGTAAATTATCGAAAGATTGCTATGCATCATCAAACTGCCTACATTAGGTAATGGCGATCACAGTCCTCTGAAAATCAACCTAGGGTTTAAATCCAGGTTCTGGCCTAGAAGCAAGGGCATTATCATTGCATCATGAGAGCCCTAACTAAGTATTTATAGTTACTTTTAACTAACCTGCTAAGTCATATAATAACACACACCAAGGCAGGTGAGACTTGAACCCAGGCCTCCTAGCTCAGACTTCGGGCTGATGGGAGTTCGGGCTTAGAAGTAGAAAAACTTTAAAGGCATTAAGTGTCTTAGTGGACACTCTGTACTCCTCTCGTTAAGGACAGTCACTAGCGTTTTGATAATTTCCACACCAATCTGCTCAGTGATGTTATTAGACACCTTTAGAGCAAGTAGGACTTGAAACCAGGCCCATCAGAGACACTCCCATGACCTTTCAAAAACCATATGAATTAACTGTGCTGAAGCAGAGAAACCTATTTAAGTTAGTTAGCTTCTGAACTGGTTACAGCTGCTCTCACTGAGCTTAGATATCCCTTTTTAAGCCTGGAAGAATTTTAACTTACTTCACTGAAACAGTAACATTTAGCCAGTTGTTAAATGTAAACAGAAATTAGGCATTGTTGAGAAAGAATAGAGCTCTAGCGACAGCAACAGCACTATGCTCCTTAATGAGCACCCACAGTTAATTCAAGAGGCAATCAGCTGCTTACCAATGCTCTGAACAAACTTCAGTTCCTCTACCAAGATGGTGTCTCATGGTGTATGGGACCAATTGACAGTTCAGATGAAGATTTCACCTTGGTCACCTTGCAGGCTTTTTGTTGCCTAATGTTCATGATTAGATTACTTACAATGTGGAAACAGGCCCTTCAGCCCAACAAGTCCACACCAACTCTCCGAAGAGCAACCCACCCAGACCCATTCCCCTACATTTACCCCTTCACCTAACTCTACAGGCAATTTAGCATGGCCAATTCACCTAACCTGCACATCTTTGGGACTGTGGAAGGAAACCGGAGCACCTGGAGGAAACCCTTGCAGACACGGGGAGAATGTGCAAACTCCACACAGACAGAATTGAACCCGAGTCTCTGTGTTGTGAGGCAGCAGTGTTAACCACTGTGCCACCGTGCCACCCATTGATGCAATTTAGCATGACCAATTCACCTGCCCTGCACATCTTTGGACTGTGGGAGGAAACCCACACAGACACAGGGAGAGAATGTGCAAACTCCACACAGAGTTTGCCCAAGGCTGGAATTGAACCCGGGACACTGGTGCTGTGAGGCAGCAGTGCTAACCACTGAGCCACCATGCCACCACTTGGGAAAGCTATAGCAGAAGAACAATAACCTGGTGGCTCAATTGGTTCACACTGGTTCTGATCTGTACAGAGCAGAAAGTCCCATGTCTCGTCTCAGGTCCATGATGACAAATCTGAGCCTAGATGTTGCCCATTATTGGCCTCAGCTTCCCTTGGTCAATAGAACATCAGCTGTGTTTTCTGTTCTATTTATTGGTCAGATGTGTGTACTGTATAGACATTGGGGAAGGCAGGACTGGGCTCAATATTGTTGTCTTGCATTGTCAAAGAGTAACTGTTGTTCACAATTTCAATCCTGAAGTGAGGAACCAAAGGGTAGACACTGTGTAATGAACAACACCCTACAGTTGGCCAATGTCTCTGAGAAAGAAGTGATTACATAAAGAATGCAGATCTTTTAAAAATGTAAGCATTTACAGGCAGCATCTCTGTTTAGATTGTGGACAAACAGATGAAGTGAAACCATGTCAAACCTGGGTTCCTAGCTACAGTTCTATAAACAATCTCCTGTTGTGCATTATTCTTGCTGACAACAGTTCCCTCCATGTGCCTGTGATCAATTTAATGTGTACCTTCCTGAAGTTATTCTTGTCAGAATTTTATAAAGTAATGCCCCCAAGGGCCTTTGGAAATAATGCAGGGATTGTGTGTACAGTGTGCCCTCAGGGAGCTTGATGATAAATAAATTCTATTTGACAGAGGTTACTCCAGCCCTACAAAGAAACCCCAGGTCTTAATTCAGAGGAGAATATTCACTGCTTTAGTTTGAAGCCAACAAAATAACACATCCACAGATTCTTGTTCACAGCACAATTCAGACAATGAGTAAAATAGTCCACATTGCCTTCAATTTTCACAATGTTCCCATCACATGCATTTAACTAACATGCCATATTTAATTATAGATGAATACATTCTGCAGAACTATCTCTAACTTGTTGAATAATTCTGACTGCAAAGAGAAATGGTTGATATGGATATTTTACTTCTCTAGAATTTTGAGTATTTGCATGATCCACAGGAGAAACAGAAACAAATACAAATGTACAAGAGATAACTAGAGCAGGTTGTGGATGTCACATTCTAATTCCCTTCCACTATTTCAGCTCATTAGGCTGTGAAATGGATAGCATGTTAGAACAATGGAAAATACAGCAAGTCTTAAAAATAGATTGGAGGCTAAGTTGGATTTGAACAGTTTTTGGGCACAAGGAGCAAGCAAAATTGTGCTGTTAACTTAAATATTAATGCCTAGTATTAAGCGTCTTGCAGAAAGCTGTATCCATCAGCTGATGCCCAGTGAGAGTACTACAAATGAAGTGAGCCAACACTGCTAAAGCAAGCTTATACCCTTCGAAGCTGAGCTGAAGTTTGGCTGCAGAAGGTTCTGTCACTGGTTAAAGTGGATTTTTTTGAGCAAAATCAAAAAATGTAGAAATAGCTCTGCATAACAGAGAGTGTCTTGGTTTTCTAATGCAGCTCTGGTGCCCATGTTTCAGCAGGTGAACAGATCAAACAAGGTCATTTTCCATCAGGGCACTGGAAGCAAACAGACTCTATGAAAGTTATGTGGGAGATCATCATTGTGCTCAATGCCACCAGACTAGCTTTAAGGATCAAGAGCCTGTGATTTTGCAAGTTGATCTTGCGTGAATGGTCAAAATTGTGATTGCACGTTCACATGACATCTTCTTAAAAATTCCCCCTTACATACTGCTTCATTCATGGCCACATCTTCCCTCATTTGCCAAAAATCTCTATCAGCTTGAATTATGCCTCACATTTATAGCTTCAGTGCACTCTCATACAATGACAACAGCTGTAGTCCTCAATCCACACCTCAAAGGTTAGTCTAGTGGTATTATCACTGGGCTTCTAAACCTAGAGACCCAGATAATGTTCTGGGGACTTGGGTTCAAATACTGCCATGACAGATGGCAAAATTTGAATTAAATAAATATCTGGAATTAAGAGTCCATGACAACCATGCATCCATTGCTGATTGTCAGAAAACCTCACCTGGTTCACTAATGTCCTTTGGGGAAGAAAACTGCCATCCTTACCTGGTCGGGCCTCAATGTGACTCCAGACCAACAGCAATATGGTTGAGTCTTAACTGGCCTCTGGGCAATTTGGCAATAAACACTAGCATAGCCAGAGATGCCCACATCATGTAAATGTTTTTAAAAAAGCTTGAACTCACTTACAGCTACCCATCTTATCATAGCACATCAACAAATCACTCAAATACACTTACGGATACCCACTGACACACTTTCTTTTTCTATCCTGTATGTAGCAGCTCAAACTGCAAGCACAAAATGCTGTCGCACATTTCTATCTCCTTGCAGATCAATGATCGACGTAATCCTATCTTTCATTCCTCATTGTATTCCAACTCAGAAGCTGTTGATAGGGTAAGTATGCTATTGTTGTTGTCAACTATTCTCTCAAATCTTCCCACTATTTTACTTTTGTGCTATTTTCCTTTCAGACATACAAGAATTGCATCCAATCAAGGGAGCATAGGACAAATAAGAAGACATGTGAAAATGAAGATACAGTCTCACTCCACTTCACAAGCAGAGTCACTAACCCAGGTATCAAGACTGGAACACATTGAGACAGGATCTTCATGTTGTGAACACTAGTCATTAGTGTGCTGCAAGGCCATGGGCAAAGATAGTACAGGCGCCAGAGACCGAAGTCACATACTAATTCTCGTGCCAATGACTTAGATGATGTTTTTGATAGACCAGTCACAGAAGAAGATTGATGGAGTACACACCCATTGCTCAGTGAGTAGGGAAGTTTGAACTCAATGAGAAGGAATTTGCAGGAGCTTGGAACTGACTTACCACAGGGATTACACAGAGGTTCAAGCACATATTTTCCAATACAGAATGGGCAACATATTCTAGCAGCAAACCTGTAAATTAATGCTGTTCCAGTATATGATGGCTGATGTCTCAAGTTTCCCTGCACAAAGCTGCAGCCAACCAACATCTAAGCACCAGTAGAATCTCAGACTGATGTCATACAAGCTCAGCTTATTGCTATGGCTGCCATCAGGAGCCTGCGATATCAGCCTGACAACAGTTTCCAGAGCATCACAGCACTCCTGCAATCGCCAGAGATCTAATTCTTAAATACCCTCTGCTGTTATTGCCTCAAGGGAAGAGTCCTTCCTCCTTTCATCATCCTCCATTTCTCAAAACTATCCTGTTGTGTGAGGCTTCAGCTCACTCTTCCAATCACATTCAATGCCAAGAGAAAGTGAAACTAGATCACTCATACAACCAACGGGTATATGTACAACACTTACTGTAAGTTAAGTGGTACTTCAGCACTGACTCGGCCATTCCCTGTGGTCTATAAACCTGTTTAACAATCATGGAAAAATCACACAAAACATATGAGATTAATGCAACAAGTAGAAGTATAATCCAGTAAATAAGCTGTAAGTAACTGGTCTGTTGTACTGAACTTAAATATTACTTAAAATCATTTGTTGAAGCTTCTCATATTGCAGACATCAGGATGATTGCAAGCAAAAACCTAAGTCAAGAGAAATCAACCTTTTTAATTTTTGCATTCATGGGACTTTGGCACTGATCATTTGGTCAGTATTTATTGCCCATCCCCAGTTCCCTTGAGAAGGTGATGGTAAGCTTCTTGAACCACTGCAATCTGTGTAGGTTCACCTATAACGCCATTAGGGAGGCAGTTCCAGGATTCCAACCTGCGACACTGAAGGAAAGGCAACATATTTCAAGTCAGGAATGTATGTGGCTTAGAGGGGAACTTGCAGGTGGGGGTGCTCTCATGTATCTGCTGCCTTTGTCCTTCTAGATGGTATGGGGTTTGGAAGATGCTGTCTAAGGATTCTTGATGGATTTCTACAGTACATCTTGTCGATTTGCATATTGCTGCTCCTGAGTTTTGGTGGTAGAGAAAGTGAATGTTTATGGATGTGATGTCAATCAAATGTGCTGCTTTGTCCTTGATGATGTCAAGCTTCACTCATCCAGGCAAGTGGGGACTATTCCATCTGCAGGATTCTAAGCCTCTGACCTGCTCCTGTGGCTTCAATACTTACATGGCTTGTTATTTCTGGTCAAGCCCCCATGATGATGACAGTCGAGGAATTCAGTGTTGGTAATGTCATTGAATATCAAGGAGTGATGATTACATTCTCTTTTCTTGGAGTTATTCGATGTATGGTACTTGTTTGGCTCCCCACATATCCTGAAGAAGTTTCCTGAAGAAGGGCTAATGCCCGAAACGTCGATTCTCCTGTTCCCTAGATGCTGCCTGCCCTGCTGCGCTTTTCCAGCAACACATTTCCATCCCCACATATCCTCCAGGACTTTCTGCATTTGTACTTGGACAACTTTCGTAACTGAAGAGTCATGAATGGTGCCGAATATTGTGTAATCATCAATAAACATCCCCACTTCTGACCTTATGATGGAGGGAAGGTCATTGATGAAGCATAATTAGACATTGGATACTATCCTGAGGAACTCCTGCAGAGATGCCCTAGTACTGAGACAACTGACCTCCAACAACCATTCTTTATGCTAGGCTTGACAACCAGCACAGCTTTCTCTCTTACTCCCACTGACTTCAGTTTTGCTTTGGCTCCTTAACACTAGCCAAAATGGTCTTGATATCAAGGGCAGTTGCTCTCACCTTATCTTAGAATTCAGCTCTTCTGTCCACGTTTGAACCAAGGCTGTATTGAGGTCAGGAGCTGAGTGTTCCTGGTGGAACCCAAACAGTGCGACAGCAAGCAGCTTGTTACTAAGCAAAACTAAGGTTGTTGCAAAACCGTTTGATTGCCCTGTGCCTCCAGCTGGATGATGAAAACATTATAGCCCTAATAACAAACCGGCAATAGTACTGGAGGGATGTGCTCCAAAACTTGCCAAGTTGTTCCAATATAGCTACAATGTGAAATGAATTGAATTTGCTGAAGAGTGGCATCTGTGATGCTGGGGACCTCAGAACGATTACCCACTTGGGTTTTTCTTTAGATTAGATTAGATTAGATTTCCTACAGTGTGAAAACAGGCCATTCGGCCCACGTCCACACCGACCCTCTGAAGAGTACCCACCCTGTCCCATTTCCCTCTGACTAATGCACCTAACACTATGGGTAATTTCCTCAAAGCCAATTCACCTAACCTGCACATCTTTGGAAGTGGGAGGAAACTGGAGCACCCGGAGGAAACCCACACAGACACAGGGAGAATGTGCAAACTCCCCACAGACAGTCGCCCGAGGCTGGAATTGAACCTAGGACCTTGGTGCTGTGAGGCAGCAGTGCTAACCACTGTGCCACTGTGCCAATCTTCTGACTGAAGATTATTGCAAATGCTTCAGCCTTATCTTTTATACTGATTTGCTGGGCTCCTCCATGATTGAGGATTGATATATCTGAAGATTCACATCCTCAGTCAGTTGTTTAATTGTTTACCAAAATTCAAGATTGTATCTGACAGGACTGCAGAACTCAGATTTAATTGATCTATTGTGGAATTGCTTAGCTCTGTCTATCACTTACTGCTTATGCTCTTGTGGCAAGCAAGTTGTTCGGTTTTGTAGCTTCACCCAGTTGACACCTCAGTTTTGGGTATGCCTGGTGCTGCTCCTGGTTTTCCCTCTTGCCCTCTTCATTTACACTGTAAGGGAGGCAAATGCTGATTGGTTGATAAGTGTACTCTGATAATTAGAGGCATTTCCTTGGATAATGGCCTGGTTACTGTTGACAGTTAACTGCCAAGCTTTGATTAATTTTAAAGCAATGGGTTGATCCTATTTGATCAGATTACTGTACTGAGAAATGAACCAGAGGAATGTCTGTCACCTGGTTTGTTCAAAATTAAAACAGACACAATATGTACACATGCTTTTTCTGTTTGCAAAATACAGGGACCTGTCAATTAATATATGTGTGGCTTCCAGCTATATGCATCACACTATGTGTCCAACTAACAATATTAAATTATTTTGAGTGTGCAAAGAAATAAGTTGGCAACTAACTTAGAAGAAGTGAATTGGAAGATGTTGGGACATGGAGCTCCAAAATGGAAGACACACATTGTCCCTGATGGCTATCTGTTGAATCCTATTGTGTACACATCAAGTAAGGATACAGATGGAATCTCTTGTGGTGCACTATATGTTACCTGTGATCCTACAGTCAATCAAAAACAAGGTTTACATGCATGAAGCACAGAATGCCTACAAGGTAAATATTCAACTATAATCCCCCGTTCACTATTACCGCTGTACTCACTGACCAACATTGGTTATTGGTTGAACATCTCTTTTAGAATTGGCACCCTTGTGTTCAAGCCTAATGGAAGTTCTGACCCTCACTATCTCTGTGACCTCCTCAAGTTCTACGACCCCCTGTTAACTTTGTGGTCTTCTAATTCTGGCCTCTTACACACTTTCTTTGCACCAGCCTTTCCTTCAGCTGCTTGTGCCCCACGTGCTGAAATGTCTTCCCTAGATCTCTGTGAAGCTGTACTTCACAATATCCCCTGTACAATACTCAAAAGTGATCTCTTGAAGCAAACTTTTGGTCCCCTTCGTATCTCTGTAGTTGGATTTAAATCTAAATTTTAAAACTTCTGTGCGTCAAGTTGGGATGTTTTACTACACTGAAGGAGTTATGCAAATACAAATTGTTGTTGAATTAGGCAGTAAATTTAGAAAAGAAGCCAAAATAAATGTGAATAAACTGAGTCCAAAAGCCAGTACTTTAGCCAACAGAATACCAGCTGCAAAATGTACCACCACTGTTGGACAATGTTGAAGTATCCCAGTAACGTCATTTTAGACTGATCCCAGTACTCTATCATAAGCCGAATCTGACTGAAAAAACCCTTCATATGATAATAAGGTGCCTTTATCACTTTAAACTCACATTATGAATAATTCAAATTGTTGATAAAATTTGGTCATTCCTATTGACCTTCTGAATAATTAGGTAGATAGCCACATGTCACAGTATTCACAAGGTGAAAAACTGATTGATAGCAGGCGAAGACTGGTTTAACAAGAGAAACAAACCATGTAGAAATCCCATCAATAGCACAGTTTTCCCTTAATCATCAAGCCAGGCAAGTTCCTTCAGTAAATGGTGATTTGTGAACAGTTTAATACTGTAGTGGTCTTAAACCAGCACAGTACTGAAACAATGCGATAGCACTAATTCATCGCTGATCTCCCTAACCCAAGAAGCCTAGTGTAATTAGAATTTGTGAGCTGAGACTCTCAGTGCCAGAGCACACTTCATTATCTGAACACCAGTCTAACTGGAGACAAATGCAGCTGGTCTGGAAAAGCTAGATGATCCCTGACTTGTCTATTTAAAAGCAAGTACTTCAATCACATGTCTGGCATCTGGTATTCATTGACAAAGCTGTGGCTTGCATTTTAAATTATTTTATGCAGAATTTAAATTATTACTTGTTTATAAGTCAGGATTCTCTTATGGCACCTATCTCGATATTTGTCAAGCACCAAGGATCTGATTCTTCTCAGAAGGTATTTACTTCTGGTAAAGAAATAAAGTGCCAGTGTATGAGATTCTCTACAGATTACAAATATAGGATTGAAAGAACCTGACCGATCTAACTGATGAATAAACCGTCAAATTTCCATTTAAAATAAAAGTGCAGTGCCCTTGAATTCAGTACTTGTGCCTGAGGTCTCTGTCCAAAGACAAGTCCTTGACAACTATTCATGCAATCACAGCAAAGTACTTTTGTGACTAAAACTAGTTAGACCAGAGATTCACCACTGTGTTTGTAACATTAATGTGATCCACACACTTGGTGTCTATCCAAATGAGTTGACTTGTTCTCAGGGTGGTAAGGTGGTTCAGTGGTTAGCATTGCTGTCTCACAGTGTCAGGGACATGGGTTTGATTCCACCCTTGGGTGACTGTGTGGAGCCTACACATTCTCTCTGTGTCTCCATGAGTTTCCTCTGGGTGCTCCTGTTTCCTCCCAGACTCCAAAAATGTGCAGGTTAGGTTGATTATAAATGACTCCAACTTTCTTGCCCCAGGCTTCACAAGCTTGCCTTCCTTCATTGACCTTGTTGGGATCATGACTGCTATTGCAGCTTCCTTCCAGGCTTACCTGACTTCTGCTTGCTAGTCAGCTTTGGTTTGAACAGCCACTGGTCTATTTAAAATAAGGTCTGGGGGTTCAAGTAACCTCAGTCTAATGTTGGTCAGTCAGGCTACACTTGACACTAGCTAAATATTAGAATCAAATAGTCACTACTTGCCTTGCATTTAAATTGGAGCTATTCTGTATCTACTGATATTTAAAATATATTGGCATTTATCAAACAAATATTTGATATGGGTTAGCAACATAATCCTTCCTCGCTGCAGCCTCACTGTGTTGAAAGCATGACCCATAATCTGTCAGTTCAATTGAACCTGTCCCAGCATCCAATGAAAGAAACAATGTCTCACTCAGCCTTCCCTTCCTCCAACAATCAACAGCTTTTTCTATCCCAGGAACATGTTACAGTTCAGCTGCACGTTAGCTGATTTTTCCCAAATTGATAGATAACACCCTGGACCAGATCACTTAGTTTTCCTTCCAGAGTCAACAGCTAAATTACAGAAAAAACAGAAAAAATGGTCTCCCTGCTGTAGGAAAGATGTTGTGAAACTTGAAATGGTTCACAAAAGATTGACAAGAATATTGATGGGTTGGAAAGGTTGAGCTATAGGGAGAGATTAAACAGGCTGGGGTTATTTTCTCTGAAGTATGGAGGCTGAGGCAAGAACTTATAGAGTCTTATAAAATCATGAAGGGCATAGATAGGGTGAATAGCCATGCTCTTTCCCCCGGATAGGGGAGTCCAAAACTAGAGGGGACAAGTTTCAGGTGAGAGGGGAAAGATTTAAAAGGGACCTTAGAGGTAACTTTTTCACGCAGAGGGTGGTGCGAGCATGAAATGAGTTGCCACAGGAGGTGATGGATTTGAGTACAAGTAAAATTTGAGTACAATTTAAAGGCATCATGATGGGCACTGTTATGAAGGTGTAGACATGTACTGTACCTTTAACAGAAACTGGAATCTGGCATGGACTTAGAGAGGCACAGTTGTGTACTGAAAGAATTTAAAATGTAACATTCAACTGTGAACCAGTTGGCAAGATGAGTTGCCACAATACAAAAACAAATTCAAATTTGGGCCAATCAGTTTAAATTATACCCCAGATACCAAAATCCTATGAAATTTGAATTTAGTATTTTGACAACATCAAACCAATGAAATGACCTGATGTTTTGGGGTATAAAACCAGACATTTTGAACAGTTGTGGGAGAACTGCCAAGAAAACCAAAAAGTTCATGTGCTGTCTGAAAGGTACCTGTTCATATGAAAGGCCTGTGAAGCAGAATACTGAAGAAAAGATGACAGATGAAAAACTACAGAGGAAGATACAAAGAGCTAGCTGGTTTTGAAATTTGAATTTTTTTTTTGTAAATCTTAATCGGGGCTTTTATCAGACCAATATTGTAAAGTGAAGAAGTAAAAATAGCTTTAAGAGAAATGAGTTGTAAGTAATTGTCTAATGTTCTCTTTTGGACTTAAAGCATAAAATTGATCATTTTTACTTTAGTAGTGACCTCTGGGATAGTTCTTTGCCTCACAAGTTTTGACAAGGTGAGCTTCTCCATGTGTCGGGTTTAAATTAGCAGAGGGGTTTACCTCGTGTCGCAACTGTTCATGAATAGGAAGAGTTTAGAGGAATATGGGTCAAATGCTCGCAAATAGGACTAGATTAATTTCAGATAACTGGTCAGCATGAACAAGTTGGATTGAAGGGCCTGTTTCCATGCTGTACAACTCTATGTCTCTATGACCCTATACCATCTTGTTTAACAAGCAGCAATATCATAACAATAATTTTTTGAGTGCACTGAACAGATAGAACATAGATCATAGAAAATAGAAACGTACAGCACAGAACAGGACCTTCATCCTACGATGTTGTGCTGAGGATTAATACTAATGTAAAATAACATAACCTTAATTCACCCCTCAATTCACTGCTGTTCATGTGCATGTCCAGCAGTCGCTTAAATGTCCTTAACGACTCTGCTTATACCACCACCGCTGGCAATTCATTACACGCATTCACAACTCTCTGCGTAAAGAACCTACCTCTGACGTTTCCTCTATACCTTCCTCCTAATATCTTAAAACTATGACCCCTCGTCCCAATCAATCCTGCTCTGGGGAAAGGTCTCTGGCTATTGACGCTATCCATACCTCTCATTACCTTGTATATCTTGATCAGATCACCTTTCTCCATTCCTTTTTTCCAGAGAGAAAAGTCCAAGCTTAGTCAACCTCTCTTCATAAGACAAGCCCTCCAGTCCGGGCAGCATTCTGGCAAGCCTTCTTTGCACCCTCTCCAAAGCCTCTGTATCTTTCCTATAGTAGGTCAATCAGAACTAGACTCAATTATCCAAGTGTGGTCTCACCAGGGACTTATAGAGTTGTAGAAAAACCTCGCAGCTCTTAAACTCGATTTCTCTGTTAATGAAAGCCAAATCACCATATGCTTTCTTAACAACCCTATCCACTTGGGTGGCAACTTTGAGACATCTATGCACTTGAACACCCAGATCCCTCTGTTCATCCACACTGCCAAGAATCCTGTCGTTAATCCGATATTCAGCATTCAAGTTCGACCATCCAAAATGCATCACTTCACATTTATCCAGGTGAAAAAGAAAGTGTATAAGTGATAATGGAACTATTCTGGACTACCTCTGATATAATTCCACCCCAATCACAGAATGGTAGAACTAGGTGCTTATTTCTGTTTCTCATCCTAGTTTGGGACCTTCTAGAATTTGGTACGAATCTCTTCAGAGTCACCACAGGAAAGACTGACCCAACTCCTTGCAATTGGAATGAGAACCACCTGAGGGGAACTTGAAAACCGATATTCCTCTCAAACCTCTGTCCTACGGGGAGTGAAGTTTATTCAGATGTCAGAGAGATAAGAAATTACATATGGACGAACAGCAGAAGAAGACCATACATCTAAACACCAGAAAGTTCTTGTCTTTTAGATTGTATCAGTGATAACCCTGTGGTGATTAAGAAACTCGAAAGTAAGAGAGTTGGGACATTTCCACACTTGTCTCAGGAAGAATGCCTTGAGTTTTCTGGGGTGAGTGCTGGGGGCATGCTGGGGTTGAGCTGGCTATGCCCGGAGACAGATTGGAGGGCTGCAGAATGCTCAGGTGGGCTGTATTCCTGATGAAGGACTTATGCCCGAAACGTCAATTTTCCTTCTCCTCGGACGCTGCCTGGCCTGCTGAAGAAAAGATGACAGACGAAAAACTACAGAGGAAGATACAAAGAGCTAGCTGGTTTTGAAATTTGAAATTTTTTTTGTAAATCTTAATCGGGGCTTTTATCAGACCAATATTGTAAAGTGAAGAAGTAAAAATAACTTTTCCAGCACCACTCTCTTGGCTGTTTCAAAAGCCTGCTTCAGTTCAATGAGATCTTGTTTTGATTATGTTGTTTGAAATGAAGCACTCTACACCCCTTCTGCCACCACCCTGCCCCTCCCAAATATAGTAGCATGTCTATAAGACCTGTCAGTCAATAACAATGCCGTAATTATAAGAGTTAGGGTAATGTCAGCAGACAATGATTGAAATATCTTTTTCGACACATAGGCACAGGCAGGCTGTGAAGTCCAGGTGGAGGCCAAAAGGAGTGTTTGAAAGCCGGGGCGTCCCACCCAGCTGCTTCAGCAGACATCATCACTCCACTTTCTGGATCCAGTTTGAGACTGTTCAGTCACTTCAGGCCCCACAATACTGGATCCTTGATCTCAAATGGCTGCCTCAGAAACTGAGGACTTTATTCCAAGGGCTTACATGGAACTCGTGAAAATTTGTCCCATTCAAGCGTACAACCGTAGATCATCAAAATCATATCCACTTAATAGATGTGTTCTCATAAAAACACTGTTATAGGTGATATTGATGTTTGGTTCTTCAGATTGAAGTCCTTTCTAAAACGTGAGCTTCAGAGACAAGATGAAAGTAATTTAACTGATGATAATATTTGTATGGAATGCTGCTGAGATGAATATGATCTAGTTGCACACTTTTGAAATCATTAAATACTGGGCTGGATTTCATGTTGAGTCTGGGATGCACACACACCAACATACATTTTGGGGGCAAGACACCTAACTGGCGTTCCCTGTTTTCATTTTCTATGCAACAGATTAGTACGTGGTGGGATTTTCAGGAAGAGATCCTATCTCATAAAGCTGTCAGTCAATCAGAGGCAGCGCAATGTCCTAGCAGGAATGATAGCTATTGCCCTGATTCTGTAATGCAGGGAATAGTGTTCAATGATGGACCTCGGCATTGAGGTAAAGCCAGGATTTCTCTGGTTCTCGGCTGGTGATTCCAATGAAGGGTGGTAAGTGACATATTGGATAGGACAGAGGTGGAAAGCAAGTAATACACTGTGAGGAGCCCTCTGGATGACACAGGGGAGCTGGGAAGGAAGCTCCACCACTGACCATCTCTTCACAGGGATGAAAATGTTAACCGCATTTGGGCAGAGGCCTCAGCCATTGCCTATTTATTGGAATGGCAGTGATGAGCCCTTAATTGAGCTTTAGTTGAGCAAAACCACTGGCATATCTTCCACTGCCCTTAAAATTATCTAGAGGTTATGTTGAGTGGATCATTGATAGTTATGCTGCTGATAAAACGGTATCTGACCTGTTTTAAAAATTTTAAGCAGAAAATGCTAGAGAAACTCAGCAGGTCCAGGAGTATCTGATGAGAAAGCAACACAGTTAATGCTTCAAGTCCAATGACTCTTTTTTGGAGCAGAAGAAGAATTGGATGAACTCTGAAGAAGAGGCTTTGGGCTGGAAAGATTAACACTGTTGCTTTCTCAACAGATGCTGCCAGACCTGCTGAGTTTCTTTAGCATTTTCCTTTATTATTAATTTCATATTTCCAGCATGCACAATATTTTGCTTTTGTAAGAAAGTATTTGTTCATGAGATATGAGTATTGCTGGCTCAGCCAACATTTGTTGCCCATTTCTAGTTAGCTTAGACAAGATGATGAGAAAGTGAGGTCTGCAGATGCTGGAGATCAGAGATGGAAATGTGTTGCTGGAAAAGCACAGCAGGTCAGGCAGCATCTAGGGAACAGGAGAATCGATGTTTCGGGCATTAGCCCTTCTTCAGGCCTGAAGAAGGGCTAATGCCCGAAACGTCGATTCTCCTGTTCCCTAGATGCTGCCTGACCTGCTAGACAAGATGATGGTCAGCCCCCTCCTGAAACTATTGCAGTCCTTGAGGTACATATACCCAAATGTTCTGTTGAGAATGGAGTTTCAGGATTTTGACACAACAACACTGAATGAACAGTGAAATAATCAGAATAAAAATTGAAGAAACTGTGGATGCTGTAAATCAGAAACAAAAACAGAAATTGCTGGAAAAGCTTAGCAACTCTGGCAGCATCTGTGGAGAGAAATCAGAGTTAATGTTTTGTGTCCAGTGACCCTTACTGGACCTGAAATGTTAACTCTGATTTCTCTCCACCAATGCTGCCAGACCTGCTGAACTTTTTGAGCAATACAATTAGGATAGTTTGTGACCTGGAGTGGAGCCCCTAATGTATGATGCTCCAATTCATGTGCTGCCCTTGTCCTTCCAGGTGATAGAGATTAAATGTTTGGAATGTACTGTCAAAGGATTCTTGGTAAGTTGTCGCAGTATGTCTGGATAACACTGCTGCTACTATGGGTTGGTTAGAAAAGGAGTGAATGTAGAAGATGGAGGATGTGATGCCAAAGAAGTAGGCTGCTTTGTCCGGGATAATGCCTAGTTTATACAGTATTGTTGGAAGCACAGACATTCAAGCAAGTGGGAACTATTTCTTGACTTGTGTCTTGTAACTATTGGATATGTTATGGGAAGTTAGGAGGTTAGATACTTGCCACAGAATTCCCAGGCACTGATCTGTTCTGGTAGCCACAGTATGGGTCCACCTACCTGTTTTCCTGCCAGTAGGTGCCTGTACAATTCAGCCCATTGTTTTAATGCAAATTAATGCACTAATTTTCTTTTGAAGCTTATCAATTTCTTCTTTACCTTACTCTTTAATTTGGAAAGTTTCCCTATCTGCTGTCACTTTTTGACAAACATCCTGGACAGTTCTCTCACTCTTCCACTAATGATCTGGTGAAGATATCCCTCAATTCAGTCTGAAAGTAGGTGTCAATCAAAAATAGAACAAATTGCCAGAAGACTTATTCCTTTCAATCTATTTATCCCACACAAAACTGACTAGTATTAAATCAAAGCTGTTTTCATGAAAAAAAAGAATTTTGATTGATTCTTTTCCTAATTGCATGGAACACAGTTGAATGATGTCAATCATGTCTGTTGTGTGAGGTATTATTGTTACATAATTGACTTGAGAGTTCTTCTAAATAACTGCTTGCAGCAAACAAGTGAAAAAAATAATGCTGACAACTCTACTGTTTTATGAAGACTGTCACCATGAATGTATAGAAATAAGATGCACAGGCTGCCAAAATGATTCAGTCACAATATTCAGCCTTCATCACTCAGCTCTGCTCAATTAAAACAATACTTTATGGGTGACACGATATGTGAGTAGTACTGACGAGATGTCATTTTGTCCCTGACACATCAGTTAATAGGAATATACTTAAAAGCAAGATTACTTCAATGGAAAGATTTCATCACCTCCTCCTTAATGGACTCACATCAGTCATAAGTTATTTTTTCTAATGGGGTCAGGAAGATAAATGAGATCATTTCGTTTCCAACAATAAGTCTTAATTTAATGCTCCTCATTATATAGAAATTTGTTCATCTCAGCATAATGTTGTGTATGCTGGACATGCATTTGGATGTTCATTTTGGCGTCTGGTGACTTTGTGAAACATATACTAAGCCCTTAGTGATTCATATATAATTATCAGGCAACATTTTCAGTAAATATCACAGGCAATTTTAATAAACCCTTAAGACACTGACAGTTTAAAGCAACTGACAGAAAAATTAGCGCAAGTGTTGAGGTGAATGTGTTTTTTACCCAGATGGTCTGGAATTTACTACCTAAACAGTTGGTAGAAGATAAAACCTCACTACATCTAAAAATTACTTGGATATGCACAGGAATTGTTGTTGACTATGAACCAAGAACTGAAGAGTGGGACCAGGTGGTACTGCTTTGTCAACTAGTATCATTGCAAAGGGTCAAATGACCTCTGTCAGTATTTTAACATTTCACTATGTTCCTGATGATGTGACCTGTATGATTCTAATAGAGAGCTAGCTGAATATAAAAAAAATACATCTAAAACAAATGTAATCAGAGACTAAACAATTCACTTGCAGTTACATGTGCTGCTAGTTTTCAAAAGCAGGAATTCCCTACAGTTTAGTCATCTTCCATAGGAGTTTGGAACACTTTAAGGGTTCTTATCTACTGTCTGCCACCTTGCTGTTTGTCATTTGAGAGTCTAGACAATCAACAACAGTGGGAACATTGAAGCCCTAAAGCATCTTCCGTGGAAAGCTATCCATAGATACTTATCACAGGAAGAATTCACTGAGTAGAAATCAGAAGCTGGAAGCCTATCTACTAATTCAGGTACTTTGAGGTCACTTGCTGTACTTGCTCATGGAGTCAGTCCAATTCTAGAGATCTTCAAATTGGTTGCTGGACCTGGATATGGATATGTGGCCCCAATTTCCAGAAGATCATATTTTTGCCAGTAGGAAGAAGGGAAGAGGAGTAAATCAGACAGACAGGAAATCCAAATGCAGTAGGACCATGAGAAATTAGTGATGATTTGAAACAAGTCTAATTTTCACTATTCCATGGGCTTTAATCTATAGAATAGGGAACCACATTTTATGGAGGAGAGGTAAATGTTCATGAAGTAAAGAGAGACTCTGTTTTAAGTGTCATGATCAGAGGTTAATCTAATCTCCAGATAAGGAAGGACACCACTGGGACAACACATCCATACTCAGACAAGCCAAACAAAGACATACACAAGAATTCCTAGAAGCATAACATTCCAACTGGACATCTATCAACAAACACATTGACTTGGATCCCATTTACCAATCTCTGAGAAAAAGAACAGGAAATGGCATCACCATAGGAAATGGCATCACAGCAGGAAATGACATCTCCAATCAAGGAAACCTAAATACATAACTAGAAAGTGGGCCATGCCATCAGTTCTTCATCCAGAGGCTCACTGATAATGTTACCTAGTATGGTGACGAAATGTCTAGAAAGGAACCTTCCAGCTCAGCGAGCAAACCTACATCCTAATCACCAATTCTTTAATAATGAAAAAGAGACTACAGTTTCAGTTAGAGTAAATAAAGGATATTCAGTATTAGATTGCATTTATTGGTATATATCTGGTGTAACTTGGAAAGCAATTCTTATCTGTTCCTATTGTTTGAATAGACTTCATTATCGACATTTTCCCAGGATTGTCATTTCACCATGATTGCATTGTAAATACTTGGCTGAGTTTCAAAACTTCAAAAGTCACTTACCTCAGCAGGGAGTTGAGTTCACATTTTGACAGCTATAAGGTGTGGTTAATGAGATGACGTTTGTTTGGTTTTACAACACATTGAACAATTGAACAAATTTACATTTAGGACTTGGTTTCATTGTGCGTTTTTTCCAACATTCTATGTGTTTCAGTTTGCATTCTCTTAAACTATTGGAAAGTTATTATTTTTCATCTCCACATGCCTCCTGAGGTCTGACTTTAGGGGGTGCTGTTCATGAGGCTGTTGAGAGAACATAATGACATGGAAATGCATGGGGGAAAGGGGACAGGAGGTGACATAGGGGCCTTAACAAGGCATGAAGGTGTCATGGAGTAGGGGTGTTGAGTAGACGGGTGTTGTAGATGGTGAAGGATAGATGGCCCAACAGCCATATATACAATAGAGCTGAAATCTCAGGGAACTAGAACAAACTTTCAAATCTGTCCCCATTAGCCCTTTCTCACCTGCACAACTGAACTCCATCCTGACACCAGTTCCTTGGAATGAAAAGGAAAGTGAGCAAGGATATCATTAAAGGAGACAGAACAGATAAATTGGGCAATTTCTTGACTTCAGCTTTCTCCCTTGTAGATGAAAGTTCAGCTTGGAATCTTTCTGTCAATGGATAACTTAGCTCCTTTGAATACCAGTGGGTTTGGAGAATACTTTCACACAAGCATCTATTTCCATGGATTCCCATTTAGCAATATTATGTTGAATCATTTTCAGGTTTGACACATAATCACTGGCATCATGTCACTCGATACTTGTATCTCTGGGCATCATTTAGGTCCATTAGAGCCAGCTGCAAAGTTTGCTTTCTGATAGATTTAAATTATATCCAAACTATATATTCAAACTATACCCCTTGACTATCATTGAGTAATTATGTTTATTTTTAGCAGTGACACGTAATACACGATGTGAAAATATCAAACCACTCAGAAAAAAGTGATACATCCAATTAGAATTCCAGCACATCTCCCTTGGATTTATGATCAGAGGCAGATTTGCCCAATCTGAAACATTTTTCTTCATTAAAACATCTTTCTAAATCTAAGATATCTGCGAAAGTGCAAATGTATCATTCACCTTTTAGTCAATGTGACTTACCTGAGAAGCCAATTACGCAGTTATTCTCTCACCTTTTATTCCACCATCACTACTCTTCACCCCACTCCCATATCCCAAGGTGCTCCATCTTCAGATAACACTGACTGTTGCCAGGATACAGTTCAATCATGTCAGGCAACAGTCTGGTTTTCTAACTAAGTCTGGTGTGGCCTTTTGTGAAACCTGATTGTGAAAGATCAGAGACTATTCAACCATGGACAGTTCAACAGATCATTACACTCTTCTTCTGGCCCCAGATGCAACCTTTCCAGCAGGAGTCATTAGATGGTGTTCAGAGGTATCAAGCCATTTGATTTTACTCCCTTTATTAACCCATGGACACCAAGGATGACTATCCCAGTCAAGGTAATCTACTTCAGAAGAGAAAAATGGACAAACAGATAGATAGGGACATGGGTTTATTAACTCGGTCATCAGAATAGTGATCCATTATACAAAATTCTAATCAAATATTTGCTGCATTTTCAAAAGCAGTTGATAATTCTGCTGCTGGAGTGAATTGATAATGAATAGAAAAAAAAGGGGAAATGAAAGGGAATGGAATGAACTACCAGAGGAGGTAGTGATGGCTGGTACAATTACAACATTTACAACTACAACATCTTCCAAAGGAGATGTGCTGGAATTCGAATTGGATGTATCACCCTTTTCTGAGTGGTTTGATGTTTTCACATCGTGTATTACATGTGTTGCTGCTAAAAATAAACATAATTACTCAATGATAGTCAAGAGGCATCAGAATGGGTACATGAAAAGGAAGGGTTCAGAGGGATATAGATCAAATGCTGGCAAATGGGACGAGATTAGTTTAGGATACCTGGTTGGTGCGGGTGAATTGGACCGAAGGGTCTGTTTTTGTGCTGTATGACTTTATGACTCTATGAAAGAATTACTTTGAGTGAATGGAGAGATGGAAAAGTGAGTGGATGCTATCAATAAGCAAACAAAGATGAATTTAAAATGGTTGAATTTGATCTATTGGACCACAGGGAAATAATCTGCAGAGGTTACCACAAGGGATATGGGTGAGCTGGTTTTGGTACAAGATATGAGTAAAGAATAATTTAACATTTATTGAGGGTGGATGAAGGGAAGCTTACAAAGAGGAAATTAGAGTTGGCCTCTCTAGAGATGCTAGAGGTATGGTAGAGGATCTCAGATAAGGGGCAGAAGTGGGTCATGTGCAATGGAGGATACCAGTAACCTTTTTAGCAAGGAAGGTATGGAAATGTGAAACTCAGCTTTAGACGCCAAAGATGCAAATGATGAAATCCAACCTGAGATAGTAACTGGAGAGGATGATGGAATCAATTGAAAAGGCTATGAGGTTTGTGGCAGGATTGGAGGGAAGCTGGAAAGTTACAATCTGAAAACCTATTTTTCCATATTATGCCTTGCATCCTGGATCACTACTATTTCATTGTGTGCATTTTCCCTAGTGATCTGACGTGGAGGGGGTTGAGGTGGTGCAGAGCAGGGGGAGAGCATGTTGTTGTCCTTTAATGATGCACATTAACCTAAGGGTCATTTTCTCAGTGTCCAAGTAGCAGAGATGACTTTCCCATTCATTCCAAACAAAATGCAAGTCATAAACCATCTGAATCATTTAAACTTTACCTTTCCTTCAAACTTATGTTGGAATCTTTCTAAAGCATGCATACCTCAAAAGACATTCTGAAGTGCATTTTGCACATGAAATACCACCCTTTTCTCCCTTTTAAATGCGAACAGACCTTGCCTTACATTTTCAGCATTTTCAGTTCTTATGACACAGCAGAACAAAGAAAAAACTTGGTGATTAGAATGTATTTCCAAAAAGTGCAAATATAGATCAATGTACTGCAGGGCTGAAAATTTATTATATTCAGTGGGGGTCTTATGCTTGGAGCACAATTTTTCATCCAAAATTCATCATCTCATATTTCTTCTGTGATGCTAAAGCTTTGATAAAATTTGTTCTGCATCTACAGCCTGGCAAACATATCCTTTGAGGAATCGACTTTGGCAATCTACACTTATTAAATGGATGCTATTCATATATCTTTGATTGTGGTAATTGTGTAGCACTTTCAGTGTAATGTTTCTCAGTGCCTGGACTTGGTCGTTGCTCAAGCTCAATTCATGTGCAACCACAGTTCCTCCCTGAAGCATTGGGCCCATGAGTGATGGATGAGGTGTCAAATGCACTGTGCACACAGACTAATCCAACCCTCTTCTTTCTGCTTGTCAAGTGCTGCTCTGTGGAACTGAAAGCCCTCCAAAGGTCAAGGTGAGACAAATTCAGCAGCAGTATGTTCAGTTTATCATAGCAATGGATATGAAAGTGGGACACTGCAGATAGGAGCTTTTACAGCAGAGAATAGTGGAAACTGAAATAAGCATTTGGAGGTGAAGAGCCACACAAGTATTTACTCCTGTTTTCAAGACTAAGGAGTAAAACACCAATTTTTCTTTAATAAAATTATTAGCATTTTGGACACCACATAATTTTACCAATACTCTCCCTAAGGGAAGCTTGCCATCTCATTCATTTGATGCAGTGTCAATCACAATTTTTATTAGCTCAGAACACATCTGTTGTTAACAATCCTGGTACAATCTGCAATTTGGCCCATTGGTTAACAGAAGACGTGAAGAGAATATTGGCCCTTACGAAGGAAGAAGTACACTTTTCTTATTTCTGCATTCTCCTTGATATTTCCTGTTACTGATACTGTTGGTGATGATCCATCGCAGGATTGTTACCAAAATGCAACATGTTACTTACCTGTTGCCTCTCAAACAAAATATGAGGCTAGCAGACATTTATAATGTTAATTGTAAGGGTTCACAATCACAGCTACCTAATATAGATAGTTGGTGATTTGTAAGTAATTTTCTGATAGTTTATCGAGTCTGATAAGAAGCAACAGTTTGGATATGATACATTTGTTAATTATATAAAGAAAGTTTATAACTGTGATAACGAGTATGGTTCACTGGCACCAGAAGACAAATAGGGTGTTGGTGTACAAGGTTTTGGTCTTGCTAAAGTAGATGAGCAGCATCCTACTCTCTACCAAGGTGTTCGGGAACTCTCCTGTGGGAGAAGGTGAGGACTGCAGATACTGGAGATCATAGTCGAGAGTGTGATGCTGAAAAAGCACAGTCGGTCAGGCAGTATTTAAGGAGCAGGAGAGTTGACATTTCGAGTGTAAGCCTCTCAACAGGAATGAGGCTTGTGGACCGGGGGATAAATGGGAGGGGAGGTGGGTTTGGAGGGAAGGTAACTGAGAATGCAATAGGTAGATGAAGGTGCGGGAGAAGATGATAGGTCAGAGAGGAGGGTGGAATGGATAGATGGGAAAGGTGATGGACAGGTTAGGAAGGCAGTGTCGAGTTGGAGGCTTGGGACTGGGATAATGTGGGGGGAATGGAAATGAGGAAACTGTTGAAATCCACATGATCCCGTGGTTGCAGAGTCCCAAGGTGGAAGATGAGGTGTTCTTTCTCCAGGCGTCGGGTGGTAAGAGGAGGCCCAGGGCCTGCAACTCCTTGATGGAGTGGGATGGGGAGTTGAAGTGCTCAGCCACGGGGTGGTAGGAGTGGTTAGTGAGAGTGTCCTAGAAGTATTCTCTGAAATGATACACGAGGAGACTTCCTGTCTCCCTGATGGAGAGGAAACCACATCAGGTGCAACGGATACAGTGAATGACATTGGTAGAGGTACAGGTAATTTCTGTCAGATGAGGAAGGATCTTTTGGGGCCTTGGACGGAGGTGAGGGGAGTGGTATGGGCACAGGTTTTGCATTTCCTGCGGTGGCAGAGGAAGGTGTCGGGAGTGGGGTGTAGGCTGGTGGGAGGCATGGATCTGACGAGGGAATCAGGGAGGGAATGCTCTCTCCGGAACGCTGATAGGGTTGGGGAGGGAAATATATCTCTGACAGTGGTGTCCATTCGTGGTCTTAGTCCTCTTCTTCAAGCTAGTCTTCCACCTGCCTGTTGAGGATTGCTCAATGAGGACTGCTGTCTGGGTATGATGGATCCTGCAGAATGGATCTGACTTAGCCCTGGCATCGATACCTCGGTACAGAATCAGGCTCCTGAACTATCTTGGGCCTGGTATGACTTTTCCAGTGCAGAATTGATTTCCTTAACTTCCTTGGCCCAATGTGGTTATTCCAGCGAGGAACTGGCCTAGCCTTATTGTTAGATCATATTTCTTGGAGCAGCTCTCTTATTCAGTCTGAACTTTCATGTCCAGTGGCCATGGGGCAGCAACTTCTAATGATTGTCATCCCCTTGCCTGCCTTCATCTGAGTGCTAATTTACCATTCCTACTAAGAAAACATACATACTTTTGAAAACAACACACCAACAGAGGGGTGCATCTGACTCCAGATAAATTGTTGATGCTAATTCAATGGACATCGCATCCTCTGTGATTTTATATCTCTTCTCATTTCCTCATATGTTATCATTTTGTAAATTATTACTGCAATAGGTTTTAAATTAAATTTCATGCTACACAATAAATATTGGGAAGATCCAATATTTAAGGACCCTGATATGCTACAATAAGATTATGTGGAACATGCAATATAAATTACTATCTGTAGGTAGTCTCTGCTTTGACACTGAGGAGCATATGCAGTTTGCTCTGGAGAGATGCTTACATGTGGACATGAGCCCGTTTCAATGTCGTGCCTGTTCTGTGCACACGTGCAGTACACACTTTGCGCATGACATAAACAGTCTGGAACTATGCACATACACATTTCCATGTGAACATGCAGTCACAGGCTGCCCTCCATTAATGTGTCAGCAAACATTACCACTGCTATATTCAGAACTCTATACTTATCCCAGAATTCAAGAGCTGCTGCACCAACACCACAGCATTTTGTATAAGCCTCCACTGATTAGATGTGTTAAATCATTACCTTTTGCTCTCAACTGTGGATGTATTTGAGAAAGCATCAGATCTCTTGCCAATTACACACTAACCTTCACACCTGTGCGAGCACGTCATGAGTTAACAAGAATGGTCATTTTCAAAATGTTTCTGCACCTTACAAATATTAAACCATTAATTGTTGCCTTAATTGTGCCTGTTTAACACTTCATTATTCATTTGTTCCTGGGGCCAATGCAATATAACAGTTATGTTCTAAGCTTCATGCAGAAGCCTCAAATGGTCTATTATTAAATTCGAAATGTCACATTTTGAAACCAATTAGTTTTCATGTGCTAAAGCTATATATTATGCAACCTTTTTGTGAGTGTAGTGAGTATAACTTTGCAGGAAATTGATTTTGCATTTACTACGTGAGCTTCTTTTTTTGCCCACAGTTCTTCTCAAACTAATTATGGAAAATAAACTGCACAATAATAATTCTCCAATAACAGATAGAAAGGTGGGGAGCTACATAGTCAGTGAGAAATGGAAGGCTCATATATTATGGGTTCTTAAAATTAAGTAGATTAGAACCATTGTCAAAATCACAGCTCACTACCTACGAGTGAGACTAAATGTGGGAGTACAGGAAGAATGGGCCAAAAGTCTTCTTCCACTTCTATGCATAAGAAGTAATGGATACACAAGTGAAACAGAAGAAGACTTTTGGCCCGTTATACCAGTGCTGGCACTTTAAAAGAATGATCCATTTAGTCTCACTCCCTTCCCTTTCCCCAAACCACTGCAATTTTTACTCTTCAAGTCTTCATACAATTCCTTAATCTGCTTCCACCATCCTTCTAAGAATGCATTTTAGATCATAACAGCACACTGCATAAAGATTGTTCTCCTTTTTGTTCTCTAACTCTTATGTCAATTTTCTTTTACATTTGCCTCCTCTTGTTACTGATCTACCTGCCAGAGAAACAGCAGCTCCCTATTTACTCAATCAAAATATTAAGTTATTTCATTTTTAATCTTATTTTGTGCTAAACACAAATCCTTGAAGAATTACCGGGCCACAGTAGAGGAATCAACTCGACAGGAATGTGGTTGAATCTTAACTACCTTCTGAAATGGCCCAGCGTAACCCTCAGTTCAAGGTGATTAGGCATGCACAATAAATGCTGACCAGCTTTCACATTATTTCTAGATTTTTATTGAATTCAAAAACAAAAATGGGAGTCATTGGTAGCCATGCAACCATTGCTGGTTGTTGTAAAACCAATCTGACTCAAAAATATCCTTTGAAGGAAGGAAATCTGCCATCTGCCTGGTCTAGCCTTGGTGTGACTCTAGACCCAGAACAACAGGGTTGATTCTGAAGTGCCCTCTGTCTACATGTTGCAAGATCTGGGTAACATTCAGGATTAAGCTGATAACTGGCAATTGTGATATTTTCCCAGCTGACCACTCCTAGTACTATGTAGTATTTGCCACCTCCCAAAGCATATGGTACTGGGTAAGGGCCATTTAAAATAGTTCACTGCCACTAATTATTCTTTGTTTTGGGCCTATCTTGTGATTAGTGATAGAGTTGCATCACTATAGAATATCTACAGAAAGCGCACTGTTCTTCAAGGTATGGCAATCAAGGTACAGTGCATGATAATAATAAGTTAGAGTTGGTCAAGCATGAATAATGGTACCCTAGGGAACTGATACAGATACATCTGATTCCTCCAAAGTCTGTCCTTGTTTCCACCGTCAGATCTGTGTGATAGTAGTGGAATGTCTAACCAACTCCCCTTGGCAATCAACAGCATTACCATAATCTTATCTCCATCATTAACATTTTGCAGGTTGCTATCAAAAGTTAACTTAACTAAAATCAATACGCGAATACTGTGGCTTAAAGAGCATGTCACAGGCTGTGTATTCTGCTGCAAGCAATTCATCTCATTACTCTTAAAGTCTTTACACCAACTGCTAGGTACAATTCAGGAATATTCTACATCTGTCAAGATGATGCAGTTCCAGTAACAATCAAGGTACTTGACACATCTAGGACAATTGCCCATCCCAGCACCACCCATCCTCCATCCACCATATTAATTATTTTCACCATTGACACACAATGTCTTTACCATCTACACAACCCACTACCGCAGTTTACCAAGACATTTCAGTCAGCACTTTCTGAATTCATAATCTGTATTGCCAAGAAAACCAACAGTAGTTGGTCCATGCAACACCACTGGGAATCAGGTCAGCCAGGTAGATCCCATAGAATCTGAGTTCCCTGACTGGGGCTGTTAACCTACTCCAATCAGGAAGTCCTGGCTGACAGATAAGAACAAGAATGTTAGGGGTCCTGCTCACTCCAGGAGCCTGCTCTGTGCTAGCTGGGTCAGGGTCATGTACTATGCACATGTAAATAAAGGGTGACTTGGTGACAGGATACAAGCCATCATGGAATTATTTCACCAACTCCTGCAAGTCCCCCTTAAGTCACACACCATCTTGACTTGGAAATACATCACCATTCGCTCATGAGGAATGTGTCAAACACTCTGTAGTGTTCAATCGTTCTGTGTTTGATTATGTGGGAGTAGATTTAGTTTTGATTATTATTGTACTTGATTGATTAAGGTTGGGTGCAGACTTAGAGAAAAGCAAACAAATTATAAGAAGCAAATGGAAGCCAGCGCTATAAACATGGAAAAGCTATTCTAAGCAGTGTGAATAAAACCTGTCACATACTGGTGTCATCTCTGCATGGCTTTGAAAGATGTAAAACATACAACACGATGTAACAGCATTGTGGGTGTGTTGTCACCACAAATACAGCACCAGTTCAATACAAAGTCTCACTGAAACTTCACAAAGTCAGTTATGGAGGGGTAATATATGCTGATCCTGCCAGAGACATCCCATGAATAAGCAAGGAAGCACAAGTGCTCCCATTGCGCTGAGAACACAAAGTATTCAAGTAGGGATTCTACCTGGTGACCTCTGGCCTTCAGGTTCGTGCCCTCTGACAGCACATGACAACCAGGACCTACTGAGATTTGTAGTTCACTCTCCATTTCCATCAAAAGATCCCAAAAGAAAACCCCCCCCAAAGCCCAGAGAATGTGCTCAGCCTTTGTGAGGGGAATCAACATGGAAAAACCAAGCACCTGAACTGGGCTGGGTGAGAGACATTGAGGGACAATGTGACATGTAATAGTCTGAGGGATAGACCAGGAGACTTGGACAGTGGGTGCAGTGGTCGGGTCAGTGTGTAAGATAGCAAGGAGAAGATGGTGGTACTTACCCTGGCGTTAATCTTTTTGTGGATTTGCTGCACCTTCATCTGTACTGTGGAAATGGCACTGATCCTGTTGGTAACTTCAGACCAGGCTGGCAGTATCTGGTGATGGTGTTTCCTTTAGAGGTCCTGGGCTAAGAG
This sequence comes from Chiloscyllium plagiosum, assembly GCF_004010195.1. Classification (NCBI taxonomy): domain Eukaryota; kingdom Metazoa; phylum Chordata; class Chondrichthyes; order Orectolobiformes; family Hemiscylliidae; genus Chiloscyllium; species Chiloscyllium plagiosum. Next base: position 9,224,856 of record NC_057729.1, read on the forward strand.
AATTTCCCCATCTCCAGCACCCTGTCTACCTCGGGGACCTCCAAGTCCTTTTGTGTGAAATAGAGTGCCTACTTCCTTCTCTCAGCCATGTCGCTTGGAGTTGTACATCAGCACACTCAGGGCATTTCCCTGAAATGCACTGAGTTTGCAGCATTTGAAATGGTACATAACTGAAAATCAAAATAGTATGCAAGGCACGAATGCCAGAAAGTTCACACACCTGTGAGTACAGGATTCTGGGTAATCCAAGATGGAGGACAGAAAAAAATTCTGCTGTAACAGGCTGCTCCTTTTTTGAGGTACTTTAGGTATTGGTGGTGCTTTCCTGGAATTCCAGGAGCAGCAATTACTGTTTTATATGCTGTTGCATTGTTTGCATTGTTTTGGAACTTTGGAGAGAAAAAAAGTCAAAACAACAGCACTTTTAAAAGGGAGAGGAAGAGACAAAGGCAGCACATGGTGAGGTCAGTGCAGGAGAAAGAGAGAGAGAGAAAGAAACCCATACTGCTAACTGACAAAGCAGTGAACTTGCACAGTTACTGCCTTTGCTGTTTGAATTCAAATATCACTGGACATCGGAGTGCGTCTGGGAAAATTAACAAATAGTGAAATTCACACCTAATCTTGGAGGAACCTGTTTGGGAGA
>NC_057729.1:9228606-9239464 GCF_004010195.1 Chiloscyllium plagiosum
TAGTGAAGAAGGCGTTTGGTATGCTTTCCTTTATTGGTCAGACTATTGAGTACAGGAGTTGGGAGGTCATGTTGCAACTGTACAGGACATTGGTTAGGCCACTACTGGAATATTGCATGCAATTCTGGTCTCCTTCCTATCGGAAAGATGTTGTGAAACTTGAAAGGGTTCAGAAAAGATTTACAAGGATATTGCCAGGGTTGGAGGATTTGAGCTATCGAGAGAGGCTGAACAGGCTGGGGCTTTTTTCCCTGGAGCGTAGGAGGCTGAGGGGTGACCTTATAGAGGTTTACAAAATTATGAGTGGCACGGATAGGATAAATAGGCAAAGTCTTTTCCCTGGGGTTGGGGAGTCCAGAACTAAAGGGCATAGGTTTAGGGTGAGAGGGGAAAGATATAAAAGAGATCTAAGGGGCAACGTTTTCACACAGAGGGTGGTATGGGTATGAAATGAGCTGCCAAAGGAAGTGGTGGAGGCTGGTGCAATTGCAACATTTAAGAGGCATTTGGATGAGTATATGAATAGGGTGGATTTGGAGGAATATGTGCCGGATGCTGGCAAGTGGGATGAGATTGGGTTGAGCTATCTGGTCGGCATGGATGGGTTGGATTGAAGGGTCTGTTTCCATGCTGTACATCTCTATGACTCTATGTCTCTAAATTGAGGGTTTGGTTACGAAAAAGAAAGTAGCATATGTCAGGTACAGACAAGATAAATCAAATGAATCCTTAGAAGAGTATAAAGGCAGTAGGAGTATACTTAAGAGGGAAATCAGGAGGGCAAAAAGGGGACATGAGATAGCTTTGGCAAATAGTGTTAAGGAGAATCCAAAGGGCTTTTACAAATACATTAAGGACAAAAGGGTAACTAGGGAGAGAATAGGGCCCCTCACAAATCAGCAAGGCGGCCTTTGTGTGGAGCCGCAGGAGATGGGGGAGATACTAAGCAAGTATTTTGCATCAGTACTAACTGGAAAATGATATGGAAGATATAGAACTTCAGGAAATAGATAGTGACTTCTTGAAAAATGTCCATATTACAGAGGAGGAAGTGCTGGATGCCTTGAAACATGTAAAACTGGATAAATCCCCAGGGCCTGATCAGGTGTACCCTCGAACTCTGCTGGGCCCCTTGCTGAGATATTTGCATCATCGATAGCCACAGGTGAGGTGTCAGAAGACAGGAGGTTGGCTAACATGGTGCCACTATTTAAGAAAGGGTAAGGACAAGCCCGGGAAATATAGACCAGTGAGCCTGACGTCGGTGGTGGGCAAGCTGTTGGAGGGAATCCTGAGGGGCAGGATATACATGTATTTGGAAAGGCAAGGACTGATGAGGGATAGTCAATGTGGCTTTGTGCGTGGGAAATCATGTCTCACAAACTTGATTGAGCTTTTTGAAGAAGTAACAAAGAGGATTAATGAGGACAGAGAAGTGGACACGATCTATATCATCTTCAGTAAGGCGTTTGGCAAGGTTCCCCATGGGAGACAGGTCAACAAGGTAAGTTCTCATGGAATACAGGGAGAACTAGCCATTTGGATACAGAACAGACTCAAAGGTAGAAGACAGAGAGTGGTGGTGGAAGGTTGCTTTTCAGGCTGGAGGCCTGTGACCAGTGGAGTGCCACAAGGATCGTTGCTGGCTCCATTACCTTTCATCATTTATATAAATGATTTGGATGTGAGCACACGAGGTATAGCTAGTAAGTTTGCAGATTACACAAAATTGGAGGTCTAGTGGATAATGAAGAAAGTTACCTCAGATTACAACAGAATCTTGATCAGATGGGCCAATGGAGTGAGGAGTGGCAGATGGAGTTTAATATAGATAAATGCGAGGAGCTGCATTTTGGGAAAGCATATCTTATCAGGACTTATACACTTAATGGTAAGGTCCTAGGGAGTGTTGCTGAACAAAGAGACCTTGGTGTGCAGGTTCATAGCTCCTTGAACGTGGAGTCGCAGGTAAATAGGATAGTGAAGAATGTGTTTGTTATGCTTTCCTTTATTGGTCAGAGTATTGAGTACCGGAGTTGAAAGGTCATGTTGTGGCTGTATAGGACATTGGTTAGGCCACTGTTGGAATATTGTGTGCAATTCTAGTCTCCTTCCTATCGGAAAGATGTTGTGAAAATTGTAAGGGTTCAGAAAAGATTTACAAGGATGTTGCCAGGGTTGAAAAATTTGAGCTATCAGGAGAGGTTGAATTGGCTGGAGCTGTTTTCTCTGGAACATTGGAGGCTGAGGGGTGACCTTATAGAGGTTTATAAAATCATGAAGGGCATGGATAGGATAAATAGACAAAGTCTCTTTCCTGGTGTCTGGGAGTCCAGAACTAGAGGCCTTAGGTTTAGGATGAGAGGGGAAAGATATAAAAGAGACTAAGGGGCAACTTTTTCACGCAGTGGGTGGTGCATGTATGGAATGAGCTGCCAGAGGAAGTGGTGGAGGCTTGCACAATTGCAACATTTAAAAGGTATCTGGATGAGTATATGAATAGGAAGGGTTTTAAGGGATAGGTGGGACTAAATTGGGTTGGGATATCTGGTCGGCATGGATGAGTTGGACTGACGGGTCTATTTCTGTGCCGTACATCTCTATGTCTCTCTGACTTGCACTTCTGTTGAGTGCCAGAGTGGCACTTTGTACAATTCTGGTCGCCACATTACCAGAAGGATGTGGATGCTTTGGAGAGGGTGCAGAGGAGGTTCACCAGGATGTTGCCTGGTATGGAGGGCACGAGCTATGAAGAGAGGTTGAGTGGATTAGGATTATTTTCATTAGAAAGACGGAGGTTGAGGGGGAGGCCTGACTGAGGTCTACAAAATCATGAGAGGTATAGACAGGGTGGATAGTAGGAAGCTTTTTCCCAGAGTGGGGCACTCAAAAAGTGAAGTCTTAACACTTGAGGTTTCCAGGAATTGAATTTGCTGGAGAAGATGTTTAGGGATTTGAAGGCAGCCTGGAAGATGCTTTGAGGGTTTCGGATCATTGGGTGTTCTGATTCAGAAAGCACTGGAATATCCATGATTGAAGTGATGTGAGGAAATGAGAAATCAATTCCAAAATCTAGACTTGATGAAAATAGAAATCTATGGAGTGAGACTTGGGGCCCCATAGGAAGGAGGAGTAGCTGAATGGCATGCTGGGGAGAGAGTGTTCACTCAATGTTGGTGTGATACTGATTGGGGATTGTTAGTGAAGGGTCAGGGAGGGACTTGAAAATTTAATTCTACCTTCTCTCCACAGATGCTGAATACCTGTTAAGTTTCCCACTGCTCTTCTGTCAGCGAGACTAACTTAGAACAAGAACAAAGCACAAAGAAAATTACAGCACGGGAGCAGGCCTGTGCCGACCTCGATCATCTACCATAAACTGTCACCTAATTTCCAAGGATCTGTATTCCTCTGCTCCCTGCCCATTTGTCTCGATACATCATAAGTGACGCTATCATGTCTGCCTCTGCCACCTCTGCTGGCAATGTGTTCCAGGTACCCACTACCCTCTGCATGAACAACTTTCCAAGCATATTTCCCTTAAATGTTTGCCCTCTCACCTTGAACTCGTGATCCCCGTGTAATTTTTCTGAGGTCACAGACATCTGGGAGACCTCTTGACTCTACACTAATGTCACTGTTCACTTAAGTTGCTGGAATCATCTATTCAAAATATTGCAAAACTTTGAATGCTCCTTTGCAATTACAACAGAACCCAGGGCTGTGTTCATGTTAATTGGTCATGTGGTGCTAATATTACATTAAATATCATCTTGCTGATGACAAAAACTCAGATCCACTGTGCATTATGCTGTGACAGTTCCATATAATTTTATTTTTGACATTTACTTCTTCAAACAACATCACCATAGATTTCCTGTATGCTTGATTGGATGCTGTGTTTGATGTTGACACTCCAAGAAATGGAGCCATATTTGTAGCATAGCTGTTGTAGTATGAATAGTTTCCAATCCTGTAAGAATGTTCTTATCCATGAATTAAATTCCTATCATCTTTTTAAGTCCTTTTTTGTCATTTTAATAAAAGTTGAATTTGATCAAACACACTTCCACAGGAATCACTGCAGGCACCTCATGTATGTGAAACTGTCACGTTTTATTTGTAAGTTGATCATCTTCCCTTATTATTATTTATGACAAAACTTATGCATTGTTTTTCCATCTTTAGCTCTTGCATGTAACTTCCTTTACTTTCTTCTTGTACTGCTGACTCGGCCCTTCTGTATTTCTGTCCAAATCTACTGCCTCACTCCCTTTATCCAAATGCCAACCCGTTTGTCCTCTTTATCAAACAAATTATTCCCTTTGTCTTGCCTAACTCTCTCGATTGTGCAAAAAAAGTCATCAAATTAATTATAAGTCATTTATCTGGATGAGGTCAGGATCCCACCCACACCTACATTAAAGAGGGGAAATCTGGTTGAGGCTCCTACTTTGGTGAGCTGGGCACCTCCATTGTCCCTACAGTTGTATGAAAATCTGAATATGGACATCTCGAATCCTTCCTGGATGAGATCCATGATGGAAATTTTCAATCATACTCTAGAATAGATCAATTATATTTGCACTTATGTATGTTACTTCTCATTGAGGCTTTGAGGAAATTATTACAGAGATTACAATTAATAACTAAACACTTAAAAAAACTGTTACCATAAAATTCAAGCTGATGTTATTGCCATCAATGCAGCTTGGAACTCAACCAACAGAACCTAACGGGTTCCCCTTTTATCCATAGAGCCGAATCTTCAGTCACTATTCTCATCTGTCTTCTACCTTACTGAACTTTGAGACGGTAAAAATGGAAATAACAGAGGAGCTTGATAACATCCAGTATCACAGTGATAGTAAATTACAAACAGCGCCAATGCTGTTATCCATTGCATGAGGTTTCTTCCATTGAGTGAAAGTTTGCGTCTCATCGAGAGTCCAGTTGCAACTGTTGTTATGCAGTAGCCAAATAATAATCAACATAATTAGTAAAGATTCTGCAATTTTTATCAGTTCTTTTCATTTTTCTTGTACTAGTTAGGAGGCTGTCTCTCGGAAAACACCTTCCAGGTCTGGCTGCTGGCAAGTCTGAGTTCAGGACACAGCAATCACAGCCCCAAAGACTGCAGGAGAAGCCTTCCAATCATCTCTTCACACTATACTGAATACATTGTCAACTCACTGAAAGTATACTGTGTAAATTTCTTCTCTTTTAAATCAGTGATGTAATCAATATCATTGAATGACTTTACACCAGCTTTCAAAAGGTTCAAAAATTCACTTCTAACAATTTACAATTGAACATTTACAGCTTCAATTACTAAACTTAGGGAAGATTTTGGAACGCTCATGTCTTATGTTGCTGTACCTTCTCCTTCTCATTCAGTCATTAGGATTTCTTCAATTATGCTGTGTCTGTTAATTAGTGCATACCATCCATCAACATTCCTACTCTTTTTGTGATCTGCAAATTGGTTTGGTGACATTGGACTGAAGATCTCCAGCTCTGGGCTTGAAGAGAGGGTGGAGAAGGGTAGAAAAATAGCAAGGAGCACGGCTAATTGATACATTTCAATTGCTGTGGAAAATCCAAAGCTGGGCTGGGAAAAGACAATTGGCCACTTCCTAAATGGTGATGGACAGCTATTTAATTAAATAAAACCCCAACTTTTTTTTAAGGTTGCTGGATTTCAGGGTTTTTTTCAGTGGCAAAGCAATTTCCTGCCATCTGAAAATGCTGCTGGCTTAACAGAGGTAGCCTCCCCATTGCAGATGGTAGCTATCAGAGCTAGAGACGTCATGGCTCATTGATTGGGCAGTAGGAAGGAAATGCTGCTCCTGTAATCCTAATTTTCCCTCTGAACTGAGGACCCTGACAGCATTCTTCTATCAAAATACATACTTACTTCTGGCCGTCAAACACCACAACCGTTTTGAGGAACCCCCATGTTCTCCAACTTGCCTCAGCTGTTGTCATCTCAGCCAATAGAATTGCCAAGACTCTATAGTATAAACCCTGTGATTAGACCAGCAAATTGACCACCCTTAACATTACAGTTAAGATTGCTAGTTAGGAGGCTGTCTCTCGGAAAACACCTTCCAGGTCTGGCTGCTGGCAAGTCTGAGTTCAGGACACAGCAATCACAGCCCCAAAGACTGCAGGAGAAGCCTTCCAATCATCTCTTCACACTATACTGAATACATTGTCAACTCACTGAAAGTATACTGTGTAAATTTCTTCTCTTTTAAATCAGTGATGTAATCAATATCATTGAATGACTTTACACCAGCTTTCAAAAGGTTCAAAAATTCACTTCTAACAATTTACAATTGAACATTTACAGCTTCAATGAACAACAGTTAGAAAGAGACCGGGAGCAGCTCTAGGCCATAGCACAGCTAAAGGATGAGTTAATTGAGGGAGCAGCCTGATCTTCACTGTCACAGATTTTGATCTCATTTGAAGCCAACATGTTCCTGTAGTGTAATCGCTCATGGCTGTGTTCTAGTTTGAATGCTGTTTATTTTATGAGCAGGGTCTTTGCAGTCAATTCCCTCCAATTCTAATGTTCTGTACTTAAAATATTAATAAATAAGATATCCAACTTGTCTCTAAATCTATAATTGAGGGTAGTCTTGATGTGACGTTCTATAAAGTATTGATATTCTTGGTTACACTTCCCAATTTATACTCTGCACATCTCAATAAGAATTTTCAAGCTGGCTGGAGAGATACATTGAGAGTTGCAATTGATGGCAATATTTAAATCCTGTGACTTTCAATGGAGAATGGCTGCTGATGAATGTGACTCAGAAGACAAAACAATTGCATGGGAAGTACAAGACCTGAGACTGTGGAAGCTGAGATGAAAAGACTGAAAGATTGCATATGATCCCTTATTGTGTGCAAGAAGCAATGCAACTACTCAAAGCTGCATGAAGCCTATCTTACTGTTGTAATTTATAGCTTCATTCACCTTTTATTTCAAACATCCTATAATTGTTGAATGAAGTTTGAATTATGTCAATTTTCTTGAATTGTTAAAAATGATATCTTGTCATCAATTTTCTTTTTATTGGCTTTGTAGGAATTCTCTTCTATTGATTCCCTTCTATTCCCTTCTACAGGATAGTAACAATTTTTGTTTGCCAGATAGTCTTTGAAAAATTAAAGGCCACTTTGATAAATTACATTTTTTGATAAATTAGCTCTAATTTTAGTCAGTCATTCAAAGTGGTTACTGATGCAGCATTGCTCCAAGTTGATGAGGCTGGTTTGGTGCACAACATTAGCTACTTCTCGAGGAAGTTTAATAAGCATCAAAGAAAGCATTTACCCATCAAGAAAGAGCCACTGAGTCTTGTACTGCCTCTTCAACAATTTGAAATTTACATGATCAATGGCCTAAGGAAGATATGAGCCCATACTGCCCAGAACCCACTAGTATTCTTACAAAACTTAACAATGAAAAAATCTCACAATACTTAATTGAAATAAAATGCTACAAACATTTCCCATACAAAATTGTGTGGTTTTGCAGTTGATAACATAGAATATATAATTGTATCAATTTTTAGTAGAGTCAATTTTCCATTATTAGAATGAGACCTTTCATTTGATTTCCAGTATCAGCAGAGAATTTTAAACCATCCTTTCAGACACAAGATCAGTTGGTAGTTAACATTTGGAGAAATGGCATTTTGTACAGTGAAAAACCACGTTCTCAGACTGAATTTAAAAAGAGTTCAGATCGTGGGTAAAGTTAAAATCAAAGAAATAATCTCCTAATTAATAATGGTTGTTCGCACAGCACCCCTATCATCACTTTAACTATGTATCTGATGCAGACTCAATTTGTTCATTCAGAGTTCACCTTCACTGCATTCTCCTTTCCATTCACCACAGAAAGCGTGAGACACCAGGATACAAACTTTCGGTGATTATCATCAATCCTGTTGTACAGTCAAAAGAAACCACACTTGCAGCAGGAAAAGATGGTTAATGTCATCTATTTGAACCTCTCTCCTGAGTATGATTACTTGGTCATTGTATGGTCTTACACTAAGAGCATTTGATTGAAAAATGATAGGACACATAGCAATCAAAACTCACTCATTTTTTGAAGAGTGCAATTGTTAATAGGGGACTTTGCTTTCAATTCAATGGGATATCATAGTCAAGAGTATTTGTGCCTCAGTCATATAAACAAACCTCCTAAGAGTGTTTGGTACAGTAATGTAATTATATTCCCACTGATTTTTCAGTGATTCATTTTAAGCCTTTCTTGCAGTCCATTGGAACTATATTGCAGCTCCAATCCTCAAGGTCTTATGAAAAGAGAAATTGAATACCTCTGGTCTTTAACAGTCAAAAGTAATGACCATTTATCTAACATTTATCCAACAGTTACTTGAGAAGAGCAGAGTGAATAAACCAATAGCAGGTGCATGCTGGCTTAAGTTTAAATTGGATTATAATGTGCAAACTTTACACAAGTTAGTGGCAGTAAATTAATAAATGAAGAGACGTGTTAGTTCCAGCTGACATTTTAACAAAATGGGAAGTGTTATTTAGTAGAAGTAAGGATACTCGAGAGAATGTATAACCTAGGAGTGAGTATCCAAATTTCATTTTCAATTTCAATTTTATTCATCTCCAACTTATAATTGAAATTGTTCAAAATCAATACTTTATAACATCAAATGTTCAATGCCAGTATTTTGAATACGGACCGTTGTTTCATCTATTAAGATAATGATCATAAGCCTAATGTTTTGTTTCCTGATAAATTCAAAACTGAGAATCTTAACACTACAAATTTCTTTGCCTAAACTGCAGGCATGACAGATTTGCAGTTCCATCTGTCCCTGGGATTCTACCTTCAGTCTGTCAGCTTTGGGACACTGCTGGAACAAAGACAAATATGTAAACAGTAAGACCTAAAATTGGACTTGTGACCCTCAACAACAGGTTAATGAGTAAATTTTGATCTAAACACAGTGAGCGTGATGAGTGCTAGTGCAACTCAGGAGGGACAAGGTGAATGTTTGCTTCAACTGACAACTGCTGTGGTCATTGATGAATCACACTGCGGGAGCTGGGGTTGTTTTCGTAATCCAGCATTTACTCTGCCAGGACCAGACTGGGTTAATCACAGTGTACATTGTGCAAAATGTGATATCAGCAGCTGCTGAACTAACAGCAACAGATAGTAGTGATGGTGCCCACACACGAAGCAATCAAAAATGACTGTTTTGAAAATTTGTGAAGTAGGTGTAATTGAATCAGTAAGTGATAACAGAACCAAAGCATAAATGTTGAGAAGCTGTGAATTTAAATAATACCAGTAGCACGATATAGACGGATTGATGATCTTAACTATACTTTGAAATTAGCACTGAAACTATTTGAGCTTAAGTTATGAATAAAATATATTTTAACTAAATCCATGGCTAATTTTAGTTGTTTTAATCAATAAATTCATGCACTGTTTTAATTGTGCCCCCTTAGCTACCCTATCCAATGAAGCAAAGCTCTGTTATATTTTTACGTCAATAATTGGAACTATTTGTATCATTCTAAAACAAAAAGAAAATTTACCCAATTTTCTGATGCCTCACCCCCACCTTCCCCCACACCCTACTGTACTCAGAGTGGTCTCACCCAAACGTATCCTCTGTGTAACTCCATTGCTAAGTGAAAGTGTTGTTTATCATCATGACATTGTACCATTTCATAATTTGATTGCAGATCAATACATCCCACCACTCATTGCAAACTACCCTGTAGCCACTTGTGAGTGCTGTTTTATTTATCACGGGTACATGCTCACAGAGCATTACCAACCATGGTTATGGTGCTTGCATTGCAGGCATTGAGATAATATTCTCGTTTACTCATTTTCTCCACCTTAGACTTACATGGGACACTGGAATCTTGTAAAACTGCAGTGTAACACAAGTTATGGTGGTGGGGAAGGCTGGAGTTTGGAAACTGGGCCATATTAGTACAAATCAAGGAAGTGGAGAGCTGGTTAAATGATGGGAAGTAGATTTTTGATCATTGGGGGCAAGTTGTATGTCCCATGCTAGCAATTTCACCACATGTGTATGAAAGGGAACTGAACCCCTACAAGTGGAAGTTGCCACACATTATAGAAGCTGCTAAGCAGCTTGGTAAACATGGTGAGATTGGTCAATGTGGCTTTTTGCAGTCTGTCTGTTTGCACATGGGTTAACAGGAATTCTTCTGAGTTAACATTTTTCAAATTCATCCCAAGCGCTTCAATTTTTGTTTTGTCTCTGGAAATTTTGTGATTACAAATGTGAAAGGATAGATACAATGTCATAGAGTATTAGAGTATTAGAGTATTAGAGTCATAGAGATGTACAGCATGGAAACAGACTCTTTGGTCCAACCTGTCTATGCTGACCAGATATTCCAACCCAATCTAGTTCCACCTGCCAGCACCTGGCCCATAACCCTCCAAACCCTTCCTATTCATATACCCATCCAAATGCCTCTTAAATGTTGCAATTGTACCAGCCTCCACCACATCCTCTGGCAGCTCATTCCATACACATACCACCCTCTGCGTAAAAAAGTTGCCCTTAGGTCTCTTTTATATCTTTCCCCTCTCACCCTAAACCTATGCCCTCTAGATCTGGACTCTCCCCGCGCCGGGGAAAAGACTTTGCCTATTTATCCTATTCATGCCACTCATAATTTTGTAAACCTCTATAAGGTTACCCCTCAGCCTCCGACGCTCCAGGGAAAACAGCCCCAGCCTGTTCAGCCTCTCCCTCTAGCTCAAATCCTCCAACCCTGGCAACATCCTTGTAAATCT
>NC_057729.1:9240019-9312931 GCF_004010195.1 Chiloscyllium plagiosum
TCCTTGCCTTTCCAAATACATGTACATCCTGTCCCTCAGGATTCCCTCCAACAACTAGCCCACCACTGAGGTTAGGCTCACCGGTCTATAGTTCCCTGGCTTGTCTTTACCACCCTTCTTAAACAGTGGCACCACGTTTGTCAACCTCCAGTCTTCTGGCACCTCACCTGTGACTATCGATGATACAACTATCTCAGCAAGAGGCCCAGCAATCACTTCCCTAGCTTCCCACAGAGTTCTCGGGTACACCTGATCAGGTCCTGGGGATTTATCCACCTTTAACCATTTCAAGACATCCAACATTTGCTCCTCTGTAATCTGGACATTTTGTAAGATGTCACCATCTATTTCCCTACAGTCTATACCTTCCATATCCTTTTCCACAATAAATACTGATGCAAAGTATTCATTTAGTATCTCCCCCATTTTCTGTGGCTCCACACAAAGGCCGCTTTGCTGATCTTTGAGGGGCCTATTCTCTCCCTAGTTACCGTTTTGTCTTTAATATATGTGTAAACACCCTTTGAATTCACCTTAATTCTATTTGCCAAAGCTATCTCATGTCCCCTTTTTGCCCTCCTGATTTCCTTCTTAAGTATACTCCTACTTTCTTTATACTCTTCTAAGGATTCACTAAGGATGGACTGAGCAGATTGCACTACAAGGTCTGGGACAGACATGATGGTCTTTGCCTGCTCTTTCTCATATTCTTGTAATACAAGGCATTTATATTGTATTCAGCACAGCGATGTGTCATTGTTAGAAGGCTGGGTTATAGAGTGGTTAAGGTCCAGTAGTCATGGTACAGAGAAAGGTAGTTATGGAAATTGGATGATTTGTCTGATTTCAAAAGTGATAGTTGCATGTTTTACCCTGTACATATGAAACACAAGAAGAAAAACAGAAATTGCTGGAAAAGCTCAGCAGATCTGGTAGCATCTGTCAATAGAAAATAGACTTCATGCTTTGAGTCCAGTGACCCTTCTTCAGCATGATTACAAATGGGAAAATATGGTATTCATGTTGATGACAGTGGATGTTGGGGCTGGGGGGAGGGGTGAGTGAGTGGATGTGTGTGCAAGGGTCAAGGACTGAATAGATGCATGGAGACAGAGCCCAGGGACAGAGACAAATGAAAGGCAGTACTCTGGGATTATGCAGAGGTTTTGTTATCCACACATGGGGAGGTGGTGGCCCACTTGTATTATGATTAGACTGTTAAACCAGAGACCCAGTAATGTATCGAGGACCCAGGTTCGAATCCCACCATGGCAAATGGTGGAATTTGAATTCAATAAAAAATTGGAATTAAGGATCTAACTATAACCATGAATCCATCATCGATTGTTAGGAAACACTCATTTGGTTTCCCCTTCAGGGAAGGAAGCAGCCATCCTTACCTTTTCGGGAGTACATGTAACTCCAGACCCATAGCAATGTGGTTGATGCTTAACTGCCTTCTGGATAATTAGAGATAGGCAATAAATGTTGGCCCAGCCAACAACACCCACATCCCGTGAATAAATAAAAAAGAAAAATAAGCCAGACCTCCCTGGACATGATTGAGAAAAAAGGGTGTCTTATGAATTCCCTACATCTCGTGGTGAGGATACCCACCTGATAATAACTTTAAATCTGTACATTTCTGGAAGAAATCTCTGCCCCCAGATAATTTGGATGAATAAATTATCTGGGGGCAGATAAGTGCAGTGAATAGCATCTTGTGCCATAGCAAAACCTCTATTGATGAAAAACTGCATTTGGCTTCCTCGTATGTCAGCAGATTCTTGTGAAAGATGGACACCTGCCACATTCCTGTTGGCTCGGTAAACAGTAAATTGCCTGCACCCAGGAATGTCTCCTGATGGGCACTGGACTGAACTGTCACATAAAAGTGAGATGCTGTTGAAACTTGGGACAGACTGCAGAATTAATTATGAATTGTATCTGCAGATCATGCTCTAATAAGATGCGTATGTCAATGACAGCTGCTTTTACCCAGCCTGAGAGTTGCCAGGCATCATTCCCATTGATCCCGTGATTGCTGATGGAAGGATACATTGCATGAATCCTTTAGGAATAGAATACCGCGATGCTGACACTGTAAGTCAGGACATGACTTAAACTGACTGATGATGTTCTCTATGTATCAATAATCCAGCTCCAACTCTCAATGAATTAACAGCTAATTAAGGTGACTCTCAAGGTTCCTGAATTTAGATCTTTTGCCACTTGCTCTTTGAGGTCAATTTAATAACTTGAACACAAAGGCTTTTGTGGTGCAGTGGCAGGAGGTCCATGTTCAAGTCTCACCCACTCCAGAGGTTTGTAATTACACCTCTGAACAGGTTGGTTAGGCAACCATCAACAACCTGAACAGAGGAAAGTAATTGGTGTAGTCCAGTATGAAAGGAGAAAGGTCAGCTTAAGATGGTATGACTAATAAGCTATCCTAGTCATATATAGATCACGCAAAATATTTTGTTATTTAATTGAAGGAAAGAATGATTTCTTGAGTCAAGAGGTTGGGTTTAATTTTGGACAGAGCTAAAAAAACAAATCTGCCATCTCCAAGGAACAAGTCAGGAGGGTGATGGAATATCCTCCACTTGCCTGGATGATCGCAACTTGACTCCATCTAGGATAAAGCAGCCCACTTGATTGGCACCACATCCACAAACATCAATACCCTCTTTCACCAGTGATGCTCTGTAGCACCAGTATGTACTACCTAGAAGATGCAGGAATTCTGCAGCAATTCATGAAGACAGCCCTTCCAAACCAATTACCATTTTCATATAGAAGGACAAGAGCAGCAGGTAAATAGGAACACCACTACTTGCACCTACCCCTCCAAGCCACTCACTAACCTGACTTTGAAATATATTGCCATTTCTTCAGTGTTGCTGGATGAATATCCTTGAATTCCTTCTCTAGCAGCCTTGTGGATTGCTGTGATTTAAGAAGGCAGCTCAACACCACGTTTTCAGGGGTAACTGGGGATGGACAATGAATACTGGCCCAGTTCTCGATGCCCGCATCCCATGAGTGAATAAAAAAGTATCCATTTCTTCCTTCCCCACTGGTGTACATTATACACCCACCACCACCTCCATCATATATTGTCCAGTGTCTATTATATATATTGCACCCCCTACTCCTTTCCCATTTTACATTACCAAGTGTCCATTAGACAACCATTGCTTTTATTTTCCTTTGATAAATTCAGCATCACCCTAGTTGCACTATTGCCCAGAATTAAAATTCGTCCCAAGATCTTTTATTTGAAGGCTCTGAGCTTGTGGTCAGCTTTCAGCTTTGAATCAACACAAATAAACATCACACAAAGAGGCAGAATTAATGGGGGGGGGGTTCCCACTATGCCACTAGGAAAGTTGATGGATGCCACTGTGAAAGCCAGATGGCCATCAGACATTTAGCACTCCGTGAAGCCCCTGATCCAGCCAGAAGTCCCGCCTCAGAGAGCTGTCAGTTTATGTTGGATATAATCCCCCACTCCAGACATCGTCTTGCCAGCCTGAACATTGAGGCCTGCTTTTGGGTGAGGCAGACAAGTTATCTTCAGCCTCACCTGCTCACTTTCCAAACGTAAACCGGAGTACATAACAGGGGTAGGTGGGAGTGTAGCAGGAAGGTTAGCTGGTCATGTCAAAAGCTACACAGGCTATCGGCAAATTACTAAGTGTGAGCTGAAAGTGCTGTCAGAATTAGAGTCACCTTGCTTCAGTCATCACAGAACAAGCTAGGCAGGCAGGGATGTTGATTCTGAAATATAGAGTGATCCATTTCTTACTCCAATCACAGAGATTATTTGGCTTGTTATATTGTGAAGTTATAGTTTGACTTAAAGAATGTCTTGACTCTAGAACAGAAGGTATGAATTTGATTCCCTTACCAGGATATACATAGGCTGAATCTGTTTCCCATCTGTACAACTGTGAGCCTGGGTAACTTTATCTCCAAGGTGACACTTCCTGTCAGTTTCTCAGATGAAACTCATGGCAATTGTCAACTGGTGACCAGCCAGGAGCCAAATTAATAGAAGCAGGAGCCCACTGTCAGAGGAGAAGAAAAAGTACCATAGAATGTGGGTCAGTTAATCATGAGGAAGCAGTTTGAAGAGCATCTTGTGATTTGGTAGTGGAACAATCCTAAGGTGATGGAGGAGGCTTGAGCCATCCTCATGGTATTCAGAGTTGGGCTCCTTGTTGTCCAAGTAGGGAAGGTATGTAGAATTTTTTTCATCATGTCCCAATTTTTTTCCACACTAGGCTAACCTGGCAGAAAGACAACAGCCACTCCTCTGCACAGGCCACTTAGCAAAATGGCACATTCAGAGTTCAGGTTGAATCTTTATAAAAGGCCTCTATGGGTTTTTGTGTAAGTTCTTCAGGCCTGCTCAGAGAGCCAGTGAAAATTAAAGACCACAAGAAAGCACCAGGATATTGGCAAATATATGCCCTGCTGTCTTAATGACACACCCATCTAATTTTTACTGGGTGGGAAGCATTAAAATTACATTTACTGATGCTAGAGAATGACTGCTGCATTTACATGCATAACAACATCTCGTGCTCCCCTTCTCCCTCCAAAGTTAACTCTTGTGAAGCAGTTTGGTATAATTCAAAAAGATTGATGATAGCATTAACCTACATAATAGCTCATAGGATGTGGGCATCAACTACTGTCTAGACTAACATTACAAATCTCTAATAATGGACATCCATGTATGAACATAATTCTTGCTTTCTTCATTGCTATTGCAACACCGATATAGTATAAATGTCATTTGTTATTCACTCCAGCTTTGATATTGTAAGTGTGCTTAAAATAATC
This sequence comes from Chiloscyllium plagiosum, assembly GCF_004010195.1. Lineage (NCBI taxonomy): Eukaryota > Metazoa > Chordata > Chondrichthyes > Orectolobiformes > Hemiscylliidae > Chiloscyllium > Chiloscyllium plagiosum. The sequence continues at coordinate 9,244,877 of NC_057729.1, forward strand.
CAACTACTTGAAAGAATCATTTAGAAAATGTGCCAGATTTGACAGGTTGAAATGATCTTGAAAGGTCATTCTGGATTTTTTGAAGAGAGTTGTCATGTGATTTGGTATCACACTATGAGTTTGAAATCAAGACACACTACTCCAAGAGTAGACAGGTCAAAAACTGTCTTCAGACTTAGATTTTAAAGTAACATTATTTATTCTAAACTAACACCATAAACTGCTGTAGATGTTAATCATAAATATACCAGACTTATTGTTACTTTAGGTAATGTCTGAGCTATCTTCTTTATGTTCATGTCTATGTGCTCTCAAAATTTATTCTCATTCTAGAGCATTTAGACTAGTGTAGTATGGTGGAATATGGCTTTACTCCACCCACAATGTCCTAAACATGCTCAGTGATGTGAAGTTCTATGACATCATTACATGGTTGCTCCAGGTACTGAAGATTTTACACAAAGTGTGAAGCAGAGTGTTTGTGGGTAGTGGGCTAGTGGCAGAAACTAAAAATGACCAAGTCTCATGGTCCTGCCAAACATAGGGTCAGAATATCATGGTCATTTTTCAACCCCCTTAAAGACTGCAATTTATCGGGAAACATCACAGGTCAGTGGCTGAATGGAGCAACAACAGAGAGCGGTAACCTGCAAACTTCAGAGGTCAGCATGAAGATGATTAAACTCATAAGTGGAGAGTACCAAGAGAGAAAGCAAATTAGTTATGGAGAGAGATGTTATTAAGTGGGTAATTGTGTGGGAGAGGGGACTGGGGAGCATTGTAGTCAGTGAAGCAGAGTCAGTCCAGCATTCAGAAGAATGAGTGTGTGAGGGTAGGTGCGAGGGCATAGTTAGACTGGCAAACAATATTGGAGTCCATTTTATAATTATAGAGCTGCCCTTCCAGAGTGCATCACTCGAACACCTCAAAATCCACTGTGTGATAATTATGCCTTAAGCAGTCACACTTGATCCTGATTGGTGTTGATTGCTGCAAACGTTCAGCTTTCTGTCCTCTGGTGACCATTACTAACCTGTGCTGTAAGGAAGAGGATAAAATTCCCTCTGTCTCATTTATTATTATTTAGTAAAGTAATTGCAGGGTTGAGACCAATTGTGCTGGTAAACATCAAATCAGAAGAGAATAAGAGTGAATATGAAGCAAATCACGATGCAACAGTTAGGTCACATCAGCCCTGTGGATATAAAACTATATAGATATTAGCAATTGTAAAATAACAAGGCCATACCTACTTATTTACAAATTTCTCTTTCCTAATATCTAGAGCTCAGTTAAGGAGATTGATTTTAAAATCCTTCTGTTTCCTTACTTTTCTGTTCCCATCGTAGAACAGCCAACCTGATATGCACACACTGATTCTAATAATGTGGAGGAAATGGATTATCATGTACAACTACAAACACTGACTGCTCACAGAGGACCTAAAGTACCACACTTTAATTCTCAGTTGAGTCAACTAAAGGCAGTTTATTAATTCAGTTGAGTTGATTAAGAATAGATAAGCAGGTAGGTCTGGGGGTGACTTTCTATTCAAGAATGACATTTGGCAAACACAATTAGACCTTCTCTTTGCATACAACTGAGAAGATTTACATCGAATAATCGAACTTCATTCATATTTAACTTTTAAAGCAGATCTCACTTGTTCGCCAGAGTTATGTAATTTTTATTTTCTAGTAGCATTGCCTGTGGGGTTTTTTCGTTTGATTTGGAAACAAAGAGAAATAAGAGACTGAGTTAGAAATAAAAGTGTTCAGGAGAAACATCTATACTTTTATGTCATTTATGTTATCCATGCTGCTATTGAAAGTCCTCCAGTGAAATTTCCAAAGTGTTTTCTTTCTCACAGCCTGTATCCCCTGAAGTTATCTGTAATAGCTCTTTAATTGGATTCTTCGCATCCAGTGTCGATTTATCCTGTCTCGAGGCTTCACTGCCTCTTGTTTTCTGATCTCCTTCTATTGATGAATGAAATTGCAATCAATACCTTTTTCAGATACCCTCCAGTTATTTTCAAATGCCTTTACAGTTTTAATGTGTTAGAATATTGTAGCTGGTACACTCTTTAAAACTCCCATGAGTATTAGACAAACATCAGGGCCAATAACTTCATCCAGAACAAGGTCACCTTAGTGGACCCTGCTGGGTAAAGATTCTGATTGAAAAGCTTCATAAAATAACATTTTCTAATACATCATGGCTGATAATGAATTTAAAATAATTGGTTTAACACCAGTTTAATGTTGATGCAGCCAAGAATATAATGACTACATTAAACAATTATGTTGTGAGGTTTTCCCTTCAGAATGAATCAGAATAGTTAGATGATTGTTTTTAACAAGAGCAGACTTGATGGTGCTGTAGACCTCCACAACTCTATCAGAGAATCACAAAGCAAAAAATCTTCTCCAATCAAGACAACAACATTACATTTCTATTCTGATAGCTGCATCACAATGTCAAATTCAGTCATTTGACCAAATGAGGCCAGACAAGATTTCAATTGTAAAAAAAAATTAAAAACCAAAAAATACAATAAAAGTGAGCATTTTTATATTCTTCAATATTTCGTGTAATCTATATCAGAGCCAAAGAAAAGCTAAACATCTTATGTAACATTCATCTTTCATAGGCAACATAAAATTATTTTTTTAGTATCTTTACATTTTCAAAAGCCAATGTTTGGTCTGTTGCTAAATATAGCTTACACATCCTCTCTGCAGCGGTATCAGCCAATAAGCCTGATGCTCCGCTTTCCCTGGGTTTACCTGCTGCATATCTTATTAATTAGGCCAATGCTTTACACTCCTGCAGTAAGAGAGGTTTCAGATAGAATTATTTTCAGAAACACTGTCTGTTCTTTGGGCAGAAAGACATTTATAAGATTGCATCATCTTCAATTGCTGGTATTCTATAATAAATCACCACATTGTTATTTATTCCTATATACCCCATTCAACTGTTCATCTTTCTTCAAGTTAGTTGACATTTATGTCAGATATCTTTACATTGCTTGACCCTATGTATCACCTCTTAGTTAATTCTAAATTCATATCATTCACTTCAATATAAAGGATGGTCATATTATAAGGGGGTCTGGAAGCAAAGGTTTGCTAAACTCAAAATAAAAAGCAGGAATATTTTTCAGACACACTATTGCCTCACTTGTCTGTCATATTGTTATGAATCCACTTAGTTCAGTTCTCAGTGAGTAAGCTCTGTAGGGTATTCAGCTGAAGACATTATCCCTGTATTTCAGAGTCAAAAGGTATAGCACTGGAAATGCACAGCAGGTCAGGCAGCATCTGAGGAGCAGGAGAGTCAACATTTCGGGCATAAACCCTTATGCATTCCTGATGAAGGGCTTATGCCCAAAGCGTCGACTCTCTTGCTGACTGACTGACCTGCTGTGTTTTTCCAGTGCCATCCTTTTTGACTCTGATCTCCATCATCTGCAGTCCTCACTTTCTCCCTGTATTTCAGTCAGCTACAACATAATTTTAGGATGGACTGGAATCACTAATGTTCATCTACATCTAACTTTCACTCCTGCCCTAGGCTCCATACCAACTCAGCGGCTGGGCAAATTGTAGTGAGGAGTGAAATGATGAATATGTCACCACCACAATAATATACAAGCTCCTGTCCTCATGTCAAAAAGTGGGAAAAAGAAGAAAAATTCTGAAACTTGTTTGCTGAAAAGTGAGGACAATGTTCCATGCTGATAATAGCAGTCACTCCAAATGATGCTCAGCTCATAAGCTAGCCAAATTAGACACCAATATAGTGATCCTGAGTAAAGCCATATGCTCAGAACAAGTCAGCCTGCCAGGACAATGCTGGCTACAGCTTCTCTATAAACGTCAAGATGAACACCTCCTCCTCAGTATTGACTTCTTAGTGAAGAAAACTTTCACTACTAAACATGCAAGTCCATCAGTCAACCATTCCAATTGCATTATGTCCTGTGCCTCTCTCTTTAAGATTAACAGCACATAACTCTCATTAGCATCTATGTTCCAACTCTGAGGGCAAATTCAAGTGACAAGAATAAATTTATATCAATTCTCCTTAAACTCATCCAAAATGCATCCCCTGTCCAGGAGAAATGTGTTACCCTTGCTGGTTTCAACACTCGAGTTAGCATTGACAATCTGGCATGGAAGGAATTACTTGAAAATGATGAAATTGGAAACTGCAATGAAACTGAATGTCTCATTTTAGAACTCTGTGTATTAAATTATCTGTCCATAACCAACACCTTTTTTCAAATAAAAAAGTGTGTTTTGAGACCATTTGGATGCATACCCAGCTATAAACACAATGACGTCTGATAGACCACACCTTCAAGCATCAATGTGACCAAAGGACATCCTGTAAACTAGAGTCATGCCCAGTGTCATAGAGTCATAAAGCATTGAAATAGACCTTCCAGTCCAACTCGTCCATGCCAACCATGATCTTAAACTAAACTTGTCCCACTTGTCTGCATTTGGCCCATATCACTCCAAACCTTTCCTGTTCATGATTTATCCAAATGTCTTTTAAATGTTGGAACTGTACCTGCATCCACCACTTCCTCTGACAGTTCATTTCACACAAAAATCACTCTCTGTGTAAAAAGGTTGCCCCTCCTGTCCTTTTTAATCTTTCTCCTCTCACTTTAAAAATATGCCCCCTAGTTTTGAATTCTCCCACTTATCTATGTTCACCTTATCTATACTCATTATGATTTTATAAACCTCTATAATGTCACCTCTCAAACTCCTACACTCCACACTCCTATCTAGCCTATTTTTATAACTCAAATCCTCTATTCCCGGCAACATCTTGAAAAGTTTTCTCTGAGCCTCTCCGATTTAATAATATCCTTCCTATAGCAAGGTGACCAGAACTGCACAATGTCAACTAACATACATATTACTGGCTTATTTGCTCAAAAGCTGAGCTTCCAATTCAAGCCTATGCCCAAGAACAGACCTAGAGATGAGTCACTCAAAAGATTTCAAGTCAGCAACAAGGTTCCCTGTAGTTTTTTCTTGCTGCTGCACAGTCTTCCGAGATTCAGACGCAGCAGTAATTTTCTGAAGAACAAGCCATGATCACACGCTGATCAATGTGTGTGGAACTTCCCAGTGGCTGTACAGCCTTGTGGCCACAAGGACTGAGCAGCTTAAGGGAACATTGGCCTGTAATCTGCAAAACTCATCTTGCAATGAGACATATCAGGCAATTACAGATCAGACTGGAACATCCTATTCTCACTGCTGCTTGAGAGAGAGAGTCTTTTACTCATAATATATCGACCTAGGTTCTTAGGACATTGAGTATAAGAATGTGCATGTTATACTGTAGCTTTAGCGAATTTTAGTTAGGCCATATTTGTGTACAGTTCTGGTCACCACACCACCAGAAGAATGTGGATGCTTTGGAGGGTATACAGAAAAGATTGACCAGGATGTTGCCTGGTATGGAGGATTTTACCTACGAAGAAAGGTGGGATAGACTGGATTTGTTTTGACTGGAACACAGGAAGTTGAGGGGCAACCTGATATAATTTTATAAGATTGTGAATGGCATGGATAGAGTGGCATTGGTGAGGCTTTTTCCCAGGGTAGAGGAGTCAATTACTAGGGGACAACACGTTCAAGATGCAGGCAGGAGGGAAAAGTTTAAGTGAGATGTGTGAGGCAAGTTTTTCACACAAAGGATGGTGAGTGTCTGAAATGCACTGCCAGAGGAGGTGGTGTAAGTAGGCACAATAGCAGCACTCAAGAAATGCCTGGACGAATACATGTATAGAAAGCGACCAGAGGGATTCAGATTCTGTAAGTGAAGACAGTTTTAGTGTGGAAGGGCAGAATGTGTCAGCGCAGGTTTAGAGAGCCAAATGGCCTGTTTCTGTGCTGTCTCATTCTTTGTTCTCTTTGTTCTTTGTAGACCTATCATACACCATTATATAATGATGATGGCAAGGTGGCTCAGAGGATAGAATTATTGCCTCACAGCAGCAGGGACCCAGTTTCGATTCCACCCTCATGTGACTGTTTGTGTGGAGTTTGCACATTCCCCATGTCGAGAGTGTGGTGCTGGAAAAGCACAGCAGGTCAGGCAATGTCCGAGGAGCAGGAGAATCAGGCATAAGCCCCTTCATCAGGAATGAGGTTTGTGAGCCAAGAGGTGGAGAGATAAATGGGAAGGGAGGTGGGACTGAGGGAAAGGTAGCTGAGAGTGGAATAGATAGATGATTGTGGGGGTAATGGTATATGTCAGTGAGGAGGTTGAAGCAGATAGGTGGGAAGGAAGCTGAACAGATAGGACAGGTCATGAGGGCAGTGCCGAGTTGGAAGGTTGGATCTGAGATAAGGTGGGGGGAAGGGAAATGAGGAAACTGGTGAAATCCACATTAATCCTGTGTAGTTGGAAGGTCCAAAGGTGGAAGATGAGACCTTCAACCTCCAGCCATTGGGTGATTAGGGTTTGGCGATGGAGCAGGAGAATCGACCTCAGATACTGCCTGACCTGCTGTGTTTTTCCAGTACCACACTCTCACCTCTGATCTCCAGCATCTGCGGTCCTCACATTATCTTTGTGTCCATGTGGGTTTCCTTTGGGTGCTCTGCTCTCCTCCACAGTCACAAAAATGTGCCGGTCAGGTAGATTGGCTATACTAAATAGTGTCCAAGGATGTGTAGGTTACGTGGACTAGCCAAGGGAAATGCAGGGGTAGAGGGGTGGGTTTGGGTGAGATGCACTTCAGAGGTTTAGTGTGGGCTTGAATGGCCTGCTACTACAATGTAGGGATTCTATTCTTTGAATATGCCTGATAAGTTAAATAACAAAAAAGAGGAAAACGAAATCAGCATCTTTTGCAGTATAACCTACAGAAAAATGCAGCTGTACTGTAATCCATAAGAGTTTCATCAATCATGTTTTGTATTCTGTTGAGATGACATCCTAACGTTTTGAAGCATCAACGTTTTCAGAAAGCACTGCTTCTGTGTCCTTTCCATGAGCTGACTCTTGATCTAACTGCCTGATGATTCAGATGTTCCCTGATGCGAACAGAATTGATTGACGTCTGGGTAAAAATAGATGACTACTCTCATTGAAGGCTTCATTACAAACTAGGAGAGCAGGAATGATTGACAGATCCATTCAAATATAACTTTCACTTCTGACTTGTGCAGACGTGCAAACACACTATTTTAAGCAATGCTCTAACATTAATTTCGATAGACATGTTGCTGCAGTTGAAAACTATCAACATTTGCAGTGTGACAGTAAACTATTCCAAAATTGCATTCTGCCTAATGATTAAGACGGAATAAGTGGATTTGATATACTTTTGAATAATCAGTCGGTATTGAATTCAGGAGAAGTTCAAAATGATTTGCTTTTGACCTGTTAATCACCTCCACAGAAAGCAAAGAACAGTGAATACCGGATTGATTAGTAATGATATCATAACTTTTATGGAAGTGGACACAGAAAACCCATTCAAGTTCATAAAGAGGGTACCCAGCACATTTCCAAAACATGTCTGATAAGGGAAGAAGATGACCTCTGAGGCCATTCTTATTCTAATTAGGAAATACAATGGGTCAACAATATGAGCCCATAGTCAGTTGTCCTCTGTTGCACTGTGAGCTTTAAGGCAACCAGCAGAATGGCAGATATAATGTACTGCCAGCTGGGTATCACGTGAAAATGGAATTTCCCAGCTTACCCAAGGATTCCCTCAGTCATAGTGTCACAGAGTCACACAGCATGGAAACAGATCCTTCAGTCCATGCCGAGCACAGTCCCAAACTAAACTAGCTCCACCCGCCAGCTCCTTGCCCATATCCCTCCAAACCTTTCTTATTCATGTACTTATCCAAATGTCTTTTAAATGTTATAATTGTACCACAACAACCAATTCCTCAGAAAGTTCAATCCACACATGAGCCAGCCTGTGCAAAAAACTTATGTCCCATGTCTTTTTGCAATCTCTCACCTTAAAAAAATGTACCCCGTAGTCTTGAAATCCCCCATCTGAGGGGAAAAAAGAAACAACTGCCATTAACTCTATCTACACCTCTCATTATTTTATTAACTTCTATCAGGTCGCCTCTCAGCCTCCCATGCTCCAGTGAACGAGCCCTAGCCTATCCAACCTATTTTCATAACTCAAACCTTCCATACCTAACAATATCCTGGTAAACCTCTGCTGAACCCTCCCCAACTTAATAATATATTCCCTATAACTGGGTGACACAGCACTTTAGAAGAGTTCTTACCAATGTCCTTACGACTTCAACATGATTTTTTCACTCCTATACTCAAAGAACTGAGCAAAGAAGGCAAGCATGCCAAACGCTTTTTTAATCACCCTGTCTCTATATGACATAAATGTCAAAGAATTATGTACCTGTACCTCTAGGTCCTTCTGTTCTACAACATTATCCAAGGCCCGACCATTACTTGTATAATCCCTACCCTTGTTTGTTGTACCAAAATGCATTTATCCGGATTGAATTCCATCTGCCATTTCCAACTGTTAACCCATTTGATCACGATCCCTTTGTAATCTTACAAAACCTTCTTCACTGTCCAACAAGCCACCAATTTTGGTGTCATCCACAAATTTAATAACCAGGCCTTCTATATTCCAATCCAAATGACTCATAATTGGACTGGAATACACCTTAGGTGACACTGCGGAATTCACATTGCAAATTGGAAAAAAAAAACGAGCTGCGTAAAATATTAAGAGGTTTTTTTCATGGCCACTGACAAAGCTGTCGAGTGAGTGGATCTGTCATTCACGTCAATATAGAAATGTTGGCATAATTCTACCAGGAATCACTTGGTGAAATCAAGTTGCAAAGACCTCACTCCCACTCAAACCAACACTTTGAAAGTCTCAGATGTTTAAAATAGCTATAAGACTCAATGTCTTTGACACAGCCTCCCCCTCTTTTGCTTTCCTTTTCCTCCTCCTTCATGAAGATTACAAGCACGGAATCAAAAGAAAATCTTTCTGTTTTGTAGTTTATTTATCGTAAGTGAGGTTACAAAACTGTTGGTGACCTGAGAGAGAGAGAGACTCACATTGCAATACTAATGTATAACACGCAACTCAATATATCACACAGAAGACTACAAATATAAAATGTCAAGCTATACAGGAAACCTGAGATGTAAGGGGAGGGGGAAGATATCCAAGAAGTAAACACATTAAAATAAATCTGCTGGGACAAATCTGTAGCACTATTATTTGTTTATACATGAGAGTGCAATAGGGATATAAATAATGAGAACACTAATGTCTTCCCTGCTATTTGTATCTGCATGTGAGTGAAAGAAGAGGTGAGGGCTATTGTTAACTGGAAATCAGATGGAAAACAATTCTGTACTTGACTCTATCTTTGTACAATGCATTGTAAAAATTGTAGTACTCTGTTAAGTATCAAGCACACAAAATGTATGGTGCAATCCACTTGTGACCACTGTCACTAAAGCAGATTATCTGGTCATTATGTGTGTCGGCGTGCAAGTTGTCTATTGCATCTGCTGCATTACAACAAAGTCTACACTTTAAAAATACATTATTGGCTACAAAACTCTTGGGGGTGACATGAGGACAAAAATAGCACAATATAGTTGAAATTTTAACTTGCTCTTTCATTTGAATCAGTTTATCAGTATTTGCCAAACTTAGGACAAATATAGAACAAATAATAGTTGTGGGAGAACCATAACTCAACAGTAGGCAAACTAATTTGATTTCAGCCATGTACTTCACATACTTTAAATTTAGCATCTTCTTTGACAAATTATAAGTATAATTTGTCTGACTGTGACATTAAGGATAAATAAAGCGTCTTTGTGGTAAACACTTCAATGTACACCCTGAACAATTTAGCACAATTGTTGATCCAGTTATCTCAAATTTAATATGCAATTTTAACCAGAATTCAGATACCAGTTAAGAACTCTTTTCATGAATATAGTCCTATTGATCCTAGCTACGAGAGACCCATAGCTCCTCAAGTAACACAAGTCACTAGCTCGCTCCAAGTAGCGACTGATTTCAAATGGGTCTTTCAAACTAAACATGTCCTTCAATTATATTTGATTTGGATAACTCCTTACCTTGATTAGTTTCAATTACTTAATTGCAATCTTAATTTACTGATTTCTGTCATATTGCTTTTCACTTCAAATTAAAACAGTGTTGAGATTTTTTTCTGTGGAATGGAAGACTGCAGATTTATATTGTCCTCAAGAAGTTTTAAACAAATTTATGTGCCCTAATTCTTTTGCATTATGTCCACTGAAATGGGATTAGTCTGCAGGTACTTGTTTCTTTAATATTATGAAAAGTGCCACTAGTCTTGAAGATTCGATTGAATGGAATCTTTTCAAAGTGGAACAATGGGACAGGAGGAAGCCGGTTAGTTCTAGGAGCCTGCGATGCCCACAAATATATGACAATTGCTGCCCACCCTGCTGTTCCGGATTTCACTAAACTCATTTCAATGAGAACCAATTTGAAACTTCCAAAAGCCTTTTCCAGTACAATTATTGTTTGGTTCAATGAGTGTCCTGCAGAGTAAAACTCCCTTACCCCAAGATACACTCACATATCACACAAACGAAAACAAAACACTGAGAGACAAGAAAAGTGCAGAAGAGAAAAAAAATGTCCCTGCTGTTGGCCCAGGGTCTGAACACAAAGGACAGAATTTGATGAATCCCTACAGTCCACCAGGTCTATTGTCGATAAAATTGAATTGCTGACAGTTATAGATGAATGGAAGATCTTCAATTCAGATTGAAATCAAGATGGATCCAAGTCTGCCAAAAGTAATCACAACTCATTTTTTTAGATTTAATAAATTAGTCAGAAATTCTGATATTTGGAAACATTATCAGGTTCCCAAAAACATTTTTCTGAGAGACAGACAGAAACTGGGTGCTCATGGAGTTTTCGTCCTCCTTAGCACCAATGTCAGTAAAACTAGGACTCAAATCGAGTATGGAGCTAAAGTGTCCCATATGCTTTTCAAAGACATATTCCCCAGTAATTAATGGCCATAAATCATAATCTTTATCTCTCTAAAAGCTTTGTTTATCTTTCCTCCAAAGTCACTTGACTTACTTTAAACAGCAGATAAACCACAGCCCGCATTCATTTTATTTTCAAGAAACCATATGATAAAAGTTCTTTTCAATTCAGAAAGTGTCCAAACAATTTGATATCTTTCAGTTTTCCATGTAGTCCAGATATATATATTGCATTCGCAATATCACTGAGTACAAAATTAATAAAATTGAAAGAGTTCCGGATGCTGTAAATCAGAAACAAAAACAGAAATTGCTGGAAAAGTTCAGAGGGTCTGGCAGCATCTGAGGAGAGAAATCAGAGTTAATGCTTTGGGTTTGAAGTTTGTTCGCTGAGCTAGTAGGTTTGTTCTCAGACATTTTGTCACCATGCTAGTTAACATCATCAGTGAGCCTCTGGTGAAATGCTGGTGTTCTGTCCCGCTTTCTATTTATGTGTCTTGGTCTGTTAAGGTGGGTGATGTCATTTCCAGTTCTTTTTCTCAGAAGTTGGTAAATGGGGTCCAGGTTGATGGGTTTATTGATGGATTTCTAGTTTAAATGCCAGGCCTCTAGGAATACCTGTGTGTGTCTCTGTTTGGCTTGTCCTAGGATTGATGTGTTGTCCCAATCGATGTGGTGTCCTCCTTTGTCTGTGTGTAATGATACTAGTGATAGTTGGTCATGTCTTTTGGCAGCTAGTTGGTGCTCATGTATCCTGGTGGCTAGTTTTCTGCCTTTCTGTCCAATATTGTGTTTGTTGCAGAGTATTTTGAATATGACATTCAATTTGCTGGTTGTTGGTATAAGGTCCTTAGGTTCATCAGTAGCTGTTTCAGTATGTTGGTAAATTTGTGGGCTACCATGATGCCAAGAGATCAGAGTAGTCTGGTAGTCATCTCCAAGATGTCTTTGATGTATGGCAGTGTGGCTAGAGTCTTTGGGCGTGTTGTGTCTACTTGCTTGGATTTGTTGTTTAAGAATCAGCAGGCTATGTTTATCAGATCTGAAAATGTGTTGCTGGAAAAGCGCAGCAGGTCAGGCAGCATCCAGGGAACAGGAGAATCGACGTTTCGGTCATAAGCCCTGCTGCGCTTTTCCAGCAAGACATTTTCAGCTCTGATCTCCAGCATCTGCAGACCTCACTTTCTCCTCTATGTTTATCAGATACCCATTGTTCTTGAATATGTTGCATAGGCATTTTTCTTCCATTGCTCATCGTTCCTGGCTGCTGCAGTGTTTTGCAGCCCATTTAAATAATGTCCTGATGCAGCTCCGTTTGTGGGTGTTGAGATGATTGCTTCTATAGTTGAGTATCTGGTCAGTGTGTGTGGCTTTCCTGCAGGCGCTGGTCCACAGTTCCCCATTGACTGGTTGTTCCGCTATGATATTAAGGAAGGGGAGTCTGTTATTTGTTCTCTTCCTCTTTAGTGAAATTTATGTCAGTAAGGATGTTGTTAATGATATGGTTTTCTCTAATTTGTTCCGTTTCGTGATGACAAAGGTATCATTTATATTGCGAACCCATAGCTTGGGTTGGATCGTGGGGAGGACTGTTTGGTCGAATCTCTGCATTACTGTTTCTGCTAAGAATCCTGATATTGGTGATTCCATGGGGTGCTGTTGATTTGTTTGTAGGTCTTGTCATTGAAGGTGAAGTGGGTAGTAAGGCACAGGTCTACTAGCTTGAGGATGCTATCGTTGCTGATGGAGTTGGTGCTGTCTGGTGTTTGTGTCCTTGGTTCCTGTAGTAGTGCAGTCAGTGTTTCTTTGGTCAGGCTGATGTTAATTGATGTGAATAGGACCATTACATTGAAGGAAACAATGACATCATCCTCTTCTATCTTGGTGTCTTTGATGATGTTCAGCAACTGTTGGGTGGAGTGGATGGAACTAAACAGAGACACACACAGGAATTCCTAGAAGCCTGGCCATTCAAACTGGAACTCAATCAATAAACCCGTTGACTTGGATCCCATTTACTAGCCTCTGAGAAAAAGAACTGGAAATGATGTCACCCACCTTAACAGACCAAGACACATAAATAGAAAGCAAGACAGAGTTTGAGCACTTCAACGGAGGCTCACTGATGAGTTACCCAGCATGGTGATGAAATATCTGAGAACAAACCTACCAATTCAGCCAGCAAACTTACAACCTGAACCTCAACCTGAGCTACTAATCTTCTTAATAATTTCTGGTTGAGCGACCCTACCTCAGAGCAGTTCTGAGGAAAGGTGACTCGACCCAAAATGTTAACTCTGATTTCTCTCCACAGACAGTACCAGACCTTCTGAGCTTTTCCTGGAATTTTTATATTTGTTGTTCTTTATCATTGGATACAAACTTGGTTCATCCTAATTTTAATTTCTAACATAAATGACTTGGATACCTAATAACTTCAATTACCCATGTTCTCATAGATGTTGAAAAGTTGACTCATTAACTAATAGCAAAAGTACAGGAGTGTATTCCCACACTTTCAGCAATAGGAATTTTGGATATTTGGCCTTGATTTAAAGAATCCAGATGAAAAGTAAATAGGAGGATTTTGGCCCATGCAGTTTGCAGAGGTATTTTGCCCAAGAGTAGCTTCACAAAATGAAAAAACTGCTCGAAACTGTCCAACTCATTCGAGTCTGTCCTACACTGCAGCTTGTTGAACAAAATAAGCTTCCATCTGTCTGTTGGAACTTCACAGGCTGTAATTTCCCAAGAGATGCAAGTCTCTTGAACAGAAAACTGAACCTTAATTTAGCTTCAATGAACTGAGAACAGTAATAATAAAAAAGATGGCCAGGCAGCGAAAGGGATCTCAATACGATTGTATGCTTTCTCCTCTGTCACAAAGGCTTCAACACAAGTAAGAGAGCAACCCTTAAGAGAATCTTTTTGTCTATTACAACAGATATTCTTCAATTGAAATCAGGCTAAAACGCTGCTCCTCCAAAAGTACTATCTATCTCAGTTATTTCAGAGTAAACAGCCTTGAAGTAAGTGTTGAAGCAACATATGAACAAGGACTGCCCTTTAGATACTCAGGACTGTTCTGCCATTCTGAGATCCTGACTGATCTGTGTTCTTCCTCAGGAAGAAGAGAGTTCCAATTTATAAATGTACGGAGGACGTTAAACTGAGGGGAAGGTGGGTGTGCAGGTAATACAATACAGTCCTGAAGACAGAAACAAGTTACAGGAAGATATGAATGTATGTTCAGATGGGAAAATAATTGGCAACAGAAATTCAGCATAGATAAATGTATGATAGTTTGTTTGGTAGCAAGAAGAGTGAGATCCTTTTTTGTTTGGAAGGTATGAGTCCAGATGGTTCAGGTCTCAGAGTACAGATACATCAATCAATAAAAGTTATAACACAGGTGAGCAATTCCATATACAAGGAAAGTAAACCAAGTATTCATTTTCTATAGGGATGGAACTGAAAGGTAGGGAAGTTTGACTCAACAGTCTAGACTAGATTTAGAGTATTGCCTTTAGTTCTGATTGTTGTATTAAGAAAGGTTATGGAGCCACTTCGGGGATCTCAGAGAAGATTTACAAGAATGAGACCAGAAATGCATTGGTCTATACATCTGGAAAGGATTGATAGGCTAGGTCTCTTTATCTTTTGAAAAAGAATGCTGAGGGTGACCTCATGAAGATCTTTCAAATTCTGAAAGATTTTTCCATTGCAGTCCATATAGAGTGAACAGGTTTGATTATACAATGGCAATGGTAGAGAGTTGAGGGGTTAATGTGTACCGGAAGAAAAGTTGTTTCCAATCGATTACATTTGAAAACACCAGCCTGCATTGGTAGCACAGTGAGGTTGGCCTAGAGAACAGAATGTTACCCCACAACCTGTCTGCCATCTGGTTGGTGGCCAATAGCTCCAGCAGATCCAGGCTCAGTAGCGGGCACTGTAGGGACTGCATGAGTAGAAGGCAAAATTGAAGTTCGTTGATAAAAGCTTGACCCAGATATGCCCGAGGGTGATGGGGTAGCAAAGGATTGGGCAATCTAGGGGGAGCTTAGTGGAGTGGTTTTTGGAAGTCAGATGAGGAGGAACAAAAGAAAGAGACATCTTGGTGGAGTGCCAATACACAGGGGACACTTCCGAATAATGCGCTTCATTTTTCTTCCTGCTTTTTTAACAGACATTTATGAAATGGCCTTTTTAGTCTTACCCATGTGGCACTGACCAGTTGGTATTTTTTTGTTAATTTGTCCTTGGGAAATAGGTGGCAATGGCTCAACCAGCATTTATTACTTCTCCCTAATTACCAGTTAAAAGCTAACCACTGATATGCCTTACTGCAGTAATGCGGTAGAAATTAGGCCCCATTTGGAGCTGCCACAAAAGTTAACATTTTTGTTGATATATGCAATACTTCTCAACTTACATGGTCTTCAAACTCAAGTTGACAGAGAGCATGGGCTGAGTTTCTGTCCTTAGCAAAAATCATTGTTTATTACAAGTAAATCGATTCTAGCTACATGGGAAAAAAATAAGGTTGTGATCTTTAGTAAGTCCTGGAAAGATCACATGGTACAGTTGGCAGAGCTCTTTGAATGACTACAAGAAACAAAACTGATGATAAACTTAAATAAAACTGAATTTGCAAAATCAGAGGATGAGGACACACATACACACACACATACACACACACACACACACACACACACACACGTACACACACACACACACACACACACATACACACACATACACACACGATCTGCTGTGATGGTTCTTATGATTTCTATGCTGATCAGAACGCTGCTTGTGTTTTCCTTCTCAAGAGGCTTTCACTAGCTTATAGAAGGCGCAGGGTTCACACTTATCCAAATGTCTCTGGCTTCCTCGAGAAAAGTCACAGTTTACAACAACTGTTGTATGAAATATTTACTGGTTTTCTTCAGGCTTAAAGTGGGTCTTACTGCAGAGGACAGAGGTGCTGAGGCTGGTTTGGGAACTGATGACTTCTTTTTATATTGTTCACACCTCCATGTTGTCCAACTACGTGAGAACAAATCACGTTGTTGTTGGCAGACAGAAAGTCATTGATAACTGGTCGCTTGTCCACAGAACTGTTGCCAACCAAAACAACATTTGTCCTCAACCCTTTAGCTCCAGCTTGTCTGCAAATTGCATTCAATTACTCTTAGAACCAGCACCTGATCCATTGAAGTGGTTTGCTAGTCAGATAATGGCTGCAGATTTTCTTTCATAAGTGTGTTAGAGAACTGGATAAAGTTTAATCAAATGACAACCTAAAAACTTCATAGAGTAATTTTACATTCCATATTTTTAAAAATTAAATCATCATATGCTGGTTTGGCTAGCTACACTAACATTTATTGACCATCCATAATTGCATTGAGAAGGAATCTTGGTGAATGTTTGCAGCTTGGATATGTACTGCTGCTATCTGTGTCAGTGTTGAAGAGAGTGAATGTTGAGGATCTTGAATAGGGTGCCAAACCAGTGGGCTGCTTTGTCCCGGATGATGTCAAGCTTTTTGAATATTGTTGGAGCTGAACTCAACCAGGCTTTGGGTTGTCAAGAGGTGAGTTACTCATTGCATAATTCCTAGCCTCTGACTTGCTTTGAAGCTGCAATATTTAATGGCTAGTCCAGTTAATTTCTAGTCAATGATAAATCTCAGGATGTTGTGTTAATTAACTGAATCAGCTATAATGGCGAGATTTGAACTCATACCCTTGGTGCATTATTGTGGGCCTCTAGATGTTGGTCCAGGACATTATTGCTATGCCAAGACCCCCTGACACTGGGCAGAATTTTCTCCATCTAGCAAAGGGGTTCAGGAGCTGTGGAGTGGATAAGACCTGGGAAGTAACATCAGGCAGAGATTCCATTGTGATCCTGCTTTCATCCAACCTTTCCCAGTGGGGGTTTTCAGTTCAAGGCAAAGCTAAATTATGAATATAAGAAGACAATTAAAAACTTTCTCAAGTGCAGGATCCTTCTTTTTCAACAGCAGGTCATTGGATTTATCCAGGCATGTGCAAAGCATGCATTATCATAGAGTGAAAGTGTGCTGTTACGATGTGTCTAAAGAGCGAAACTGGTCAGCCGCAGTGAAAGGTTTGTGCTGACAAGGGTTGTGCTAAACTCATTGAATTCACTGTAACCATGGACAGTAACCCTGGATAACATATACCTTGGATACTGCTGACAAGGAACTCTCCTTATTGTCCTTTGAGATGGAGTCTGCATAATCTGCAAATATTTGGAGTTTTGAGGAGGAGGTACAGTATCCTGTGGTTCAGCTGATATATGTGGGTTCACATTCATCTGGTCTGACCTAAATGTGACTCCAGGCCTGGAGCAATGCAATTGACTCTTAACTGCCCTCTGGGATGGGCAAAAATATTGGTCTAGCCAGTGACGCTCTCATTAAATGAACTAATTTGAAAAAAATGAAATAAACATCCTAGTGAAACTGGCTTCTTGCCCGTGCACATTTTATTGTGGTTTTTAGCCCTGTGGCTTCAGCAGAGTGACAGGCCATTTGCACATTTCCCTGTTGATATATGAAACGCCATATGGATGTTCTCTGGATTTTGGAGCCCGGGATGTCCCCACCAAAGAAAATTATGCCTGCTCCTGGTTAAGGTGGCTTGGTCAGCAGGGCAAGATGAAGGCATGTGAAGTTGTCAGACAGGATGAGAACAGTTGAAGAGAAAAGATCATGACTGGAAATGTTAACCTTGTTTTTCTCTTCACAGATGCTACCAGACCTGCTGGAGTATTTCTAGCAATTATAGCCTGTATTATCCTATGTTAAAACATCTTCTCAATTTTACTAAGCTAAGGATTTCAGTACTATTTTTTGACTTTATTATTATTGATTAACAAAATTGAATAGTTTGCTTGGCTATTTCCAAGGGCAGTTAAGAGTCAAACATATTACTGTGGGTCTAGAGTCATGTGGAGACCAGACCAGGTGAAGACAGTAGATTTCCTTCCCTAAAGGGCATTTGTGAACCACTTGGATTCTTTTTGCAACAATCCAAAAGTTTATTCGGTATTATTACTCAATAGCCGAAGGATGGTTAGCTTTGAGAAATAAAGATTAGTTTTGCCAGTGACATTCACATCCCATGAAAGGATATTTTCAAAGTGTTAGATAATGGAACATTTCTTGTGATATGTTCCTCTTTCTCTGCAAAATGAGCTAAAACTCAGGAAAAACAATTCACTTGAATTGGTGATTCTAAGCAGCTGGATATCGTAGAATATGAGTTCCCTGATTGGGAGTATTAATCTGGTCCAAACAGAGAGTCCTGGTTGACATATAAGAAGGGGGAGTGTCAGAAATACTGCCACTCTGTACGGAGCAGTACTGTAGTCAAGAACTGTTCATGTGTAAAGAAAGGGTCATTTCGTGACAGGATACGAGTCTCTGTGGAGTTAATACATTTAACAAGAATGGAAATGCAATGCAGAATAAATGAACAGATCCCTCAAGGAAATACTCAAGCATGGCTTGTTGCTGTTGCTCTGCTAACTTGACTGCTTCCTCTCGGACCACTGCTCTAAATTGGCATATCAAAGGTAATTTCTGTTGCTCAGTAAAATGCTGAGGTCATTCAGAGGCCAGTTGTGACTGCTTGTAATTGTTAGGCATGCTAAGTCATACAGTTTTGCATCTGCATCTGTGACACAACATGATGCTTGGAAGTTTGAGCACTGAATGTAAGCTGCCACACATACACGTATGCACTAGATTATTTTGTGTGCCTACTTGTTCTAAAAACAAAAGGAGATGAGGTCTCATTTATTTCTCAAAAATGGCATCAACAGCACTTACAAGTTTGGCTGCAAACATTACAGCCCACCCAATTTCTATCTCCAATGAAGTTGCACAGTACATTGTGGTTGCTGATGAGATATCACCTATTTTACACCAGCATCCAAAGGTTTTAAACTCTGGTACCATATTTATCACAAAACCTCACACTACTAAATGACTCACTCAATGTGTCTTTTTCTTACAATCACTCATTCTTCCGTGACTAATAAATGAAAAGAAATTGAGAAAACTTCATTAACAGGCAAAAATTTACTACTAAAATAATGTGCTTGCTACTGGTGATCCCTGTTAGTTATAGCTAAAGCCAAATTCAGGTATGCTGCATATACATGTTACATGATGATCATGCAAAAGTTGCTGTCGGGTTATGTTGTTTCACCATTAGCTTTGCGAAAATATCTCCTCTTCAGCATTTACACTTGATTTTAGAAACTCATTGTTGTGAAGAAAGTTTATAATATATTGCTATTATTACAAACTTGGCTTCTCATGTAGGGATAACCATGTTTCTGTTTTTCAGTTCTGTGCAAGTGACATTTTTCAGGGTCAGAAACGTTTTATTAAAGCAAAGTAAAAACTGCAAGAACTGCAGATGCTGGAAATCAGAAATATGAAAAACAGAAAATCTCAGCTGGTAGGGCAGCATCTGTGGAGACAAATCAGAGCGAATGTTTTGGGTAGAGTGACCGTTCTTCAGGAGTTTTTTTTAAGCAGTGAGTCAAAACAGCATTTATAATAAATCATGTGAATTAGGCTAAATGATTATTCAAGTTAACTGGTGAGGTAATTGCTGATGTATTTACTGAGTTAAGATTTAGGAATGAGAGGGAGTTAAGTGGTCAGGGTCAGAGAGGACCAAGTTCCAATTTGGTCTCCAGAACATCCAAGGTGGAAAGAAATTTTAGTTGAAACTTTATTGCTGGAACAGCACAGCAGGTCAGGCAGCATCCAGGGAACAGGAGATTCGACGTTTCGGGCACAGGCCCTTCTTCAGGAAACTCAATATCGAGTTCAATAATTTCCAGGGCCTGAACACCTCTTTCAAGGTCACCCCACAATGTTGGCCCTGTCATCCCGTGAGCAACTTTTATCACAGCCAACCCATTTTCACCACTAAGGCGACTCCCATTATCAGCTTATCTTTCTCCCTGGCTAACCATTATCCATCCATTCGGCCTGTGCCCGAAACGTCGAATCTCCTGTTCCCTGGATGCTGCCTGACCTGCTGTGCTGTTCCAGCAATAAAGTTTCAACTTTGATCTCCAGCATCTGCAGACCTCACTTTCTCCTTCCGGAAAGAAATTTTAAACCGTTTCAACAGTCCAAGTTGACAGAAGTGGAAAAGCCACGAGCTTTTTTACCTTCAAATTCAGTGACTTAACTTGTGTCCTTTTGTCTCAGAGGGAGATTCTAACAGAGAGAATTATACCTGGTAAATGTTAGAAAATCACCTCAAGAAAAAGTAAAGGTAAAGTTGCCATAGTTCCAGGGGGGCTACAGGGCTGCGGTTTTTAAAAGGAAAGGTAAAATATTAATCTGAGAGTCACCAGCTGAGGGGTGAGGTTGAAAAGGCAGGACCTTCATGGTGAGTTCAGCTGCTATTACAATTAAACATGTGCTGTTACCAAAAGCAAACTATTTGTAATGTTGTCTGTTGAGTTAGAAATTTTAACAAAAAAACCCTGCAGATGCCGTGAATCAGAAACGAAACCAGAAATTGTTGGAGAAAAT
Organism: Chiloscyllium plagiosum; assembly: GCF_004010195.1. Classification (NCBI taxonomy): domain Eukaryota; kingdom Metazoa; phylum Chordata; class Chondrichthyes; order Orectolobiformes; family Hemiscylliidae; genus Chiloscyllium; species Chiloscyllium plagiosum. The sequence continues at coordinate 9,265,557 of NC_057729.1, forward strand.
CAGCAGGTCTGGCAGCATCTCTGGAGAGAAAAGGTTTCAGGTCCAGTGATCCTTCTCAGGACTAGGGCCGCACAGTGGCTCAGTGGTTAGCACTGCTGCCTCACAGCGGGAGGGACTCGGGTTTGATTCCAGCCTCGGGTGACTATGTGGAGTTTCCTCCCACAATCTAAAGATGTGCAGGTTAGGTGAATTGGCCACGATAAATTGCCCATAGTGTTTAGGAACGTGCAGGTTAGCTGCATTAGTCAGGGATAAATGTGGAGTAATAGGGGAATGGGTCTGGGTGGGTTACTCTTTGGAAGGTTGATGTGGACTTGTTGGACCGAAGGGCCTGTTTCCACACTGTTGCAATTCTAATTCTAATTCTGATTGTAGCTAGGATAATGTAGTGTATATGCTGAAGATGGGGGATTTGAAGGTAGCGGATAAAGGGTTAAATGATAGATGGAGATCAGCCCAGAGAGAGAGAACAGCAGTTGAGCAGACAAAGGGATGGATAATGGTTAGCCAGGGAGAAAGATAAGCTGATAATGGGAGTCGCCTTAGTGGTGAAAATGGGTTGGCTGTGATAAAAGTTGCTCACGGGATGACAGGGCCAACATTGTGGGGTGACCTTGAAAGAGGTGTTCAGGCCCTGGAAATTATTGAACTCGATATTGAGTCCTGAAGGCTATGGGGTCCCCGAGTAGAAAATGGGATGGTGTTCTTCCAGCTCACACTAAGCCTCATTGGAGCACTGCAGCAGACCTGCTTGGTTCAAAACATTAACTCTACTTTCTCTCCACAAATGCTGTCAGACTTGATGAATTTCACCAGCAATTGCTGTTGTCATAAAAGTGATGCTTCATTGGGGTTGAGTGCCTGTAAATAATTTTTCTTTATAAAAGGATTGAGTCTTTCTTTTTGCAGTTTAAGCTAAGATCTTCCCAAATTGTGTTGTAAAATATAATTTTATTTTTCTCTTTTCATTGGTTTAATGAAGTTTAGGGTTGTTATTGTTTAATGTACACTGGCAGCCTCTTGTGAATAAGTTCAGTCATTAAGCACCATGGTAATCAAATTACATAATTAAAACATTTTCTCCACTGAGCCAGGTTTCACTCTGGAATCTGTATTAGCTCCAACTGGGATCAAAACACTGTATTTTTGCCTTAATTACCAACTAAAGACCCCCATGGACATGTAGGTTTTGTCCATGTAAGCCTTAGCACCTTTTTAGTGATGTGATGAATATTAACAGTTACAATCAACCTCTCCAGTGCTGAAAATTAGCTATCCAAATACAGAGTTTCATTCCTACAGTCATTACATTTTTGGGAATAGCTTTATAATGTGAAATTTTCAATCATAATTTTCATTTTCTAATTTTCTTTGTGTAACTTTCCTCTTTCTTAATTCAATACTTCTATCCCTCCTTTGTTCATCTCTTTTTGTACTGGATTTGATGGTGAGGTTTACCAACTTTAATTCACCCTTCTTCTTGGTTCATTCTCTGCTTATTTTTCTAATCTTTTCTTTTATTGTTTAAGAACAAACACCGTTAGATGTTCTGTTCACTGAGGTTCCAGATGCTCCAAGCTATTAATGCAAAGTTATATAAACTTTGTGGAGATTTTTATTTGAGCTGATGTATTTTGGTTCAAGCTCAGCTAATGGCAGACCCGATTAGATACACCGCTATGCAAATGTCTGGTCTGTTATTGTCTTCAATGACGCTATGATTTATTTGGGATTGCTCACAGAAACATCTAGGCAATTAATCTTTAATTCTGAAGGCTTCAGGACAACCTTTAAGTGTTGGCATTCCTTTCCGTCAGTAAAAGTAAAAACTATCCACAGAAACTTTTACTGTTTCTTCCTAGGAACTGGAAGTCACCGTGCATCCTGGTTAAACTTTATGTCAGTCAACTACTGGGCACCCCTATTGAATTTGCCAGACATGTAGCACTGTAATTTTGATTCATATTTTATTTACAAGTTACTGCAGTTCAAGGTAGCACTGCAGTGCTGCGTTTACAAATTGCTCTGATAATGGGCCAGTTTACAAAGGAATCATCCTTTAAAGAATTCATGAATGTTTGGAAGACAAAATTTTGAACAAAATATTAAACTAATAATTCTATCTTTCCATGAAGTATTCATTAGGAATCAATTGTGGTGTCTCTGAGAACCAGAGGCAGTATGTAGGGTCCCAGTGTATATTTAATAGGAACACGACAATAGCTTTTCTTGATGAAATTGGCATCAACTATTCAAAGACTCCCCCTCGGCACCTTTAGCATGCGCTGCTAACCACACATTAATGCAAGATTAAAGTGACATGGCTTCTTTTATTAAGGAATTCATGAATGGACCTGCAGATAGCTTCCGCAGTAAAGTGCCAGCAAGCATATTAAATAGGTATTGCCTTCAGCTCAGTGCAGACATTAGGTGAACAGAATTCAGAATGGACTAGTACAATATTTATTTGTACTAATACATTCTGAATTGGACTAGTACAATTAGTACTAGTCCAATTCAGAATGTATTAGTACAAATAAATATTGTACTAATACATTCAGAATGTATTAGTACAATTAAATAACACTGACAGCACAAAAATAGGCCATTTGGCTAAGTTAGTTCCAGCCAGTGTTTTGTAAGCCAAATGCCTCCACCCACCTTAATTAATCTAACTCTTGTAGTATATGCTTCTATTCCATTCTCCTTTTTATGCTTATCTCGATGCCTGAACAAGTTTAGAATGCTGTTAAAATGGGTGCTTAGTTCTATTTAACTGATCCATGAGGATTGAGGCAAATATGAAATCGGCCTGTTGACCCTAGATTGAAGGTGGTCATGGTGGTGGGCAAGTTGGATTGAAGGTTTCTTTTGACTGCCTTGCTTGCACCCTCTGGTACTCAGAGACACCACAATTGATTCTTATTGAATACTTTATAGAATGACAAGATCATTAGTTTAAGATTTTATTCAAAATTTATCTTCCAAACTTCGATTGCCAGTTCTGACATGCCACAGTGAAAAACTGCAACAACTTTGTCAGAAAACAGACAAAAGACACGATCGATAGAGTACCTTTCATCGTCCAGTACTTCCCCATAGCAGAGAAACTATGCCATGTTCTCCGCAGCCTTCAACATGTTGTTTATGGCAACAAACATCTCGTCAAGATCATCCACATTCCTCCACCTGTTGCCTTCAAACATCCGCCAAACCTTAAATAGACTATCATTCACAGCAAACTATCCAGCCTTCAGGATATCAACCACAACACCACACAACTCTACCATGGCAACCTCTGGCAGACATGGCAGATCATCAACATGGACATTACCATCACATGTGGGAATGCCACCACATACACGGCAGATTGTCATGTGACTTGACCAATGTTGTCGACCTCATACACTGCATGCAAGGATACCCCAAGGTATGTTATATTGGCAAGACCATGCAGACATTAAAACAACGGATGAATGGACACAGTGCAACAATCACCATTCAGGAATGTTCCCTCCCAGTCAGGGAACATTTCAGTGGTCGAGAACATTCAACATCCGTAGATAAGTGTCCTCCAAGGTGGCCTTCGAGATACACAACAACGCAGAATCACCAAGCAGAAACTGACACCCAGGGAACAGTTCCACACCCAGGAAGATGGCCTCAACCGCGATCTTGGGTTTGTGTCATGCTCCATGCGGCCCCCACCACACTATTCTCTAAAACCTTCCTAAAACATCGATTTTCCTGTTTCTCGGATGCTGCCTGACCTGCTGTATTTTTCCAGCACTACTCTAATCTTGACTCCGATGTCCAACATCTGCAGTCCTCACTTTCACCTATTCAGTCCCTCAAGCCTACTAAACCTTCAAAACCTGACATGTTTAAAGTGTGAATTCCATTTTCCATCTACCCGATAAGTTTTGATTTCATTGACTAAAACAAAACCAATCCTCTCTGCCTTCAAAGTATTTAACGATTCTGCTTCAACAGTCTGAGACAAAGTTCCAAAATTACACAGTCGTATAAATGTAAAAAAAAATTAACACTCTCTAAAAAAAGGATGGCCCCTAATTTCAAATCCGTGTTCCCGACTGACAGGAAAAACAAACATCCTTTTCACATCCACCTTGTCCAGACCAGGGAGAGACAAAGAAACGGAAAGACCTTTTGGGCTGAATGGCCTATTTCTGTCCAGCCCATTCCAGCTAATTTGATATAATATAAACGCCTCATGCCTAAGCTGAACAATAAGGTTTTTGAAATGCTATGAATCATCTGCTATCAGATACTATCAGATGAAACTTTATCTGACATTTCTAATATGAGATTTCCACATGAGTACCCAAGGTGTCTGGGGTCATATCTTTCCATTTCTAACATATGCCCTTATCAGCTTTGTCCATTTAGGTGCTGACATTGCCCACTACTCTCTATATCATTTTACCGATAATGAAACTGCCCTTCTGTCCGATTAACCCGGGAATCAAATTGTTTTATTTACTATTCCCACATGAATTTAATTCCTACTTTTGATGCTTGTGGAGCAGCGTGAATTCAGTGTCAAGTCTGGTATTACAAGTGTTTCCGTTCCCCTCTGGATTGTAACGGTTTTTAACAACTCAGAACAAGAACAAGTACATTACTGATTTGTGAGTAACTTATTATGGAGTTTCACTCCAAAACTTAACAACAGACTCTCTCATAACATTTAGCCTATGCCTCAAGCTCCTGTAAGGCATTAAGAAGGTCTGGGACTTAACAAACACAAGAACTATAATGTCTGATTTTAATTAAAATAATAAAGTCAAAAAGTCAAGAGTAGAATAATACAAATCTGATCATAAACTTGTGAGTAAAAGGGTGACGTGGTGTTATCCTATACCAACAGAAACAGATCATTCTGATTTGGATTGCTGTTTGTGCTGAGTTACCTGATCTCACGTAGAACATAGAACATTACAGCGCAGTACAGTCCCTTCGGCCTTCGATGTTGCAGCGATCTATTGAACCAACCTAACCTGCACTATTCCATTTTCAACCATATGTTTATCCAATGACCATTTAAATGCCCTTAAAGTTAGTGTGTCTACTATTGTAGCAGGCAGTGCATTCCACACCCCTACTATTCTATCAACAAACACATTGACTTGGATCCCATTTACCACCCCCTGAGAAAAAGAACAGGAAATGACATCGCCATAGGAAATGATGTCATCACAGGAAATGACATCAACTCAAGGAAATTTAAACATATAAATAGAAAACGGGCTACACCACCAGTGCTTCATCTGGAGGCTTACTGAAGATGTTAGCAAGTATGATGAAGAAATATCTGAAAACGAACCTTCCAGCTCAGCAAGCAAACCCACATCCAGAACCTCATCCTGAGCTACAAATCTTCCCAAAATCCGCTAACTCCCTGAGTAAAGAAACTACCTCTGACATCTGTCCTAAGTACTCAAATATGGAAGATCACAAATGTTGGAGACAAGTAATTCAGGAAGGCTTTCTGCTTTTGATTGCTGTCCAAGGATATTTGCTGACAAATGTATTTACCCACTGCATGGACTGGATTTTTTCGTTAGTAGTAACACTCTTGCCTTAAGTCAGAGGAAGACAAGGAATTGACTCCTCAAACTGTGGTAAGCAGAGATAAGAATAGGTTCTCCAGGTGCTGAGTGGACATCCAAAGAGATCACTCATACCCAGATACAATGATCAATGGCCCACTATTCAATAACATTGTGGCTGATCTGATGTGGCCTTTACTCAATTTTCCTACCTGTTCTCAATAGATCTTAACCTCCTTGTCAATTAAAAATCTCTCTGACTCACCCTTGAATATCGTCAATGATCAAACCTTTCCATGGACAAGAATTCAAACATTAATGATCCTTCTGGATTCCAACTCCACCCCTTCCCCTCCTCATCTCCGGCATATGCACCAACCTTTTCCTATCTACAACTAGTGCTGAAGAAGGGCCACTGGACCTAAAGACGTTAACGTTCTTTCCATAGATGCTGCCAGACCTGCTGAGTTTTTCCAGCAATTTCTGTTTTTGTTTCTGAATTCCAACATCTGCAGTTCTACAATTTTTTAAAAAAATTCCGTAACAATATAATTTGAAGATAGAGATTCATTCAGTACCAAAGAAATCTGAAATTCATGGTGTTCTTAGAATTTTTAAGTTGACCACTCATGAAAACAATATTCTGTGTGCCACATCTTGAGCCATGTTGTTGTTCTGCAAAAGGTTCTTAAACACCCGTGTTTTGATTTGGTTGATGATTATTGAAATATTTGCAGTGGGAACAAGCTACAATCATCATAGATCTTCATGTATGTCACATTTTCCTAACAATTTATTAGTTATAAACACTTAGCGCAACCAATGAGTTTTTTGGGTTTTGTAAAATCAGAAATCAGAGCTCTTCAGTGACCTGAAAGCAAAGAATTCCTTGCTAAATTATTGAAGCCATTTTGAACTCATAGCAAATAGAGCATTTAAATTCCTTTACCGTTTGGAGGATTGTGAGTGCATGCCTTCTTTCAGAAACACTTTAATGTTTGGAAGACCTTCTCATGTTTTTTCCCCGAGTGACCGATAGGTCAATTTCTAAAGTTAGCCATTTGGTTCCAGTAAACATTTTGAATGAGGTACTACAACTACAGTGTGATCAAGACAATGATCCAATTTACAGCTCTTTAATGCATTTGAGATCAATTACTGGACAAAATTATGAAAGAGAAAGGATCAAATATCAATTCCTTGCACCATGCTAATCAGCAGTTTGGGAAATAATTTTATTGTGCTGAGTACTCCATTTTCATTCAAAATACGCGATTGTATAATTACAGATTTTTTAATTGCTTTTTGATGTCTGAAGTGCAAAGGTCTGTCCCAAAAGCAAAGATGTAGGAGAGATAGAAACATCATAATAGATATATAATTGGCCTTGAAAGGGTGGTGGTGAGTTGCCTTCTTGAACCACAACAATCTTTGGTGTGTGTATGTACATATGGTTGTTGGGGAGGAAGTTCCAGGATTTTGATTTGTTGACCATGATCAAACAATTATATTGTTCCAAGTCAGGATTGTGCATGACTCAAGGGGAACTGGCAAGTTGTTGGTATTCTCAGGTATTTGCTGCCCTTGTTCTTCCGGGTGGTACAGGATTTGGAAATGCTGTTTTACTTGATGTATTTATTGTCACATGTATTTTGTTACAAAATACAGTGAAAAGTGTTGTGCTGTATGGCGTCATTACTCTCTAGTGCCATCATAAAACATAGAATATAAAACCAGAAAAATGAGGAAATAAAGAAAAATAGTTCAACTGTAGAGTCCATCTTATTAAGTGCTGCACCATGGGCCTGGTGGCTAGGCATGAGACCCCTTCACCGTGCCACCACGGAAATGCAAGTTGCCACTCTTCAGTGCCATCTCACCTCCATCGATGCTCTTGCCACTGTCAGTCCTCCATGGACCAAACCAATGCAGATGCCACCAATGCCGTCAGGTACCGCACTGGCCCAAACTTAACTCACCCACTGCCATGTGTCCACTTCGGGGCAATACGCCTCACTGAAGCAGCCTTTGCTGCTGCTGCTGGGTCTTGTATTAGGCTCATATTTGCCTCTGCTGCCACCTCCATGAATCTGAGCTGGACATAGATACTGCTAGGAACCCAAGGAGCCTTGCTAAATTGTTGTAAACCATCCACTACAAAGTACACTCTACTGCAACTTTGTTTTTGCTGGTGGAGGAGTGATGGATGTGGAAGGTGGTGAATGTGATGTCAGTCAAGCAAGCTGCTTTCTCCTGGCTAGTGTTGAACATCTTGAGTGTTGTTTGAGCTCCGCTCAACCAGGTAAATGGAGAGTATTCCATTACACTCCTGTTTGTATCTTGTAGATAGTAGACAGGCATTTGGGAGTGAGGAGGTGAGTTACCATGACAGAATTTCCAGCCCCTCACCTAGTTTTGTAGCCACAGCATTTATATGACTCATCCAGTTCAGTTTTTAGTCAATAGTAATCACCAGAACGTTGATAGTGGGAGAACTAACAATGATAATACCGTTGACTGTTAGAGGCACTTTTACTGGAGATGGTAATTGACTGGTATTTGTGTGGCACGACTATTACTTGTCACATGTCAGGCTGAGATTGAATGTTGTCCAGGTCTTTCTGCATTTGGACATGGGCTGCTTCAGTGAATAGGGCCACCATTGGTGGAGGGATGGTCATTGATAAAAGTGGTTGGACCTAGGACACTACCCTGAGGAATTCCAGCAGAGAAGTCCTGTTGCTGAGATGATTGACTTCCAAAAACCGCAATCATTTTTCTTTGTGCTATGTGTGATTCCATTAGAAGAGTGTTTTCCCCTTGATTCTGCTTGACTCCATTGACACAGTTAAATGCTGCCTTCATGTCACTCTCACGTCCCCTCTTGAGTTCAGCTCTTTTGTCAATATTTGGACAAGGCCATAATGAGGTCAGGTGGTAAAAGGGCATGGTAGAACCTAAACTGAGCATCAATTAACAGAGTTTTTTCGTAGCCTCTGCTGTAATCTCCATGAATCTGGGCTGGACACTGATATTTCACTGCTGTGTGGCTTCTTAGCATTGCCAACAAAACCTTATATCACTTTGCTGCTGATGAAGAGTAAATTGATGGGAAGGTTTATCCTACTTTATTTGGACAGGACAACAGCTATGTCCTGTAGGACTTGGCCAGTAAGCCAGTAGTGGTGTTACTAAGTGACTCTTAATGATAGGCACTGAAGTTCCCCACTCAGAGAACATTCTGTGCCCTAGCCAACCTTATTGTTTCTCCCAATTGACATTTGACATTGAGGAGAACTGCTTCAACAGCCGAGGGTAGGTGGTAGATGGTAAGCAGCTGGAGTTTTCTTCACCTATGTTTTGACCTGATTCCACGAGACTTCATCAGATCTGAAGTCAATGATGAGAACGCCATGCCAGCTCCCTCTTGACACTATCTAAGTGTGTCGCCACTGCTGGTGGGAATCTGATGGCAGTAGCATGGGCCATGCCTAGGAATGGTGATGGTGATGTCAGGGAATGGCAATGTCAAGCTTTTGCCCAAATGGTCTGGAGGACAACTCTTGCAATTCTGGCAAAAAGCCCCAGATGTTTGTAAGGAAATATTTGCAGTGTTATAAGAGCTATGTGTTCCCTTGTCATTTCCAGTGACTTGTTTGATGCCAGGTTTATGCCTTTTATCAGGCTTTTCTAGAAACTAAAAACAGCTTTGCTCAGCCTCTTCAGAGAATAAAGACAGTGGTGTAGTGATAATATCAACAGACTAGTAATTCAACTAGTAATGACTAGACAAGTATTGCTCTGAAGACATGGATTTAAATAGCACCATAATCACTGGGAATATTTGATATCCATTAAGAAATCTACAATGTAAAGCTAGTCTTATTGGTGGTGACTAAGAAACAACTATTGACTCACAGAAAAAAGCCTTCTGGTTCATTAAAGCTCTTTAGGGAAGGACATTTGGCATCCTTTCTTAGTCTGGCCCACATGTGACCCCAGACCACAACAGTGTGGGTGACTCTGAACTGCCCTTTGAAATGATCTGGCAAGCCATTCAGTTCAAGCACAATTAGGAGTGAGCAACAAATGAGCAAACACAAGAAGGAATTTTTAAACAAAGTCAGGATGTTTGGCGTAATGCTTTAAACAGGCTACATCAATTTGCATTTTCAGTCTCAAATCTAAATTAGGTTATTTTTGTCTAACCGAATAACTGTTATAGCCAAAGCAAATTTTGACAAACTAAATCAGTGGGGCAAAGGGTTAAAGACTCCTATAATAGCTATCAGTGCATTCATTCAGAACATTGAAATTCAATAATCCAGGGGCCGATTTCAAGGCAGCTTATTTTGGCTGAAATTCACAACCATTTAAAATAAGTAAATGGAACATCCTTAATGTCGCAGAAACCAATGAGTTGAAGTAAAACAAAAACTTAAAAACAAGCCACAAAATGGATTAATAAATCAAAGACCTATAATTTTAAAGCCTCTGTGCTAAATTTTCACCTTAACATGCAACACATCAGCTGCCATTTTAGAAACAAAACTGCACACAGAAATGGAGGTGCCCTATTCAAGTAGAGGTAGAATTAGTTTGTGAATAGGAAACGGACAAAGATAATAGGTTTGCTGGATATGACTTGTGATGCCATCCTGGGATCTGCTGACTTACCTGAAGGAATCAAGAGCTATTTCTCCCAAATGTCACTGATGTGAGAGAGAGAGAGCAAAAAGTTGAAAAGATTAGGTGAGCAGGCGAAACCCTGCCAGATGCAGAGAAGTGGAAAATCTTCCACTTTGGAGCTATGAAAGATAGAGGGCTGGAGACAGATGGCTCAGTCTCATTATGTTTTTTGGCTAAGTGTGAGTTACATCAAGTATTTTGCAGGGATTCTGTCCACGAGGTTCAGTGAGATTTCTTGCTGAAACTTCCCAAACACACCTCATTAGGTATCTACCATGTTCCAAAGATGTGCAGGTTAGGTGAATTGGCCATGCTAAATTGCCCATAGTGTTAGGTAAGGGGTAAATGTAGGGGTATGGGTGGGTTGCGCTTCGGCGGGTCGGTGTGGACTTGTTGGGCCGAAGGGCCTGTTTCCACATTGTAATGTAATCTGTAATCTGTTCCAATGGCAACTAACAGGTCCAATTCTAACTTTATCTTAACACTTGCCATTTCCATAACAATCCACACTCTCAGCAGTTACCAAAAGACCAGAATCCCCTGTACCCGTGTTATCTTTGAAAGGCTGCTGTGCACCTGGATTGTCCTTCATCAGCAGTGCAATGGCACCATAGCCACTCTGCCCATGCCACATAGCGAGCATGGCTGATCCTTGCTAGAACATACAACCCCATTCTCTCACCCTCACCACTGTCTAAACCATTACACCATACAGTTAACTTGATCATATTTACACCCTCACTAAACAACCTACCCTTTCCTCAGTGCCCAATGAAGATGCACACTTATCACATTCCAATGGGGGAGCATCACAGACAAGTATTTGAACAATTTTGAACCTGAACTTTTATTTACAATTACTAAAGGAATATAAACAAAATGATTAACGGCTGCTGTTCACCCCATAATACCAACTAAGTGCTGGCATCATGACAACTAACTAGGCTAGAATTCACCATGGTGTTCTACACACTCTCATCTGATAGAAGTAAGTGTCAATCAGGTCAGGTCTGGCTTGTAGATCCATGCAGCTCAATTCTGTTATGAAGAAGAGGAGCTTTCTCCTCCTCAAAGCCCTTGTTCTCTTCCCTCTCCTCCTTGGAAGATTCCTCCTGTTTCCCAGCTCCCCAGCATCAATCACATCACCTTATTGCCTGCTCCAATTGGGCAGAGCATGGTACACCAGGGTAACAGGGGACACTGAGCCCATACTGGAGGCCACCCCTAGTCTTATTAAAGTAGTGGAATCACATCTTCAGCAGCCGTACAGTCTGTTTCACTGTGGCCCTGGTTGATGTATAGCCAGTATTGCATCTGCAACCTCCCCACTTTGATCAGGGATTTGCATAATAGTTTCATGAGTCCTGTGGGTAGTCCTTGTCTCTCAGTAACCAGCCGTTTGAGACAGAAGCACCTTCACACACACCCGGGAGTACATGAGAGTGCTCCAGGATGTAAGCATCATAGCAGCTACCAGGATTGCATGCTGCAAGAAGTGGTAATAGTGATCATAGATCACTTGGACATTAATGGAGTAGAAGCCCTTCCTGTTGATAAATTCCGCAGCATTGTGATACTGCCCTCTTGGTGCCATGTGTGAGCAGTTGATGGCACCCTGCACCTTGGGAAAACAGCTAAGTTCTAGTGCCCAGTCTGCAGTGCTGAGGCCATGGAGAGGGAGCAAAATGAGGTGGTGTGATCTTGCACAGTCAGCATTGGTCAGTGTCCCTGATGGAGTATGGCTGGAGACCTCAGACAGGTCACCCCTCGCCCCTGGAAGGAGCTCATTGGGTAGAGGTTCAAAGTGGCTGTGAGCCCCACAGCCACTGGGAGGGAATGGCCTCCCACTCCTGCAGTCTCACATCCCAGTCTAACAGCTGGTATTACTTCCTAATAGCGCCCCAGGATATGTGGAACCTGTACCTCGCCAGTCTCTAGGAAGTGCGTTAGAGCCCGAAAACTCTTTGCATCCAGCAGATGAGGAGCCCTCACTTTTGGCCATCAACATCACACTGGCACTGCCCGCAAGCATTTTGCAATTAGGGAATAGCAGGGGACACCATCAGGAACCGGGTTCCCTTTTACCTCACACTACCTCGTATTTCCACCCAACTCCCAGGTTTGGAGACCCATCACATTGAGCTTCACCTCCAACTGTCCTCTCTGTCCCCTGAATCGCAACACTACATCTAAATGTTGCTCACTCTTTGGAAGCCTTAACTTCCCCAACCAATCCTGCCAAGCCCTCCCGTGCTGATCCATATATTCACATACACTTTACCCCATCACTGTCCTTGGTCCTAAACTTACAAGTGCCTGTTCCCTCCTTGACTACCAAATCCCTCTTGGCAGTGATAGCCCTACTCCCTCTGCAGGTCTCCATGCATCTTCCTGAATGATCAATGGATTGTATTTAACCTAAAGCTCTGACCAACTTTGTGCAGCCACTGGACATTGTTGAACAGACTCCTGACTTTACCTTTGTAGTTTGCTGACTGACCGTATGTGATTCTTCGGACTGCTGATGCAGGCCCGACAGGACAGACCATTACCCACTCCCCAGGTTGTCATCAGATGTATCTCCACATGTGAGCACCACATTTGGAGAACTGACCATGGCCGAACCTCTGGACTGAATGCAGACTGTGCCCATTACAAATGGTGCAGAGACTCCTGACAGACAGCAGTGTCCCTTTGACTGGACAGCAAAACCATAAAAGATTGAGCTTGACGCTCCCAGTGTTGAATAGGTCTCACTAGACATCTCGTTCAATTCTGTCATAAAGTTTGCCATAGTCCACATCCCCTTTAAGATTGCCTTCAGCATATTTTCTAAATGGTAGAACAGGTGGGGAGATTTGAGGGGTCATGTGCGGAAATGTTGAAGAGCTACTGGTTAGTTTAAAAAAAATAACTTAAAAGGCCAATGGAATATTATCTTAATCTCAAGGGAACTCAAAACAAGGCAGTGCGCAAGAAGTAACAATTAGCAAAGCTTCAGTCAGACTTAACTATTTGCATACAATTGTGGGCACCATATCTCAGGAAGCAATTATTACACTGAGTAGAGCACAGGTTAGAGTCATAAAGATGGCCATTCAGCCCATCACAACTTTATTGGTCCAAACAGCCACATAATGGATTGTTCAGAGTAACAAGTTCATGCTGCCTTCAACTGACTTTTTCTTAAAACTCTGATTAATTTTAACCTCTAGTTTGCTCTTTGCCCATTTTTTTTTCTTACCTGTATGCTATCAAACTCCTTTATAACTTAAAAGACTTAGATTAGATCACTCCTCAGTCTTCCTTTTTCACGTGAATGGAGACCTAACCTGTCCGTCTTTCCTAGCTATAATCTCACAGGCCTGGCATTTGTTGTCAATCATTTTTTCCAAAGTCTTCGATCCTTTTTTATAATGTGAGAACCAGATTTGTCCAATAGGAAGCCACGTGCAGTCTAGCCAAGATTTTCTATTCGTTTATGATAACATACCAACTTTGCAATTCCATCTATCTAGAAATTAAACTCTGGTGTTTGATTTGCTTTGTTTAGTAGTCATAGTAACCTGCATCACTGCCTTTGGAAAATTGTGTATTTGTTTTCCCAGATCTACTGTCTCCTCTATTCAATTAAGATTTTCATTTTCCATGTAATATATAATCCTTTCAATTTTGTTAACTCATATTTACAGAATATAATCCAAAGATATGTAGGTTAGGTAGACTGCTAAATCGCCCATAGTGTCCAGAAATGTGTAGATTAGGTGGATTAGCCATGGGAAATGCATGGTTACTCAGACAGGGTAGGGGGTGAGTCTAAGTGGGATGCTCTTTGGGGAGTTAGTGTGGACTTGCTGGGCCAAATGGCCTGTTTCAACATTGTAGGGATTCTATGATTCTATGATTTACCTACATTGAAGTTTATTTGGCAACTATTATGCAAGATTATTAATATCTCCTTGTAGTTTGTTGCAGTTATCATCAATCTGGACTCACACCACCTCTGTCTCAATTCTACCATCTGCAAGTTTAGAAATTGTGCTTTTAGTTCCAAAGTTTAACTCATTAATATAAATTGTGATCCAAAGACTTACTCTTGTGCAATCCGTTCACACGTGGGTGGCACGGTGGCACAGTGGTTAGCACTGCTGCCTCACAGCGTCAGAGACCCAGGTTCAATTCCCACCTCAGGCGACTGACTGTGTGGAGTTTGCACGTTCTCCCCTTGTCTGCGTGGGTTTCCTCTGGGTGCTCCGGTTTCCTCCCACAGTCCAAAGATGTGCAGGGTCAGGTGAATTGGCCATACTAAATTGCCCATAGTGTTAGGTAAGGGGTAAATGTAGGGGTATGGCTGGGTTTCGCTTCGGCGGGTCGGTGTGGACTTGTTGGGCCGAAGGGCCTGTTTCCACACTGTAATCTAATCTAATCTAATTACTTTTTTCCACTCAGAATAGCTAATGTTAATCCCTACTCTCTGCTTTCTTGCAATTATCCACGATATTGCTTGCTTTGGGCAGCAACTTGAGAATCTATCCCTTTATCTAAGACATCTAGAATAATCAGCACTGCTTGCTAAATATTAGAATGCAGAAAATTGTGACATTTAAAGAATTTGCTTGTTGCCTGTCATGACAGTTAATAGCTGGAACAGCTGATGTTCAGCATTTTGTAAATCATGGTGCATATGTGTTTTCTTAGAGTTAGACTTTGCTTTTCTTTTTGTCTTGAATTAACAAGCTATTAAAATGAGCAATTAAACAAGTTAACTAAGTAGCCTCTGGAGGTTTTTCATGAAAATAGACCACCCTGCACCAAGAAACATTTAGAAAGTAACCCTGAGTTGTTACTTTTAAGCCCACTAACTCTGGCAATGAAATCAGAAGCCAGGAATACACATCAGAAATGATGACCCTGTCAAGCTGGAGCACAGTCAAAGACATTAAATGTTTTAAGCCTGACAGTTTTCTTGGAATTCAGTCACAAATTGAAGAAAACATACCACAAAAGAAATCTCAGTCACTACATATAATCCTGAATGCACCAGGAACCACTTTCAAACTATGCTGTGATGAGCGGCTTCCGAAATTAT
This sequence comes from Chiloscyllium plagiosum, assembly GCF_004010195.1. Lineage (NCBI taxonomy): Eukaryota > Metazoa > Chordata > Chondrichthyes > Orectolobiformes > Hemiscylliidae > Chiloscyllium > Chiloscyllium plagiosum. The sequence continues at coordinate 9,280,908 of NC_057729.1, forward strand.
GTCAGTGTTGGATGATTTGATTCTTTGCTTCAATTATTCCTGAATATTTAATATTTAAAATTTGCTGAAGCCTGCTTTTTAAAAAAAATATAACTAAATATTCTCTTTTCTTTCATAAAACTGTTGTTCAGCCATTCTTTATTACCTTGCTCCAATCTAGTAGTTTACAGGGAATGTGACAGTTTTGAAGGATATCATTCAATGTTCACATTTGCAGCAAGGTGAATTTGATGGGAATAAATATCAACGGTGCACTTGCTTCCTTTATAGGTCCATATTGACTTAATGTTCTCATTGAGATCAGCAACCTTAACAGTGATCGGGAACTGAAAATCAATTTAACTGGACTCAAATTAATTTGTGGATTTAGGTCCCTCCTCGTGATTCTGTTGTTTTGTATCTGCACTCAAGAGATCTAGCACTTGCTTTTCATTAGAAGTGCTGATTCACAGCTTTATTGCTATTGTAATACACAATTATTCATCATTGAAGTAGTGAGATTGAACCATACTACAAGAAACTGAGAATGACTCAAAAAAACAAATGTTTTGCAGTAGAAATCCTCACAAGACTCGACTAAAAAGTACTGAGATGAAATTCTAATTTACATAGCATCCCATCCAGTGCATCAACAGTGTATCGAGGACAGTGAGGAAGGTTAACAGAAATTGCAGCAGGACCCTGACCAGCTGAGGAAGTGAGCCAAGAAATGGCAAATGGAGTTTAATATAGATAAGTGTGAGGTCTTGCATTTTGGAGAGTCAAATCAAGGTAAGAGTTTCATGGTGAATTGTCGGGCCTTAATGAGGGTAGTGTAACAGACGGATCTTGGAGTTCAGGTGCACAGTTCTCTGGAAGTGGAGTCACAGGTAGACAGGGCAGTGAAGAAAGCTTTTGGCACGCTAGCCTTCATCAGTCAGGGCATTGAGTATAGAAGTTGGGAAGTTATGTTGCAGTTATACAGGATGTTGGTGAGGCTGCACTTGGAGTATGGTATTCAGTTTTGGTCACCTTGTTATAGGAAGGATGTTATTAAACTGGAAGGAGTACAGAGAAATTTACAAGGATGTTGCCTGGACTCAATGGTCTGAGTTATAGGAAGAGGTTGGACAAGCTAAGCATCTTTAGAGCATAGGAGACTGAGGCGGGACCTTATAGAGGTGGATAAGATTATTGGCATGGGTAGGGTGAATGCAGTCAGTCTTTTTCCCAGGGCTGGGGAATTGAGGACTAGAGGGCATCAGTTTAAGGTGTGAGGGGAAAGGATGAAAGAGAACCTGATGGGCAACTTTTTTACATAAAGGTTGGTACGCATATGGAATGAGCTGCCAGTAGAAGTGGTTGAGGTGGGTACATTAATAAAATTTGAAAGGCATTTGGACAAATACATGAATAGGAAAGGATTAGAAGGATATGGGCCAAATGCAGGGAAATGGGGTTAACGTGGACCAACATTTTGGTCGGCATGGGCCAGTTTGGGCCAAAGGGCCTGTCTCTCTGCTGTAGGACTCTACAATTCTTTGATTCTAACTTTAACACCAGCGTGAACCTGTTAGGCTGAATCATTTTTCTGAGCTGCAAAAATACAATGTAAAAATTCTCTTAACTGTTCCATATGGGCAGTCACTTCAGCTCCACAAACATGTCTGTCACATGCTCGTGTCAGCATTTGCCATTATAAATCTTGGTAATCTTAACAACTTTATCCACCTGTCCTGATAACCTAAGAGACTGATATACATGGACACCAATGTCACTCTGATCCACACTGCTCCCCAGGGTCCTTCCATTCATTAGGTATTTTTTTGACTTTTTGTTCTGCCCACGTGCATCACCTCACACTTATCTGGAATGAATTGCATTCGCCACTGATCTGCCTGTCTGATCAGCTGACTATATCCTTATTATTTACCACCCCATCAATTTTCATATAATCTGGGAACTGACTAATCAAACCTCCTAATTCAAGTCTAACTCATGTATATATACCACAAACAGCAAGGGTGCCAGCACTGGTCATTGCGGAACCATTGGACACAAGCCTCTTGTCACGAAAACACTCCTCAGCCATCACCCTATGCTTCCTGCCACTCAGCCAATTTTGGATTCAATTTGCCAAATTTCTTTGGATCTCATGGGCACCTACCTTCACTATCATTTTTCCATTCTGGATCTTCGCAAAAGCCTTGCTGAAGCCCTCAGGTCAGCACCAACAATTGTATTGCTCTCATCTACACACTGGGTCACCTCTTCGAAAAATTCAGTCAAGTTGGTTAGATGTGACCTCCACTTAACGAAACCATATTGACTCCTCTTATTTAATCTCTGACTATCTAAGTGCAGATTAATTCTGTCCTGCAGAATTGTTTCCAATTGTTTCCCACCACTCAGGTTAGATTGACTAGACTGCACTTTTCTGGTTTATTCCTACCACCTTTCTTGAATAACCGTACTACATTGGCTGTCATCCAGAACTTGTGGCCAGAGAAGAATTGAAATTATTGTCAGTGCCCCTGCTATTTCCTCCCTGGCCTCATTCAACACTTTGGGATACATTTCTAACCCTGTGATTTATCTACTTTAAAGCCTACTAAACCACTCAGAATGTCCTCTTTGTCTATGTTAACTTCTTCAATTATATCACATCTGATTTCTATACCCACATCGTGTCTCACACTTGTGAACACCAATAAAAGTATTCATTTAGAATCCTACCTATGTCCTCCAGCTACACACGCACATAAATTACCATTATGTGCTTAATAGGCCCTACTTTTTCCCTCAGTATCTTTCTACCCTAATGTCCTTGTAAATAAATTAGGATTTTCCTGTAATTTAACTGCCATTATCCTTTTTTACTCCTTTTTGTTCTCCTAATTTCTTTTATTTTGGATCCCTCTTGCACATTCGATATTCCAATAGGGGTTCTGTTGTTTTTAGCCTTTGGTATTTGCCCTAATGTCTCCATTTTTCTCTTTATAATATCCTGTGTATAATATCCTCTTTATAATATCCCAGGGTTCACAGGATTTGTTCGTTTCACCCCTTGTCTTTATTGAAATGATACTCTTGTTATCTCCTTACTGAATGTGTCCCACTGGTTTGACACAGATTTGCTTAAACGTATCTGCTCACAGTCTACTTTGGCCAAATCATACCTGATCTTATTAAATTATGCCCACCCTCAGTTTGGAACTTCAATTTCAAACCTATCCTTGTCTTTTTTCTTTACAATTTTGAATCTAACAGAGCTACAATTGCTGTCTGCAAAATGCTCCTACATTGATACTTCAAACACTTTCCCAGCTTAATTACTTAAAACAAAGCTCAGGACCATCCCCTCTTTTGTAGGACTTTGTTTTATTGGCTTACAAAGCTTTTCTGGATGCAATTTAAGATTCCTGCTCCCTTTAAATTTTTCACACTATAACTACCCCAGTTAATTTTGGGGGAGTTGGAATTCCTCACTCTCACTGCCCTATTAGAATGCCTACAGTGCAGAAAGAGGCCATTAGACCCATTGAGTCTGCACCAACCCTCCAAACAACTCTCCCCACCCCTGAACCCATGCCTCCATTTATTTCAATGACCCCCGCATTTCTCATGGCTAATTCACCTAACCTGCACATCCTTGCACACTACAGACAACTTAGCTTGGCCAATCCACCTAAGCTGCACATTTTTGGATTGTGGGAGGAAACCAGAACACCAGGAGGAAACCCAAGCAGACACAGCAAGAAATGCAAACTCTATATACAGTCACACAAGGCTGGAATCGGACAGCAGTGAGGCAGCAGTGCTAGCCACTGAGCTACCTTAATTATTTTTACACTACCCTGAAACTTTCCTGCTGAACTGCTCTTCTATTTGTCTGTGTATTTGGGGGATGAGGTACAAACATGTTTCTTTGGAGAACAAGAGGAACAAGAAATCTTAGGTCTCATCTATCCCAGGTTTCCACCCCTCCATCGAAACAGGATTCCTCTCTGATCCTGCCTGCTGCTGCACCCAGTGGAAATGCAACTCACTTGCCATGTGAGGTAAAAACAATGACTGCAGATGCTGGAAACCAGATTCTGGATTAGTGGTGCTGGAAGACTCTCCTCACTCCACTGAAACATTCACCTTGATTGCTTTTTGTGTTTTATGGCCCACTCAAATTGGATTAGATTACTTATAGTGTAGAAACAGGCCCGTTAGCCTAACAAGCCCACACTGACCCTCCGAAGAGCAACCCACCAATTTACCCCTACATTTCCCCCTTCACCTAACACTACGGGCAATTTAGCATGGCCAATTCACTTAACGTGCACATCTTTGGGCTGTGGGAGGAAACCAGAGTACTCGGAAGAAACCCACGCAGACACGGGGAGAATGTGCAAACTCCACACAGACAGTTGCCCGAGGTGGGGATTGAACCCGTGTCTCTGGCTCTGTGAGGCAGAAGTGCTAACCATTGTGCCACCGTGTCACCCTTGGGATGAAGGAATTTCCATTAGATTGGACCAAGCCAACTTCTATACTGCACACATCAGTGTTACTGAAAATTGGACCCATACCACCCTAAATTTATTTTGTAGACAATCACATTGCCTTTGTTGCAATCTGAATGTGGTACCTTGAAAAATCTTTATTTCAAAGGTTAGCCTCTTTAAGCAAATATACTTAATATAAATTTATTCACACAATGGTGTAATAAACATTAAAGATTTTGACACAAACAATTTTAGCATTTGCAAAATTGTTTTCCTTCATATGTTTAAAGTGACAGAATGGCATTAGAAAATCCTGAATGTCATATTTTTAGAGTATATGGCCTGTATGTCTCATGAGAAGCAGTTGTCTCTAATTATCTTCTACAATGCCCTAGCAAAATAAAAGTCCCAAAGTCCCAAAGAGAGATGACTGGTGATGGTTTAACCTGAGGGGCACCACACCTCAGGTAAAGGGAGAGATTGAGAAGGAGAATCCCTCATTGTAATCTCAGCTGATGTCGGTATGGTATCTATGCTGTTGGCATCACTGCATTGCAAATTGACTAAACAGCCAACTGAGCTAACTGATCCCAAACCCCAACACACTGACTTAAGCCACAATGAAAAGTTGCATGAGAATAAAACTAAACAAACAAGCTGGCAGTGACATGGGGACCAGACAAGATAAAGGCAGACTCAGTGCTTTCCTCCTCATCTTAGCATCTTAAACTTTGTGCTAACACTGGGAAAAACCATCCCACTTCTAGTCGAGCAACAACTTAACATATACATACTTGCAGAATTATATCTTATAGTCAATGTCCTGGATAGCGCCAGTGATAGTGGCAGGGTGCTGTATAGTCAGGAGGGTGTGGGCCTGGGATTCCTCAATTTTGACACTGGACTCCAATAACTTTCAATGCATGATGCTTGCCATCTACAAGACACATCCTTCCAAATTCCCAAACTCCATCACCTAAAGGCAAAGACAGCAAGTTTACCTCCAAACCACATACCATCCTGACTTGGAACTACACTGCTGTTTATTCACTGTCACTGGGCCAAGATTCCTTATAGCAGGGTGGGCGTCCCTACACCCCACGGACTGCAGCAGTTCAAGAAAGCACTACCTTGTCTACAGCAATTACGGATGTGAAATAAATGCTGATCTTACTAGTAATGACTGTGAACAACTGAAAATAAACGCTAAGATATCAGTAAACCACCAAACCAAGAATCAATTCATTAAGCCTTACAATACCATTCCCTGTATCCAATTTAAAATGTTTGCCTACTTGAAGGCTTTTCTCACGGGAATCTTCCATTACACAAGGCAATTTGCCAAACATCTCTTCCTTACGATGTGGGATGTACACTCAAAGTTGCATCAGAATAACTTTGCTTGAGTGCTGGGTGAATCAATGTTACATTTCAAGTCCTAATGTTTTGGAGGGGGCAAGTTGGAAAGCTTGTCATTCCTCAACTAATTCCACACCAATGGTGCAGATGAGAGCATAGCAAATATCGAAGCAGATTCAGTAGGAACATTCAAAAAGATTGTTGCATAAATACTTTAAAGGTAAACATTAAATGTTGATTATGCTTAATTAGATAGATGTTAAAGCCAGCAGAGACAAATTGGGTAAATGGCCTCCTATACTGTATCACTTTATGATTCCCTGGGCAGGAGTTTACAAATCAACAGTTAGGCATGTTTTTGGTGGGAGAGGGAATGGGTTCATGTGAAATACAACAAGTGAAAAGCTTGCTAACCATCCCCACGCTGCTCCCCGTAATTTAGTAGTCAGGTGGGCACTGGAATTGACAACAAGCCTATCATTTGAAGAAAATCAATACAGGAGAATTAAACTTGTTATTATAATAAAAGCGAAATACTGAGGATACTGCAAATCTGAACCAAACACGGAGAATGCTTGAGAAATTCAGCAGGCATGGTGACACCTCTTGAGAGGAAAACAGAGTTAGCATTTCAAGACTGGTATGCCATTTCTTCAGACAGGGGAAATTATTACATTGGTAGAGAGTGAGCTGTTGTCATTAGAAGACAGTTGGGAGGAGGAAGGCCTCTTTCTAAAGCAATGTTAACAATAACTGAGCACTGTGGCATTTAGTATAACCTAGTTATTTGATTTCCTTTTCTTCTACACAAGTTTCTGACTCAGCCTAGAAATCTGCCCAGGAAAATGCAGAGTTGAGGAAGGAGGGAAGGGAAGTGAAAGGAATTGAGACACAAAAGTTGTTCCCTTTTGAACAATGGGCCAAACCGTTACTCAAAGCGAACAGCTAACATCAGCGAGGTGGAGGAGGATGTTTCAGGTGGCTGCTGCGGTGGTGATGGCGATTCCTCATGGTCATTGTGGCCGTGTCTGGTGGGGGTCTGCTTCGGTATCTTTGGTGGCATGGCCTAGGATTCTGTCGCATGGGAAGGCCTGGGATTCCTTTGGGTGGCTTTTATGACATTGTCCTTCCCAGGATTGGTGACCGGTGATGGGATTGGTGACCGGTGATGAGATTGGTCCTTGGGGCGGCTTCTGCAGAGCTTTGCACTCTGGGATTCCAGTAGCCCAGTGTGGCGGTCTTGCCACAGTACTGACTTTCCCAAATCCAGGAGCAGTGAATTTAACTCAGATGGACGTTGTCTTCATTTTGTTTTTCTTATCTACGCCTTCTGTAAGTAACACAGGCACTGTGGAATGGCAACTTAAACTCTTCTCACTGTTTTGTTTTGTGAAAATACAAGTGACAATAAATGATTATTCTATTCTATTCTGAAAAGGCGGGAAAGCAGGTGTAACACATGATTCTGGGTGGCACGCTGTATCTGTGCCCGTGCAATAGGCCTTCAAGACTCACTCCCACAGCCACTGCAGCCACTCACTAGTCTGTTGGATCAGTTCCCAATCAAAGCTCTCAGACTTACCTCTCACCTGGCCGTACTGGGGCCGAATACCAGCCAGCAGCTTTTGAGGGTGGGACTTCCTCCCACAGGGCAGCAAAAGTCCCACTTTCTGCTTGTTTAAGTGCAGATACAATGCAATTGCTGTGAACTGCCTTTTTATCACTGAATCTTGTTATGGGGTGTCAGCAACCACTACACACCACCCATAAAATTCACATGGATATCAGTTTTCAATCTGAAAGCACAGCAAGAGCCCAGCATGTTTCCTGTGCTGTAGTGGTGTTTTGGTCTTAATTGCTATATCTTATACCTGCAAAATCCCTTTTATCCCCTATCTAATGGAAAACACTCCAACAGGTTGGTCCATTTTTGCAACATACCCAGCAACCAATTACTGCATGTGCCAAGTGTTTTGACAATAGATTGCCATGACGTGGAGGTGTCGGTGTTGGGACTGGGGTGGACAAAGTTAAAAATCACACAACACTAGGTTACAGTCGAACAGGTTTATTTGGAAGGACTAGCTTTCAGAGCGCCACTCCTTCATCAGGTGGTTGTGGAGGTTAAGATCATGCTCACAGAATTTATAGCCAAAGGAGTCCACTGTCATGGAGATGTGATACAGACTGCAAAATCCACTACAAACGCTTTTAGGCTTTAATTCCAAAATGGTTTTATTTTTAAAGTAAAAAGGGTTATTGCAGAGACGGTTAGTAGCTGGCTGGCCAAAAGGCTGTGCAAGACCAATGGGATGTAACATTTAAAGTTATGAAAGAAACTTCAAAGAAATGGGACCGTGATCTCTTGTGATTTCAAAGACACTCGAGGCTAATAATTCCCTGCTAAACAGCAAGACATCCACCTAGATTATGTCCCAAACTGCAGACACATTTTGTGCTTTTCCCTTTGGCAAAAACCCAAGGCCAGAAGTTAAAAAGCCACCTTCCACTGGAATGAAGTGAACTAGTGGGACTGAATGCTCTCACGTTTTTGAGTGTTTGCATACTGCAAAGATCACAGTTGGAGAACTATTCCCTGTTCATCCCTGTGTTGCAGAAAGGCCAAAAGGAAAGAGGACAACAAAATAATGTTCTCTGACACTGATTTCTAGAATTCAATTACGCTTGTAATGAATCAGACCTACAGAATCTCAACTAATCTGTAAAAGTAAGGATTTTGAAACTGTACGTTCAACTATCAATGTCTTACAGTAATCTTCACTGCATCAGCCACAATGTTCAACTACTTGCTCTTCACAACAATTCAGAACCTGATGCTTAGGCCTTTTTCAAAAATGTATCTATTTGGACTAACCCTCTACTTCTAACCTCTCTCTGTGAGTATTGCATTCAAGTTTCATGTATGTAGTAAGTTAAAAACTCACTCTTTTGTTAATATTAAAAATTCTGGTTAAATTCACTCCATTTAAAAGATATTAATTTGGGTTTGGGAGAAAGTGATCTGTTTTTACTGTAACCTTGTTATGACCAACCTGATAAGGGTGGGTGACTAAAGATCTGGAACCAGGTCATCCATCCTCACCTAATAATTTGAGATATTCCATCAGGATCGACAACAAACTGGGGGAAGCAAATGCCAAGGTCTGATTGTAACACAAGAACCATTCTCAAGGAAGTTCAGAGAAGGTTCAGTGTGATGATCCCTAGTATGGAGGGATTGCCTTATGAACAAAGGATAAACAGATTGGGATTCTACTCCCTGGAGTTTAGAAGAATGAGAGGTGATCTCATTGGAACATATAGAATTCTTAAAAGGCTTGGCAGGATAAATACTGAAAGGATGTTTCCTTTCATGGAAGAGTCTAGGACCAGAGGGCTCAGACTCAGGATAAAGGAGCACCAATTTAAGACTGAGATGAGGAGGAAGTTCTTCTCCCAGGTTTGAGTTTCTTTGGAATTCCTCACCACCAACAGCTTTTGGGGCAAAATCCTTAAGGCTGAGAGGGATAGATTCTCTAACGGTAGGAGAATCAATGGTTAGAGGGAAAATGCAGGAAAGTGACTGTGAAGAATGTTGGATCAGCTATGATCCTATTAGACAGCTTGAAGGACTGGACAATGTACTCCTGCTCTTACTTTGTATGGTCTTATGCCATACAATAATGCAAGCCACGTAGCATTCGGTTTGAGTTTCATGTGGAACACTGTCTGATTTATAATTGCTACAAGTAGTCATTACAGAAAGAAATAAATTAGGGAAGATGTATAATAATCTTAAAAGAAAGGCCCAGATGTTACAGTGTGGTAGTGGTGGCGAAACAGATCAATATTTCCCTAATTTCTCCACTGACAGTGTCACAACCTCTGGAATTGTCAGATGTGCAGAATAACAGAGAAATTCAATGGTTACCATCAGTGGGTGAACTCTCCATCACTGGGTGAGCTGGAGAGGTTGCAATCATGCATTGATAAAAATCTGAAAAAGAAATGCTTTGTTGAATGAGACATAGCTGAGTATTCAACGATGCAGCAACTTTGTCATTCTTATGAAACATCTGTACTCATCTTGAATAATAAATTTTATATTTGGAGAATGCCAAATTGCAATAAGGAAGTCTCTATATGTCTTAAAAGCTTGCATTATTTTAGATTCTATCTTAATGCAATGACCATTATTTATGTTGCGATCTGGACATTTACTTTAAAAGTGTATGGAACTTAATGCTTTTACCTTTCTGGCAATAGCATCTGTGGTTATTGTTCAACAGCTTATGCTGTTTGATGATGTCACTGTTGCTGGATGCCTGAAGATCACTTGACTTGGCACCAGATTTAAATTTTGGTTGGAAGAAGGAACAACCAAGAATCTTTCTTAATTCACAGGACAATAGGGAGTGTCCTTTCCTCATATCTTACAACAGAATTTGGGTTGTTACAACGTCAGGAAGTAACTTGCTTTAGTACTTCATTGAAAGATGCAACTTCAGATCTGCAATGCTGAAGCACCCAATTTCAGTTGCAAATAACATATGGAATAAGGGAATATTTAAACCAGGCTTTCTATTACTAATTGTGATCATGTGAGCCTTCCTGGTCATGGGTTGTGTAATGCTGAGAAATGTGAACTCTTGTGGGCACTGAGTAAGATTAAGCTCTTGCTTTAAACAGTCCATCAACAGACAAAGATCCAAGCCTACAAGTAACAAATAGCCATTGGCTCAGGAATGAAATAGTAAAGGAAGGAACCCAAAGTGAACATCGAAAGAAAATTTTTGAATAGAAAATGCTCAGCAAGTCTGTGGAGAAAGAAACAGAAGTAAGGGTCTGAATTTTCCAGGGAGTGTCAGCAGCCCAATGTCAGGACAATGTGAAAGGCCTGGTATTAAGACATCTTCTAATTGGAAGTGGCTCTTAACCGAGTGCCAGCACATTCCCTGTCCTTTATGGTTCCAGTGGCTATAGGCACAGGCAGCAACAACTGCATAGCATAGCCTGCAAAGGGCTCTTGTGACATCGTGGTAGCAGCGCTGGTTCTGAGTCTGGAGATTAGGGTTCAAGTCTAGCTTGCTCGAGGGGTGTAATGACATCCCTGAACAGGTTGATTAGAAAATATCTAGGGCAGCCTCCATCCCCACCAGGCAGCTGCTGAAGCAAACAGACAATAGAAGGGTGTTCTGATATGGAGGTTCTGGGGTCAGTGGGGAAAGGGAAAGACCACTCTCACGCTGCCTTTCTCAAATTACCTCTAATTACGATTTAGGGTGGACTACCTCTGCAAAGCAAGCGGTCCATCCCCAGGAAGCTCCACAGAAGGAAGGGCTGCATACAGGAGCCATCACAATTGTTTCCATTATCTATATCTTCCAGATGTCCCTGCCTCAAACCCATTTCCATGGAACTGGGAAACTTCAGCTTTCATTAAACATTTAAGCACTATTACCACAACAAGTATAACCTGCCAAATTGATGAACATGTGTATGTACAAAAGCTTCCCTTGTCCCAACTTCTATCCCTCACAGGGTGAAATTCTTGCCAGAAGCTAAATCTTGTCTTATGCACCAATGTGTATTCATCTGCCATCTCTGCTGCTCTTCTCACTTCCTGAACTTTCTGTTCATCCACATGAATTCTTATCATCACTGGAAGTGAGATTTTAAACTCCTCCAGCTGAGGTTTTCCAGCACTTCCTTTGGATTGTATTTCACATTTCCAGCATCTGTGGTAATTTGTTTTTGCATTGAAGGGAAAAAGAATAGTTTGCTAAGGACTTCCAACGAGCATCTATTTTGTTTCAGATATTCAAATCCAGCTGCAATTGCAAAGACATTGCCCACGGGAAGATTTTAAGATTGCCAGGAGGTCAGCAGAAATCCCAGCGGTCTCTGATTTGCTCTCTTATTTTGAATACAGACAGCAGTAATACCTTAGTCTTCTTAATGCTCTAAGCAGTTGTTGCTAGGCTGAATTCCAGTTTGAGCTTGTGCACTGGCAATATTTCCTTGCTCAGTCTTAAAACAATTGCATAGTACTGGCATAAAGTGAAAATGCTTCAATGAGGGTGTTACAGTAGGCATCAAGAAACAGTCACAGCGGGGATTAGAGCTTATTTCCATGAGTCATGATTCCTAATGTTCACCTACCATAAAGTTTAAGCCTTTGTATTGAAAGAACTACAATGAATCATAGCTTGTAATCAATTACATAAATTCACCAGTTAAGACTAAATTGTCTACTTGGTATGACGTTGAGCCTTTTCACATTAAAGAATGCTTTATTCAGGGTCTAATGACAGGGTCTCTAACACCTCACATAAGTATATTCTAACCATCCCTGAAGCACCAAAATCTGTGCAAAGTGAAGCAAAAGAGTGCATATTCTCAACAATTAACTTGGGTAATGCACTAGCAAATGCGATCTCTACTTTATTATTAAATTCTGAGGTGATAAGGATATTTAACAGTCGCCTTGGGTTTTTATCTGCTTTCATTAAACATTTAAGCATTATTACCACAACAAATACAGCCTGCCAAGTTACAATTTGATAGTCCTTTTTAATGGAAGTTGCTCTATCTTTTCCACAATCCAAGTGGTGCCTCTTGCTTTATGCTTTCAGCTGAATATATAGCAATGGTTTATTCACATCCCACCACCCAGGTCATTGGAATTCTAAGTGAAGATTTCCCACTTGCATTTATCAGTTACATATGGGCCTGACTGCTACAACGGGTGTTGGAAAATCCCAGGAGAAAGCCTTATGCTTAAAAATAAACTACCAAACACTGTACACATTAAACAGCTGGGAACCACTGGAGGACCAGCTTGGCTAGAAGTAGCAAGATCCCTTTAATTTTCAGCAGAAGCATGGTTTTACAACCCTGTAGTTAACTCTGGACCGAAAGCAAACCTTCTGCGGTCTTCTGGGATTAATTATGTAAATAAATCTGCAATTTAAAATTATGACCAGGCACCTTTCTGCATGATTGCAATGTTGGATATGCAGGGCTAAACATGGTTGGAACATTTAATTGGCCTTTCAATCTATAAATTTAATTGAGATAAAGGGTTAAAAAATAATGACATAGTAAGACAGTTTTCTTAAATCTCATTTCCAATATTTTATGATTTGGAGACCTTTTTTTCTGTATGCAGGGAAGAATTCAACATGAACTGAATTGTGATTAATTTGCAGATTTTCAAGTCGCTATGTGACGGTGTTAGTCAGATGACAGGAAATATGTTATGATTCCTTGTCAAAATTTCCATTGGGAATTGTGTCACTTTGTCAGGATTACCATAGAAATACATTATAATAAGAATTTAAGGGGATATTTTTTCTGACATTTTGATAGACTGCTGTGGAAACACCTTTTTGACTACATGCAGTTTTATTCTAGGCTCAATCCAACAGGGAGTCAGGTTTGAACAAAATCCCACAGTGCAAGTCATACATAAATATCTAAAGCAAAGTTACACATCAGGTTTCTGAACCAGCCAACCAAACTCTCACAAAACCCTTTTCCATTTATCCAGATTGCATGCTCACTAAAATTTATTTTGACACCTTGTTCAGTTTCAACCCAATTGCTTCGCTCACTCACGACACTGCCTGACTGGATTTGTTTTCTCAGTAAAACAGCTGTTCTCTGTTACTGCTTTCTCTGATGTATCAATGTTCTCAAACTCCAAAGTATTCGTCTGGGTGGAATTAAAATGGGAGAAGTCCTGAAAACAAGCATGGGATCATGTATGATTAACCCACTCGTGTTCCTTCTGATGCAGGTGGATGCAAGCTTTACATTTCCTGCTCACTAGGCTGCCTGATCTAAATGTATTGCTGAGTGGCAAAGGGATCAGTTCTATGAGAGGCTACCACTACTCCTTGATTAGTAAGGGATCAAAGGTTATAGGGAGAAGGCAGGAGAATGGGGTTGAGAAGCATGTCAGCCATGACTGTTCCAGTGGCAGTGATGTGGCAAAGGGGGCTTGTGCCTCACCATCAGGTCCATGGCCTATAGCAAAACACTTAACCAGAAGGACTGTAAAGCTGGACACTTTCATTTATTCATTTTTTTGCCTTTTATATTCTATTTTTAATTTTTTTGTGTGTGTTTTAAGATGGTGCCAGGGAGTGGCGACACCACACAAAACTTTTCACTGTTATTTTGTAACAAGATGCACGTGACAATAAATAAACCAAATAAATCAAGATTGAATGATGAAACAGATTCAGATTAGAGGGTCTGTACATCCTAATTCTACTTCTTATAGTCTTACTACACCAAGTTTGGTGGATAGCATCATCCAGTTAGTAGAGAAAACCATTTGTGTTTATTGCAAAGTAGCAGTGTGAGACAACTAGCTTTAGCTATTGTCCAATTCTTTGAGGCCCCTTCCTTTTACAGGGTTACCTAACATAAACTGTGCTCCTCTCAGGGTTGAAAAAGTGGCCATGTCTACAACAGCCATGAGTAAAACCTCACATGTATAGTTTCATCTCATCCTCACACATTCAGTACTGCTCTAAGCAACAAACATGGGCATGAGTGTCTTGTAGCCAGCCCTGGTATAGGGGTAGAACTAGTGCCAGCAACATGGAACGCCAGTTCGCTTCTGGGTTCTGCTCCAGTAGGCTTAGTTGAGCGTTGCAATGCTGAGTATTTTTGGCAGTTTCTCTTGCTGTGACAGTGATGCCTGATTGATATGTACAAGTGAATTGGATGATACACTGTGCATGTTTTGTTTTGAGCAGAACACAGTCAATGCCAAGGAGTATGGATGAGTGTGGGGTCAACTTGCCACATGGAGCAGAGCAAATTTTACAGCATAGATATGACGGCCAATTCTATTAGCACACAAAGTCCTGCTACAAGGTGAATATCTGCAATAAAAGCATCCATCCTGTAGCAGGGAGACCAGAATTGCATGCAGTAATTCAATAGTGGCCTAACCAATGTCCTATACAGTGACAACATGATCTCCCAACTCCTCTGCTCAGTGCACTGACCCATTAAGGCACAGATACCAAACAGTGCTGGAGAAATTCAGTAGGTTGGGCAACATCTGTGGAAGCCGAAACAGACTTAATGTTTTGAGTTGAATAAAAAGTTACAAATCTGCCCACAACTTCAGTGTGGTTCAATGTTAGAGGGTGGCAACATAATGTTAGTGTCACTGGATTAGGGAGGAGGCTTCAGACCTCCTTAGGAGGATTCCTTAGGTAGGAGGCTTCAAACCCCATCGTAGCAGACAGTGAAATTTGAATTCAATTAATTAATCCGCAATATGACAACTATCATTAGTTGCTGTCATTATCCCAACTAGTTCATTAATGCCTTGTATGGAAATAATGAAATCTACCATCCTTATCTTTTCTGGCTTATAGTTGACTCTAGGCAGCCAGTGAAGATAATTCTTTGGGACAGGTTTAAAGAAAATCAATTGAAGAAAGGTAAAAATCAAGAGTAAAAATTGTTATTCCTTTTTGAATTAATAGAACCTTAACAGAGGAATTTCTATTATTTTGATGGGGTGAATGAAAAATTCAACCATTTATTCGCAGTTAAGAATTTTTATTGATTTCATTCATTAAAAAATGAAAAAACAAATGGGCACGAATCTGACCTTGTGGTGCCGAATTCAGCACAAAGATACTTCAGACCCAGAAAAATATCGAGTGGGTGATGTTATGGTGGCCATCTTTGACGTAATCGAAACAAAGAAGTTGTTTGAGTGCAGTCATTTTGAGAAAATTCTATCCATAGGCCAATGGAAATCCTTCAGTCATCTTCAAAAAAAAATCTTATTCATCTCTTGGAGATATGGTTAGTAAGTTTGCAGACGACACCCAAATTGCAGGTATAGTGGACAGTGAAGAAGATTACCTAATGGGAAGAAGAGCCTAATGGGATCTTGATCCGTTGGGTCAATGGACTGAGGATTGGAAGATGGAGTTTAATTTAGAAAATGTGAGGTGTTGCATTTTGGAAAGGCAAATCAGGGAAAGGACTTATACACTTAATGGTAAGGTCCTGGAGACTGTTACTGAACAAAGAGACCTTGCAGGGCAGGTTAATTGTTCTTTGAAAGTGGAGTCACAGGTACCAAGAGTAATGAAGAAATGTTTGGCATCTGTGCCTTAATGGGTCAGTGCACTGAGCAGAGGAGTTGGGAGATCATGTTGTCACTGTATAGGACATTGGTTAGGCCACTATTGAATTACTGCATGCAATTCTGGTCTCCCTGCTACAGGATGGATGTTGTGAAACTTGAAAGGGTTCAGAAAAGATTGACAAGGATGTTGCCAAGGTTTGAGGGCTTGAGCTATAGGGAGAAGCTGAATAGGCTGGGGCTATTTTCCCTGGACCAAAGGAAGATGAGGGGTGACCTGATAGATATTTATAACATCAGGAGCAGCATGGATAGTGTAAATAGACAAGATCTTTTATCTGCAGTGGGGGAGTCCAAAACTAGAGGGCATACGTTTAAGGTGAGAGGTGAAAGATTTAAAAGGGTCCTAAAGTGCAATGCTTTCATGCAGATGGCGGTACATGTATAGAATGAGCTGCCAGAGAAAGTGGTGGAGGCTTATATAATTAGAGCATTTAAAAGGTATCTGGATGAGTTTTTGAACAGGAAGGGTTTAGAAGGATATGGGCCAAATGCTGGCAAATGGGACGAGATTTATCTAGGATATCTGGTCGGCTTGGAAGAGTTGGACTGATGGGTTTATTTCCATGCTGTACATCTCTGTGACTCCATAACTCTATCTCGATAAAGGCACCGTATTGGTCGAAGAAAACCAAATTTAATGTTGAAAATAGCATTTAAAACAGTAGAAACTTTAACAGCATTTAATTTTAAGAATATAACAAGATTAGTAACAACAAAGATTCCAAAACAACTTTAATCAACTCAGTATACTACAAGACAAAAAAAAAGTACAGTACAAGGATATCAAGGATATAGTCAACAGTTGTAAGTTGAACCTTCCAGCGAGCAAACTTACATCCAGAACCTCAACCTGAGCTACAAATATTCTCAAAACTCACTAACAGTTATAAGCACCTATCAGAACTCAAACAATGTGACAAAGGTTCGGGAGTGGTAATGTGAAAGGACTTCTGGATACTGGAGTAAGCTTGTATTATTGTCCTGGAGTTGCACATCACTTATAATATATAACACCAAGTGGGAGGAGTTAGATCACTACACTAGACAAAACCACAGCATTGATGGAGGATGTGAAGAAGATAGATTAGTCTTTGCTTGATGTAAGTGAAGTATGAGCTTGTTATATCTATGTTAACCATTGATAACTGTATATAGTATGAATGGATTATAAATTACTTTGCTATCTCAGAGTTAAGACAGTTCTTGACATTGCTTTCACTTCAACCAATTTGTCTTAAATCTAAACCAATAGCAAATAACACAATAAAAGAGATAGAAATCAGTAACTATCATCGTTCGCCTATTTAGATGCATTTTCCCTAAGAGCTGATGTAAACTGACCAGCTTTAATTGAGTATTTTTTAAACAGTTTTAATTTCTTTTTTTTACATTATTCATTTCATTTTTTAAACAATGATGATGTCCTCCTCAAAATAGAAAAATCACCACACAACTCATTTGTTGATATGTTTGATAAATTTCCAAAGACTGCACAGATTACATCATCTTTCTGTTAAGATTAACAATTAAAAATGATTTAAAGTATGTATAATGCAGCTGAGAAATACTTTTCTGTAATATTTACAAGGCAACATTTGTTTTAAATGTAGGCTTTACAAAGATCTTTCCAAGTTGGGAGGTACTGATGTCCAGGTGGCCTTGGTTATCTGGTGCTTGGAATAAACTCACTGTTTGTTTCATGAACTTCCTTAAGGCCACATCATTTTTATGGCTGGTTTTTATTTTAATATTCACTGTGAGTTCACTGATTTGTGGAAGAAAGTCTTCTTGATTTTGCAAGTGGTTTCTGATGGGAGGGGATGTGGTGTGGTGGGATGTCTGACAAAGCATTCATGGAATCCCTACAGTATGGAAGCAGGCCATCCAGTCCATCGCATCTACTGCAACCCTCTGAAGAGCATTCTACTCAGATCTATCCCTGTAACCCTGCATTTCCATAGCTAATCCATCTAGACTACACATCCCTTGACACTACAGGGCAATTTAA
The DNA here is from genome assembly GCF_004010195.1 of Chiloscyllium plagiosum. Classification (NCBI taxonomy): domain Eukaryota; kingdom Metazoa; phylum Chordata; class Chondrichthyes; order Orectolobiformes; family Hemiscylliidae; genus Chiloscyllium; species Chiloscyllium plagiosum. Next base: position 9,298,942 of record NC_057729.1, read on the forward strand.
AATGGCCAATCCACCTAATCCGCACATTTTTGGACTGTACGAGGAAGCTGGAGCACTCAGAGGAAACCTATGCAGACACAGGAAGAATGTACAAATTCCACACAGACTATTGCCCAAGGTTGGAATCCTTGCTTGGTTCCTGGCGTTGTGAGGCAGCAGTGTTAACAACTGAGCTACTGTGCCACCCACATTAAGGACTAGGAGCATAATCCTGGAATGGGGTGAGTTATGGGATTGAACAATCTGACTGTGATCAGGAAGAGTTTTGCTACTCAGTGTTCCCAAAGATCAGTAAACTGGATAACCTTTGACATGTCCAAAGCGATCACCAGTGATCACTTCAAGAATTGCTCAGATTGTCTTGAAAGTCCCCCTGCAGGATCCATGAAGGAAACCAGCTGTCTGCCTTATTGGAATCTAATCCCACTGAAGCCCACAGAAACAGGGACAACCAGATTAATGCCACCTCCTTGTCCCCACATTGTCGCAACTATTACAATCTGCCCATATGAACACTGACTGTGTTATCCACAGCTTAAAACTCTCAGTTCTAATTACCATTTATGTTGATTCTTCTGGTCCCAGTCTATGGAGGAGCGAGGATCAGGAGTGGGTTAAAAATGTCAGCCATGGTTTCTGACCGCTGATGGTTTATTACTGATGTATGCTGGATAGTGTGGGAGCAGCATCGGCTTGGCTGCCTTCCATGGTTGAATATCCTGACAATCACAATGTAAATCCACAGTAGAAGAATGTTGAGGTGGCACAGTGGCTCAGTGGCTAGCACTGCTGCCGCATATCAATAGGGACCTGAGTTCGATTCCACCCTCAGGCAACTTTCTGAGTGGAGTGTGCACGTTCTTCCTGCATCTGTGCAGGTTTTCTCTGGTACTCTAGTTTCCTCACACAGTCCAAAGATGTGCAGGCTAGGTGGATTGGCCATGGGTAATGCAAGGTTGTAAGGATGGGGTGGGATCCTGTTTGGAGGGGCAGTATGGACGATCGGCCGAATAACCTGCTTCCACACAGCAGGGATTCTATGAATGGCCCCTTGTAAAAGGTATTGATGAGCTACTGTTTTTGTGAATCCATGACTCCTTGAGATGAAAAATGGTCGAAACAGGAGGGTAATTTTATTAAGGAATACACAGAGTACAGGAATATATTTTAAAAAAGATTATTCCTTGTCTTTTGATTTGAAAAGCACAATTATTAGTAGCATTGAATGATTGCTGATAGGAGGAGAAACTGGAATGCAACAATATTTGGTTTTATTCAGCCTTATTAATAATTTCAATCTCATTTATTACTTCACACTTCATCAAGTGAGAACATTAATGAAATCTCTTTCCATAAAATAGAAAATTATCCAAGTGAAATGGATTTGATGAGGTAACAGATTTCCTCCACCTCCTCCATTTTGGTGTAAATCTAATCTGCTTTACTTCCTAGAGGACAATTTAAATCATTGCCCTTTTGCATTAAAAGAAATTACAGATGCACAACAGCATTAAATTAATTTACGTTTGCTCTAGCTGTTCATTAGTGGATGGTTCATTGTTGTTGATCTTGCATTACTGTTTTTTTTTCCCCCACCAAATAACCAGTTACATTTAGCTCGTTGGCACTTTGTAATCTGTTTGCAGCAGGAGTTGTGCTATGACAATGAAAAAATCCACAAAGCACCAGCAGAAGAGTGAGTCGTGAGTGTTTTAACTAATGTTAAGACATAGATGAGATCATAACCTGAGAAAACACTGATCAAACTGCATGACAAGGCAACTGCAATAAGCCATTGCATACACTTCAGTTTAATGAATGCTTAAAATGTAGAACTTGCTACTCATGGGGTAATTATGGTGGATAGCATTAATGGCTCCAAGGGGCAGATGGATATTTTAGATGGGTGCAGAATCCAAGACAAATCACAATGTACAAAACCCTCCCCATGGCCTCCAAGAAGCTGCTTTGAGTTTACGAGACCTTGCTACCATCAAACTAAACCAGAAACAAAATAAAAGGTCACATGGTACCACTCTCATCTATTTAAAGATTCTCTCCACCCTGCCTGCTAGATGCCTATGATGCTAGTGTGAAGCTCCCTGAAGCACGATTATCACAACTTGAAAATTACAATAGGGAGAAGGGAACAGAAAGAGAATGAAAATCAGAGTAGCTGAAACAATCTGGGAGATGTTCAATGTGGAATGAATTTTGAAAGCTGAATGGCTTACATCCATGTTAGAAACTCTGTCCAACTTTATGTAAAATAGAATTCAGAGGTTGAAGCATGATATTAGACTTGGTCATCATTTATTTGCTAATGTAAAGGTAAAATCAAGGATTGCAGATGCTGGAAACCAGAGTCTAGATTAGAGTGGTGCTGGAAAAGCACAGCAGGTCAGGCAGCATCCGAGGAGCAGGAAAATCGACGTTTCGGGCAAAAGCCCTTCATCAGCTAATCATTACTGATGACATATCAGATGGCTGTAGAGAAAAGCATGAATGGTTTGTAAATTGAATTCCAACACTAGCTTGCAATCTTATACTCCCCAAGATCAATAATAAGCAGCAAAAAAGGAGTGAGAAAGATTCTTTTTTACTTTGCATGACTATCACAGAATCAAGCAAGTGTGACAGTACAAAAGGAGGCCATTCAGGCCATAGTGCATGTAGTGGCTCTTCAAATAAGCATCACTACCTAATGCCAACCTCCTGCCTTTTCTCATACCCTTTCACATTCTTTCTCTCCAAATAATCATCTAATGCCCTCTTAAATATCTCAATTCGAATCTATCTCCACCACTCTTCCGGGGATTGATTCCACATCTTAACCACTCACTCTCATCACTCATGCTTCTTCTGCACATCACTTTAAACTATGCCCTCTTCTTCTTGTTCCTTTTATGAATGGGAACAACTTCTCCCTATCTACGCTATCCAGCCTGCTTATGATTTGGAGGAGTTGGTGCTGAACTGGGGTGCACAAAAGTAAAAATCACACAACGCCAAGTTATAGTCCAACAGGTTTATTTGGTAATAGTCCAACAGGTTATACAACCACATGATGAAGGAACGGCGCCCCGAAAGCTAATGTGCTTCCAATTAAACCTGTTGGACTATAACCAAATAAACCTGTTGGACTATAACTTGGTGTTGCGTGATTTTTAACTTTGTATACCCCAGTCCAACACCGACATCTCCAAATCAGGCTTATTTGGAAGCACTAGCTTTCGGAGGGCCGCTCCTTCATCAGATGGTTCATCACAACCTTCATCACAACCACGTGATGAAGGAGTAGCGTTCCGAAAGCTATTGCTTCCAAATAAACCTGTTGGACTATAACCTGGTGTTGTGTGACTTTATAATTTGTCCACCCCAGTCCAACACCAGCACCTCCAAATCATAAGCAGGCTGAATGTAACCACTGATATAATTGGCAGGAATTTGGATATGTATTCCTCCAGAATGAATGGTGCATGCCTTGAGGGTTGAGGTTTACAGGTGAGTTAGCAAGTAAGTTAATTTTAATCTCAGTGCCCTAAGCGATCAAGGTGACTACATCACATTATCAGCACATTATTGTCAAGTGCAGAAATATATAGAAGGAAACATTTTCCATATCCCATTATAAGAAACTTCAATATAACTTAATAATTGAAGAAAACTAAGAACTATTGAGTTGTACAGAAATACATGCTAAAGTCACTTTGTTGCTTTTTGAAAGAATTATCAAGTAAATCCCATTTCCTGTACACTGTGTCCAGTTCTGGTCGCCCAGTTGTAGGAAGGATATTATTAAGCTGGAGAGGGTTCAGAAGAGATTTACCAGAATGTTGCAGGGTATGGAAGGTTTGAGTTATAAGGGAAGTCTGGATCGGCTGGGATGTTTTTCACTGGAGCATAGGATGTTGAGAGGCGGCCTGATAGAAGTTTATAAAATAATAAGAAGTATAGATAGAGTTAATAGTAGTTGTCTTTTCCTAGGATGAGGGATTTCAAAATGAGGGGGCACATTTTTAAGATGACAGGAGAGAGATTTAAGAAATACACGAGAGGCAATTTGTTTAGACAGAGGGTAGTTAGCGTGTGGAATGAATTTCCTAAGAAAGTGGTGGATGTGGGTATAATTATAATGTTTAAAAGACATTTCGATAGATACACAAATAGGAAATGTTTGGAGGGATATGGGCTGGGAGAAGGCAGGTGGGAATAGTTTATGTTGGGATTATGTTTGGCATGGACTGGTTGGATCGAAGGGTCTGCTTCTGTGCTGTATGACACTGTGACTCTATGACCTGTAATTTTATACCCCCAAGCATAAAAATTATTTACTTATGTTTGCTGTTGGATATAAATATGCACACGTGTAAATATATGAACGCAATTTCTCAGTATTGACTGCTTTATTATTAAAGACCAATAATTAAGCAAGTCAGTATCCATTTTAAATATGGAGACTTAAGCCTCACGAATAAATGATATTAAATATTCTCTGATGTAGCTGGTTAAAAATTTACATGCATGTACAGTATGCGGGAAAGAAGGGCTGATAAGGAGCTTGAAACCTTCCTTCTGTTACCATGGTGTAATGTCTGTACACTATCAGCCCAACTCAGGTTCCACCTCCCATTCCCCCATCAGCCCTGCAGTTAACTAGGACTAGACAAAAGAAAACACAAAAATCTTGTAAGATTTTTGCTAAGAACTGAGAAGTCTTGTAGAAGAAGGCTCATGCAGGCTGCAAAATATGATTCCAAAATCTCCAGCACTCCAAATAACAGTCCACAGAAACACAGAGAGCCAAAAGGATGGAATGCACAAAGAGTGTTAATCAATAGCATGTCTGTTTACACAACTGGTAGCACTTTATTCAGTCTGACATATGATCTGTAATGCAAATTTCCAGATTTGTGCTATGTCATGTCAATTGCAAGCAAGACTAAATGTCTGCAGCTGTTCAAACTTCAATTATTTACTGCCAATATCAAAGTCCACTCACTAGGAACACAAAAAGATGCTCAATAAACAATATCAATAAAAAATGCTCATGTATAAGTTGACAATCTAAGTAAGGTACTATTTAGTTTGACATAATTCTGGTGTGAGCTCGATAGTGTGTCCACCTTAAAAACATATTAGCAATAAACATGAGTAATGAAACTCCGTTTGATAACTTGCACAATTATAATGGTTTTCATATTTTCAGGATATCTCATCACTGTGCTATTTTAAATTAATTCAGCTAATGGTGGCACACTGTTGCCTAGGCCAACGTTTATTGCCCATTCCTAATTGGCTTTGGGAAGGTTGTGATAAGCTACCTTCTTGAACTGCAACAAGCCTTGGGGAGTATTTTACACCACAGTACTTTAAGGAGGGGTGATCCAGGATTTTGATCGGGGTGAAAGAGTAAAGGAATGGCGACATAGTCTCAAGTTCGGATGACGTGTGGCTTGAAGGAAACTTTCAGGCGGTTGTACTTTTCATTGATGTGCTGCATTTGTCCTTTTTGGTGGTAGAGAATTGAAAGTTGTTTACGAAGGAGCTTTGATGTGTTGCGAATGCAGACAATACCCAATGCTGCCACCATTTGTTGGTGGTGTAGGGAATATGTATTTAATGTTGCAGATGAGGTGCCAATCAATCGGGCTACTTCATATTTGGAATATGTCAAGCTTCTTGTTTCTTCAGAGTAGTACCATCTAGGTATGTGTGGATTATTCCATTATACTCCTTATTTGTGTCTTGTAAATGATGAACAGGTACTGGGGAGACAGGAGGTGAATTACTCGCCAAAGGATTCCTCGCTTCTAATCTACTTTTGCAGCAAGAGTTTAACTTAGATAAATGTGAGATGCTGCACTTTGGAAAGGCAAATCAGGGCAACACTTATACACTTAATGGTAAGATTCTGGGGAGTGTTGCGGAACAAAGAGACCTTGGACTGCAGGTTCACAGTTCCTTGAAGTTGCAGGTAGACAGGATAGTGAAGAAGGTGTTTGGTATGCTTTTCTTTATTGGTCAGAGCATTGGGTATAGGAATTGGACGGTCATGTTGCATCTGTATAAGACATTGGTTCAGCCACTTTTGGAATATTGTGTACAATTCTGGTCTGCCTCCTAACAGAAGAATGTCATGAAACCTGAAAGGGTTCAGAAAATATTTACAAGGATGTTACCAAGGTTGGACGGTTTGAGCTGTAGGGAGAGAGGTCGAATAGGCTGGGGCTGCTTTCCTTGGAGCATCAGAGGTTTTTAAAATTATGAGGGGCATGGATAGGGTCAATAGACAAGATCTTTTCCTTGGGGTGGGGGAAACCAGAACTAGAGGGCACAGATTTAAAGTGAGAGGGGAATAATTTAAAAGGGACCAAAGGGGCAACTTTTGCATGCAGAGGATAGTGTGTGTCTGGAATAAGCTGCCAGAGGAAGTGGTGGAGGCTGGTAAAATTACAACATTTAAAAGGCTTCTCAATGGGTATATGAATAGGAAGGGTTTAGAGGGATATGGGTCAAGTGTTCGCAAATGGGACTACATTAGTTTAAGCTATCTGTTCGACATGGATGAGTTGAACTTAAGGTCTGTTTCCATGCTATACATCTCTATGACTTTATGACTCAATATGGCCAGTCCATTTAATTTTCCTCTTGAACGTTAACTTTATGATGTTGATAGAGATTCAACTATGGTAATGCCAGTGAGTGTTAAAGAGAGATTGTAGACTGTCTCTTGTTGGAGATGGCCATTGCCTGGGACCTGTGTGGAATAAATTCCATTTATCATTCCGAATGCTGCTGAACCTTGTGCAGTCATCAGTAAACGTTCAATTCTGGCATTATAATGGAAGAGAATTAATTAATGAAGCAGATCAGAATAGCCTGGGACCTGTGTGGAATAAATTCCATTTATCATTCCGAGCACAGATATTGTTCGGCTCTTGTTACATATAGTCAGGGATTACTTCAGGAGGAGTCATGAATGCTGCTGAACCTTGTGCAGTCATCAGTAAACGTTCAATTCTGGCATTATAATGGAAGAGAATTAATTAATGAAGCAGATCAGAATAGTTGGACCCAGGACACAACCCTGAGGAACTACTGCAGAGTTATCCTGTGGCTGAGTTGATTTCCTCCAACAACCATAACCATCTTCCTGTATAAGTATGTAAGTTAGCTCGCTGAGATTGAAGGTTTGTTTTCAGATGTTTTGCCATCATACTAGGTAACGCCATCAGTGAGAGTCTCCGGTGAAGCACTGGTGGTATGTCCTGCCTCTCTATTTATAGGTATGGGTTTCTTAAGCTGGGTGATGTCATTTCTGATTCTTACTTTCTCCTTTTCAGGGGAAAGTAGACAGGATGTAAATCGATGTATTTATTGAAGGAGTGCTTTGGCCAGTCTGTATGTTGGTGTACACAATATCACTAGTTTCTGTACATACAGACAAAGAAGGACACCACTTTGACTGGGACAACATAAACTTCCTAGGACAAGCGAAACAAAGACATACACGAGAATTCTTAGAGGAATGGCATTCTAACCAGAACTTCATCAATAAACACATCAATTTCGATCCTATCTACCTTCCCTTGAAAAGGGGAAAAAAAAACAGAAATGACATCATCCACCTTAAGAAACCAAGACCTATAAATAGAGAGGTGAAACATACCACCAGTGTTTCACCAGAGACTCTCACTGATGATGTTCCCTAGTATGGTGACGAAACATCTGAAAACAAACCTTTAAGCTAGCGAGCTTACTTACATACTTATTATCAGCCTGAGCTACAAATCTTCTCTAAAAATCACGAACCTCTTCCTGTATGTTAGGACAGCAGAGAGATTTCCCTTGGTTCCCAATAAATACAGATTTGCTATGGTTCCTTAATGACATTGTTGGTCAAAAGCTGCTTTGATATGAAGGCTGATACTTTTAGTGTAGTATCAATGTACTTATATTCTTCCACATTTGTAGACCAATGTATAAAAAGATTTTATTGCTTAAAGGAACAAAATCTTTCATAAAGGCAGATGTGTGACATTTGATATTATTGAAATCTGATTTATTTTGCATCCAGGGAGTATGTTTAAACTGATGGATGCTGAAGCCACATTTTAACCTTGGTTGCAAAGATGTATGAGGCATCCATACTTCATTACCCTGGATTCACACACTTCACTGACTCATTCTTCTATACAACCCTTGCTCATGACGACTGCAACAATGAGAACAACATGTACAGCTGCTGGAGTAGATTCAGTAACGAAGTATATGTTGGTTAGGACTTAGAGAAAAAGAAAGAAACTCTGAGTCAGTTTTGTTTTGCTGGCTCAGAAGGTAGTTAACTTTCAGTGAGAAGGTGCCAGAATCCCAATTCTAGAAGTCTTACACCTAAACCTGCCATCCACCTTTTGGATAGGGTGGGAAAGGGGCTGGGCTACAGTTTGCATATCTACAGCCACGGAGCCAGCTGCATAGGAAAAAGTGCCATTGCCTTCAAACATGTCTTATTTTCTTTAGTGGGATATCCAAATATGTTGGGGAGAAAGTGAGGTCTGTAGATGCTGGAGATCAGAGCTGAAGATGTGTTGCTGGAAAAGCGCAGCAGGTCAGGCAGCATCCAGGGAACAGGAGAATCGACGTTTCGGGCATAAGCCCTTCTTCAGGAATGAGGAAAGTGTGTCCAGCAGGCTAAGATAAAAGGTAGGGAGGAGGGACTTGGGGGAGGGGCGTCGGAAATGCGATAGGTGGAAAGAGGTCAAGGTGAGGGTGATAGGTCAGACTGGGGTGGGGGCGGAGAGGTCAGGAAGAAGATTGCAGGTTAGGAAGGCGGTGCTGAATTCGATGGATTTGACTGAGACAAGGGGGGGGGAGGGGAAATGAGGAAACTGGTGAAATCCGAGGTCTTCCAGTGTGGTTGGAGGGTTCCTAGGCGGAAGATGAGGCACTCTTCTGCCAACCGTCGTGTTGTTGTGGTCTGGCGATGGAGGAGCCCAAAGACCTGCACATCCTTGGTGGAGTGAGGGGGGAGGTGTGGGTGCAAGCCTTGCACCTCCTGCGGTTGCAGGGGAAGGTGCCGGGAGTGGAGGTTGGGTTGGTGGGGGGTGTGGATCTGAAATATCCAAATATGTTTCTTTGACTTTAGTAATCTGAATAAACAATCTAATGTGGCTGGACTAATTTGGAGGGCTAGAGTACCCTCTTGGAGAGGTCTAGGTATTACTTCAGAAGAGGTAAGTCACCATTTGGTTGAAATGTCAAGGGCCAATTGGAATTATTGAAAGTAGAGATGAAAATGACGCAACATAGACTCAATGAAACTGTCAAGCTGTCAAGGTATTTTAAATCTCAAGCCTTTGTTGAGTTGAAGAAAATAACACTTTGCAGTTGAAAAATTTACAATTTTCCTAGCTGACTGTTGACATGGGCCTGATGGTTTCCATTATGGGATTAGTGCTGCAGGAACGTTTCCACAACTTTTCATTGTTACAGTAAAGGGTCTGTAATCGTGTGTGTTTGTCTGTGTGTGTCACAAGTGGTAGCAGATAGTTCATGGGTTGGCTTGCATTGGCTCTAAGTTGTCCGAGGGGCTATAAAGGGCCATGGGGATGAATGGGTTCCATTGGTTTGCATGAATTGATAGTAAGTTGGCATAGAGTTATAAAAGACTGTAGGAGTGGAAAAAGGAGGCTATGTTGGCATGGAGGTTATAATAGGCCATTGATATTGGGGAAAAGTGTGAACTGGCATCAATTTGCAAGGATGGGGAATTGGGGTGGACTCTGTGTCTGGGTAAAGGGCATTGGTTGACACAGGAGTTATAAGTGGTCAAGGGAATGATTGGATGGCATGGCAAGATATCAGTTGGTATGGAGAGGACATTGGGTTAAGTGGTGTGGATTAGAGGGATGTTTTGGGATTTGCAGCTCTTTTATAGCTGGAATTAAGTCTTGAAGCACTGAGCTGGGACTTTTTAATGGCCCCTGTGGCAGGCTCTGAATTCAGTCCAGGAAAGCAGGCCTCACCCTCACCCCAAGGGGCAATTCCTCCTGAGTTGGGTTTGCAGATTCAGCAAATTTCCTGCCTCCATGTTATGACTTGGAAAGAAAATTCATCTTCCAGTTAAAGACTCTCTGTCATGATAAAAGTCTAAGCTACTATGTCTTTCTTAGTCCTTCGCAGGACGGGGACATCTCTGACAAGGCCAGTATTCATTGCCATTCCAGATTACACAAGAATTAGCTTTGAAAAGGCAGAGTGGCTCTCCAATCTTGAACGATTGCAGTCTATGGGGTATAAGAAGGGAGTTCCCAGATTGTGTGCCTCGTGATAACCTCAGGCAGTCTGAAAATGCTTTGTAGTTAAGGAAGTACTTTGAGTTATACGTAATGTAACTTTGCAATGTTGACTTATAATTATGGATGTGACAAAGATCAATCCATGTTTATTGACATTGGTTGAAGAAGAATATGGATCAAGACACTGATGACAACTTTATGGTCTTCCTTTAACAGTGGTGAGAAATCTTTTGAAACCATCTATGATAGCAGACAGAGTTTTGGTTTAATGCCTAATCCAAAAATAAACAGAAATTTCAACAGTGCATTAGCCCTTTGTTCCTGTATTGGAGTACACTGCATTGGAATACAAATTTGGATTTTCCCACTGCCTCACGAAGGTAAATAACATAATCAAAGAACCATCCCATCCCAGTTATACCTTCCGCGGTCAGGCAGAAGATATGAAAGTTTGAATATATGGACAGATTCAAGAACAGCTGCTTCCCTGTTGCTATCAGACTTCTGAATGGACCTCTTAAATGCTAATTCTGATCTCTCTCTCTCTAAACCTTCTCTGTGGCTGTAACACTGTATTCTGCACTTTGTTCTGCCACCCTGATACACTTTGAATGGTGCAATCTGCTTGTGTAGCACACAAAAGAACACTTTTCACTGTATCTCAGTATATGTGACACCAATCAAGCTTAATCAAACTTTTATTTTTATGTCCATCTTCTTGGAATGAAAAATCTAGATATTGAAATCTCATTGTCGAATATGAGACTTCTTAAAGACAAATTATTTCAAAATGTAATTGACTTGATTTTCACTATATTTAGAAATACAGAAAAAGCTAAGCAAAATTATTGTCTTGCTGTTTTAATAGTTTTTGTTCTCAATCTGTTGTCATGAGATTCTCACTTCACAGATTGAGAGTGAAAGAGTGCAAATCTGTCAGGGAGTGTCATTTTGAAGGTAACAGTCCTAAGTTCTAATTTTAGTCCTAACATAATAATACGTTGAACTGGGTATAATAGATATCAGCAGAAGTCCTGATATAACACATACACACCATGCATGATTGGTAAAATCATAAGAATTAATGTGAAACCTACATGCAACATGAGGGAGATAACATCACAAGAACACATACCAAATTAGTACACTGTGTAAGGCAATGTCACAAGAATTCACACACTGTGCAAAGCAGATGATGTGGCAACACGTGTTATAAAACTTCCATGCTGTGCATAGCAAGGAATATCACAAGATCTGATGTTGCTATCATACTACCAACCTCAGTTTTTGTTTTAACCCCTTAGCAGTTGCAAAGGTACAGTCTTCAAAGGAAAATATTAAAGAATGGCAGTAAGATCATCTGTTCTCAGTTTGAGGTGATGCCTTTGATATGGTTGAGAGTTGTGAACACAGCCCAGTCCACCACACAAACCAGCCTTCCATCCATTGACTCCAACTCTACTTTATCCTTGGACAGTGCACTTTAACTGCACTGTGCAACATGCAAACACAGATTTCAATATAAATCATCACATATTCCCACCAGACTCTAATGTTGGTAGAGCTACAAGTTAATCTTGGTTATGAGTGGTAAAGAGCATTACTTGGCACTCTCCACTTGAATACAGCTCTAACAACACTAAAGATGCTTGACATCATACAGGACAAAGCAAATTGTTTTGTAGGCATCCACAACCACCAATGCTTAGTTGAAGCAGTGTACATCATCTTGAAGATGCATGGCAGAAATTCCAACCAACGTTCCTTAGACAACATGTTCCAAACCCATAACCACTTCCAAACCTATAACCACTTCCATTGAGAAGGATAAGGACAGTAGATCCTGCAAGTCCCTTCCAAACTACTCACCAGACTGCTTTGCAAAAATGTCACCACTCCTTCAGTGTCACTGGGTCAAATTCCTGGAATTCCTTCATTGGTGGCATTGTGGGTCTACCTGCTGCAAATGCACTGTAGTAATTCATGAAAGCAGCTCACCACCACCTTCTGAAGGAAAATTAGGGATAAGCAATAAATGCTGACACAGCCAGCAACTCCCACAGTGTGCGAGTGAATAAAAAAAAAATGGAGAGGCACAAAATAACCCATTTTTATTTTTGTCAGAGTCTTTTATGGTGCATCATCATGTGTCTTAGTTTCTTTATGTTAAAGGAAGAATATAAATATAATTAGTTTGTTGTTACTTACTGCAGGCTTTAGCTTAATCACAATGCATAAAATACACAATACACAATACCATTATCCCAGTCAAATAGTTTAAAAAATGTGGTTATTCCTTCTTATACTCAAGTAGATTATTTAAGAAGTGAGCAGGTTTCACAAATCAAGCTAAAACATACATTGTGATATGATTTTGTATTTCAGTTTAGTCAGGAATTTCAAATAGCTGAAGCCCATAACAGTCATGGAGCTTTAAAAGATGTTGCATTGAAAGTAGTTTGTGAAGGAAGGAAGGCTATATGGTGTATCTGATGCAAATCAACTGAGAAAGCAAAATAATAGCCATGTACACAAATGTATAAAAAATACAGTCAAATATATACTTTGTGAGACATTTTATGTTGCTCTTATGTGAAAAGTGTGCATTATTTAAAATCATGCAATCTCCAGTACTTGCACAATCAAAATAGTTGGCAATTTTCATCTTAAGAGCAATGCTAACACAGTGGCTCAGTAGTTAGCACTGCTGCCTTGCAGCACCAGGAAACATGGTTCAATTGCAGCCTTGGGCGACGATCTGTGTGGAGTTTGAATGTTCACCCTGTGCGTGTGTGGATATCCTCCCACAGTCCAAAGCTGTGCAGATTACTGGATTAGCTAAGGGAAATGTAGGGGTATGAGAGGGTGCTGGATCTGAGCAATTGCTCTTCTGAGAGTCAGTGAGGACTTGATTGGCTAAATGGCCTTCTTCCGCATTGAAAGGATTCTATGATTTAGCAGTGTATCTTTTCTCAGGACTCATGTGGAAGAGGAGATTGGAGTAATAGCTAAAGCAACTCTAAAGAATTGAAGCTTTTCTGCTTGTTTCCAAGATAGCTTCAGCAAGATTTATTACCCAATTATGTTGCTGTTCCTTCCATAATTGGGTGTTTTTTGTTTAACTTTCAAAGCTTTACTTTTTTGTTGGTTATGGTGGGGTCACTGAAGGGATTAGAATAGGAAAGGCCCAATTCCTGGCTTTTTTTGTCAGCAACTAATTTTTCAGAGGTGCCTGAACTAAGCCCTTAATAATGCTTGCCTTAGGTGTCCTCTTATAACACTTAAAATGGTCTCCATAGATTTAATAGAGGATCTGCACAAGTCACATACAAGACATCCCACCTCCAAAGCATACTGAAAATAATCTGAGGAACGATCAACTTCTCCAGTTAGGACCAAACATAGACCTAATGCTATAAAAAATCTTAAAGTAAGGGAACACTTAGGAAGCAGCGATCATAATATGGTAGAGTTCAGTCTGCAGTTTGAAAGAGAGAAGGCAAAATCGGATGTAATGGTGTTACCGTTAAATAAAGGTAATTATGAGGGCATGAGAGAGGAACTGATGAAAATAGACTGGAAGCAGAGCCTAGCAGGGAAGACAGTAGAGCAAAAATGGCAGGAGTTTATGGGTAAAATTGAGGACACTGTCCAGAGGTTCATCCCCAAGAAGAGAAAGATTATCCAGG
>NC_057729.1:9313436-9323598 GCF_004010195.1 Chiloscyllium plagiosum
TACTTTCTAAATGGTGAGAAAATTTGTAAAGCCAAAGTACAGAGGGCTCTGGGAGTGCTAGTTGAGGATTCTCTAAAGGTAAACATGCAGGTTGAGTCCGTGATTAAGAAAGCGAATGCAATGTTGTCAATTATCTCAAGAGGGTTGGAATATAAAAGCACTGTTGTGCTACTGAGACTTTATAAAGCTCTGGTTAGGCCCCATTTGGAGTACTCTGTCCAATTTTGGTCCCACACTTCAGGAAGGACATACTGGCACTGGAGCATGTCCAGTGGAGATTCACATGGATGATCCCTGGAATGGTAGGTCTAACATATGAGGAACGGCTGAGGATCCTGGGATTATATTCATTGGAGTTTAGAAGATTAAGGGGAGATCTAATAGAAACTTACAAGATAATACATGGCTTGGAGAGGCTAGGAAATTGTTTCCGTTAGGCGAGGAGACTAGGACCCATGGACACAGCCTTAGAATTAGAGGGGGTAAATTCAGAACAGAAATGCGGAGACATTTCTTCAGCCAGAGAGTGGTGGGCCTGTGGAATTCATTGCCATAGAGTGCAGTGGAGGCTGGGACGCTAAATGTCTTCAAGGCAGAAATTGATAAATTCTTGATGTCATAAGGAATTAAGAGCTACGGGGAGAATGCGGGTAAGTGGAGTTGAAATGCCCATCAGTCATAATTGAATGGCGGAGTGGACTCGATGAACCGAATGGCCTTACTTCCGCTCCTATGTCTTATGGTCTTACGGTCTTATGGTGCTGTCAATCAGAGACAATATCTTCAAATTATCTTGACCTCATCAATACTTATGTAACAATTTCAAAACTTCACAAAATTACAAGAAAAACTGCTGTGGTATTTGTAACATATAAATGTATTAGGAGAAAGTAAGGACTGCAGATGCTGGAGATCAGAGTCGAGAATATGGTGCTGGGAAAGCACAGCAGGTCAGGCAGCATCCGAGGAGCAGGAGAATCGACATTTCAGCCTCATTCCTGATGAAGGGCTTTTGCACGAAACATCGATTTTCCTGCTCCTCAGATGCTGCCTGATCTGCTGTGTTTTTCCAGCACCACACTCTCAACAACATACAAATGTACGCCCAACAGGCAGCATAATCCTATTATATTCTATGCATTGTTGAATAGTTTGTATTCATTAAGGTGAAAAATTGCAAAGCTAACACATTTCACTTCAGTAATCAGATCAGGCACTGCACAGGTCACTGGCTGCATTTCCCTTTACTGTTCAACAACATATTCAAAACTCAGTGCAGAAGAAGGTTGTAAATGAAGTCTTGTTAATGTCCTTTCCTACAACCACCAATCTAACATAATCCTGATTTATCCTCCCCACATAAGAAAACAAAATAATTCAATCATGTTTCTCTTCCTCCTGAGAGCTGCAAGCTTACAGGTTGTTAAATTGGTGTTGAAATGATTCAGTCAAGGCAGATTATAGTGCCACATTTAATTAATTTTGAGCACATATATGACTGAGCAAGTAAGGACATGAATGACAAGAGTGAAAAATCAGCATTTCAATTGTCTGTCAATATTGATCCATGAATTGCAGTTCTCCATGAAGAATTTATTTCTTCTTCAGATTGAGTTTTATTGGAAAGATGATCTCTAGTGGCATCAATATTCCCTGTTTAAATAAAAACATTAAGCTCAATTTTGAAAGAAGCACAGAGCAGACAATCAAGTAATTTTGTTGTAAATTCACTTCACGCTCATGTGATTTTGTTTTAGTTTATTATTTACAGGATGTAGGTATCATTGGCAAAGCCACCACTTATTGTGACATCCTTGAGAAAACTGGATGTCTTGTTGGATACCGTTGTTATGGACCAGCCCAGACCCCCTCAAGAAAGTAGCCAAGACCCCAGCTTTGCGAGTTAGTTTAAGCAGATGAAATGTGGATATTTCAGTAGGGATGCAGTTGGTCAAACCACGTAGTTTTAAACAAAACAGAATTTATTTACAAGATTACTGAATGAAACACAAACAAAAGAAAACAGAATACCGAATAACTTAACCTCCCTGAAAACCCAACAAATTATGTCACCTTAATGGTGTTGTTCCCAATACTTGCAACAATCCCCATAAACACCCCTTGGCACAAAGGTAAAATCAAACATAGGAGAGAAGTCAGAGAGAGAAGGATCAGCCTGGACCTGCTTCTTTGGGTCCAGTAGCTTTTACAACTGCCTGACTGCTTTCAATGAATAGCCAGACCAAACCAAACCAGTGGAAAGCTGAGCTGGGAGAACTGGCCTCTCCCCTTTCATTGTACAATTATTTTATTTTTAAACTTATAAGACTTTTGTCTGAGGCAGTATCTGTTACCTACAATTCAGTTGGTCCTAAAACTCTTCAAATGTAGACATTTTAGAGTCTGTGATTTTTACAACCCCTTTGAAAAAAAAAGCCAAATATACCATAACCTTGTTAAAAGAGCAGCATCATCACACCATGTTCGAATGTGGTTAACATATCAACTACATTACTGTCATTCTAAGTCAGATAAATCTTTGAGGAGAAAGTGAGGTCTGCAGATGCTGGAGATCAGAGCTGAAAATGTGTTGCTGGAAAAGCGCAGCAGGTCAGGCAGCATCCAGGGAACAGGAGAATCGCGTTTCGGGCATAAGTTTCCTGAAGAAGGGCTTATGCCCGAAACGTCGATTCTCCTGTTCCCTGGATGCTGCCTGACCTGCTGCGCTTTTCCAGCAACACATTTTCAGCTAAGTCAGATAAAGGTCAGTCTGAGTAACAGTAACAGATGAGAAATCCGCAGCAATAATCATGGAACATTTTTATTTATGTATTAACTTGAAATGTCACATTGGCAAAGGTAGCTTAGATGAAGAATTCACAGAATGTTTTCAGGATAGTTTCTTCGAACAGCGTATTCTGGAACTGACCAGAAAGCACATTCAAAAACTGCTCTTGTGCAATAAGATAGGACTAATTGATGATCTTATTCTAAAGGCTCCACTTGGTAGCAGTGACCATAATTTGATTGAACTTTCCTTGTGGCTTGAATGAGAGGAATGGGTGGAAAAGTATGTTTCAGAGAAATTACAAGGGCATGAAAGCAGACCTGGCTAAATGAATTGTCAAATCAGGTTAAAGATAGATCAAAAGAGCTACAGTGGTAGATAATTAAGGGGATATTTCAGAACATGGAGTACATTCTAACAAATTAATCCAAGGAACAAACATACCTTTTGTGTCTAACTGGAAAGGTTAGATTAGATTACTTACAGTGTGGAAACAGGCCCTTCGGTCCAACAAGTCCACACCGACCCGCCGAAGAGCAACCCACCCAGACCCGTTCCCCTACATTTACCCCTTCACCTAACACTACAAGCAATTTAGCATGGCCAATTCACCTAACCTGCACATTTTTGGACTGTGGGAGGAAACCGGAGCACCCGGAGGAAACCCACACAGACACGGGGAGAATGTGCAAACTCCACACAGACAGTCGCCTGAGGTGGGAAGTGAACCTGGGTCTCTGGCGCTGTGAGGCAGCAGTGCTAACCACTGTGCCACCATGCCGCCCATTACAGCTATTATCGAACATAAGGAAAAAATTATGAAGTATGCAAAGACAAGCAGCAGATCAAAAGATTGAACGTAATATAAAAATAGCAAAGAGTGACCAAAAAAGTTAGTAAGGAAGGAAAATGGAGAAAAAGAGAGAAAGCTAGTCAGAAATATAATGGTAGATAATAAGATTTTCCATAAATGTGTTTAAAAAGAAGAGTTAACCATGAGTATTGGTCATGTAGAAAACATATCTGAAGATATGCACGATAGAAGTTACAAGTAACATCACAGAAGCAGTAATAATAATGAAATAGAAGAGAAAGACGAACTCAAGAAAACCCCAATCAACAGAGAAGTGGTACTGAGTAATTGTTGCAGATAAGGTCTGACAAGTGCCTGAGCCCTGATGATTTCATCCTGGGAGCTTAAAAGAAATAGATAATAAATAATTGAAGTATTGGTTTTCATTTTCCAAACCTCCCTTAATTCATGAATTCAGGAGGAAAACAAATGTTCCTTCTTCATTCAAAAATGGAATGAGACAAAAGGCAGGAAATCATAGGCCAGTTAGCATTACATCTGCCATAGGGAAAATATTAGGAACTATGACTTAAGATGTTATAATAGGACATTTAGATAAGATCAAAGTAATTAGAGAGAGTCAACATGATTTTGTTAAAGGGAAGCTTACAGAAGACATTTAACAAAGTTCCACATCAGGAGTATTGCTGTAAATAATAGCTCATTGTGTAGGGGGTAGTACATCAGTATAGATAAAAGATTGACTTGTTAACAGGAAGCAGACAGTAGGCACAAATAGGTCTTTATCGACTTGCAAGCTGAAATGAGTGATGTCTGAGGACCTTCAATTACAATCTACAATTTATATAAACAACTTAGATGAGGAGAGAGAAGCTATGGTTGCCAAGTTTGCTAATAGCACAAAGGTAGGTAGGAAAGTCAATTGTGGAGAGGACTTAAACAGGTGACAAAAAGATGCAGATAGGTTAAGAGAGTGGGCAAACATCTGACAAATGAAAGTATAATGTGAAGAAATGTGAAACTGTCCATTTTGTAAGAAGGATAATAAAAGAAGCATTATTTCAGTGTTGAAAGGTTCCAAAACTCTGAGATGCAGATGTATCTGGGTGTCCAAATGCATGAATCATAAGAGGTCAGCGTGTAAGTCATTGGCAGATATGATCAAGGAAAACCCTAAAGCTTTATATAGCTATATCAGGAATAAAAGAATGAATAGAGTAAGATTAGGGCCAATCAAGCATAGTAATGGGAAGTTGTGCTTGGAGTCAAAGAAGATAGGGAAAGTGCTAAATGAATACTTTTTGTCAGTATTAACACTAGAAAAAGACAATGTGGTCAATGAGAATACTGACACTGGATACTAGACTAGATGGGATTGAAGTGCATAAGGAGGAGGTGTTAGCAATTCTAGAAAGTGTAAGAATAAATAAATCCCATGGGCCAGATAGGATTTATCCTAGGATTCTCTGGGAAGTCAGGGAGGAGATTGCAGAGCTTTTAACTTTGATCTTTATGTCATCATTGTCTACAGAAATAGTGCCCGAAAACTGGAGGATAGCAACTGTTGTTCCCTCATTCAAGAAGGGGAGTAGAGACAACCCTGGAAATTATAGACCAGTGAGCCTTACTTCAGTTGTGGGTAAAGTGTTGGAAAGGGTTATAAGAGGTAGGATTTATAATCATCTAGAGAGGAATAAGTTGATTAGAGATAGTCAACATGGTTCTGTGATGGGTAGGTTTTGCCTCACAAACCTTACTGAGTTCTTTGAGAAGGTGACAAGGCAGGTGGATGAGAGTAAAGTGGTTGATATGGTGTATATGGATTTCAGTAAGGCATTTGATAAGGTTCACCATGGTAGGCTATTGCACAAAATATGGAGGCATGGGATTGAGGGTGATTTAACAGTTTGGATCAGAAACTGGCGAGCTGAAAGAAGATAGAGGGTGGTTGGTTGATGGGAAATATTCATTCTGGAGTTCAGTTACTAGTGGGGTTCCACAAGGATCTGTTTTGGATCCACTGTTGCTTGTCATTTATATAAATGACCTGGATGAGGGCATAGAAGGATGGGTTAGTAAATTTGCGGATTATACTAAGGTAAGTTGTGGAAAGTGACGAAGAATGTTGTAGGTTACAGAGAGATATAGCTGAGCTGCAGAGCTGGGCTGAGAGTGGCAAATGGAGTTTAATGCAGAAAAGTGTGAGGTGATTCACTTTGGAAGGTGTAATAGGAATGCAGAATACTGGGCTAATGGCAAGATTCTTGATAGTGTGGATGAGCAGAGAGATCTTCGTGTCCAGGTACATAAATCCTTGAAAGTTGCCACCCAGGTTGATAGGCTTGTTAAGAAGGCATACAGTGTGTTAGCTTTTATTGGTGGAGGGATTGAGTTTCAGAACCATGAGATCATGTTGCAGCTGTACAAAACTCTGGTGCGGCCACACTTGGAGTATTATGTACAGGTCTGGTCACCACATTGTAAGAAGGATGTGGAAGCTTTGGAAAGGGTTCAGAGGGGATTTACTAGGATGTTGCCTGGTATGGAGGGAAGGCCTTACGAGGAAAAGGCTGAGGAACCTGAGGCTATTTTCATTAGAGAGAAGGTTGTGAAGCGACTTATTTGAGACATATAAGATAATCAGAGGGTTAGATAGGTACGATAGTGAGAACCTTTTTGGATGGCAGATTTAAATTGAGGGGTGATAGATACAGGACAGATGTCAGAGATAGTTTTTTTACTCAGAGCGTAGTAGGGGTGTAGAACACACTGCCTGCAACAGTAGTAGACTCGGCAACTTTAAGGGCATTTAAATGGTCATTGGATAAAGTGTGAGGTGATTCACTTTGGAAGGTGTAATAGGAATGCAGAATACTGGGCTAATGGCAAGATTCTTGATAGTGTGGATGAGCAGAGGACCTGTACTGCACTGTAATGTTTTATGTTCTAAGTACAGCAACTCATTCAGAAAACTAATGGAGTAATATTTATCACTAGGGCAATCAAAATAGAGGAATAGTGAGGTTATGTTTCATTAATGCAGGGAACTGGTTAAACTGTGAAAGGGTGTGGAAGTAGTACACAGAAGATTAACCAAACTAAACCTCCAATTAATGAGTTGTCTTAAGATAAAAAGGATGAATGAACTAGGTTGATATCTGCTGGAATATATATGTGCAATAATAAACTTTACTGAAACATAAAAGATGCCGAGGGATCTGAATAACATATATTTGGTGAGGTGTTTCCTTTAATGGGGGATTTTAAAACTAAAAAATGACTGTTTAAAAATCAGAGGTCACCTACTGTAAAAAAGAGGTAACATCATTTTTCTCTCTCTAAAACTCTTTCTGAAAATGTCTTGAAACAGAGTCCTTGAATATTTTAAAGCAGAGGTTAATAGATTTTTGTTAGACGAGCGGGTGAAAGGTAATCAGGATAGACAGGAATTTGGATGTGATATTATAAGCAGATCAACCATGATCTTATTGAATTGTGGAGCATGTTTGAAGGGCTGAATGGCCTACTACTACTCCTTGGTAAGTTTGTATTTCCTTCCTTGAGGAGCTCCAGTGAATCATCTTTGTTTCTTATGCCAATCCTGCTTGTTCTTAGTGATAACTGCAAAGAAAATTCTGATTCACTCGATTGGCCCAATTTAAATGTACCAACTACTGTTATAGAATGGTTCTGGATCATTAGTCCAGTTCTCTTACTTTCTAAGCTATTGTAATTGTTGTTCCTCTTTGATAAGTTTTAATTCACGGCCTCTCATTCCAAGCTTTCACTTAGGTAAATAATCTAATTTACATCTACGTCATCTTTTGCCTCTCAATATTCAAAATAATCATATCATTGGGTCTTTCAGCTGTGACCATGCTCTCCTATTAAGGTTAAGCTTTGTTCAATTTACCATCCTCTAGCAAAATTAACCATCTTCATCTTGATGTAAGTTGCATTGGATGCTTTCAAAGACATGGTGGGCTCTACGTGTTATATTTCGTATAAGTTCCCCTCATCATATCATCTGTATTTAATCTGCCTTTGTGATTTATTTGTAAGTCAGTAAGGACTGACCAGTCTGACCTTAGCATTAAAATAAAAACAAAAATCTGTGGATACTGGAAATCTGAAAGATAAACAGAAAGGCAGCATTTTCTGCTTCCTATTCAATATTTGGTTTTATTAAAAAGATTCTGCCAAGTTTTACCCAACAGTTTAATTCATCCATATCACTTTCATGATGATTTATTTATTATTTTTTTAACGTGGTCGAGTCAGTAAAATGTGTGCAGTGCATAAATATTTCTGGATATGACTTCAGTGAGTGAGATGAAAGCCTGAGATGTTCAATGCACAGAAAGAACAACCCCATCTTCTTCTATGTCTCCCATGTGAAGTAATTCTTGGTTAGTAAATGTCCAAAATAAAGCAAACATGAAGTGCAGGGAATGGTAACTGGATCAAATTAGCGACACAGATATCTGTGTTAACTACATTCACTATAACTAAACATTGCACGTGCAATACTTAAATACATTATTGATAGACAATTGAATAACTGGCATTTCAATGAGGAAGGAAAAAACTATTTTTACTGGTTCCAGAAGGCGTGATATTTTTGACAAGATCCTAATCTGTTTTGTGCAATGATCACACATTGATAAGTCCCGACTCAATAATGTGTGAGAATGGATTATCAAACACATTTTTATTCAGAAAGTTGCTGTCGCATAGAGTTTGCTCCACCCTTACACCCCTACCATGTGGAAGCTCAGGAAATGAGACTGGACAAATACATGTTGCAAATGACCTTCTGCTTCAAGAAAATCTTACTGCTGTGTCTTCTCCCTAATGACTCTTTGAAGTGTAAGGGCAAATTGGGGAGGAGGGGATTAGTGGAGTAGTCAGAGAATCACAATTGAGTTTTGAGAAGATTTGTAGCTCAGGTTGAGGTTCTGGATGTAGGTTTCCTCGCTGAGCTGGAAGGTTCATTTCCAGACATTTCACCACCACATCTTCAGTGGGCCTCAGGCGAAGCAGTGTGTATGATTCCTGCTTTCTATTTATATGTTTGGGTTTCTTTGGGTTGATGATATTATTTCCTGTGGTGATGTCATTTCCTGTTCTTTTTCTCAGGGGTTGGTAGATGGAGTCTAACTCAATGTATTTGTTGATAGATTTCTGGTTGGAATGCCATGCTGCTAGGAATTCTCAGGCATGTCTCTGTTTGGCTTGTCTTAAAATGGATGTGTTGTCCCAGTCGAAGTGGTCTCCTTCCTTAACTGTATGTAAGGATACTAGTGAGAGAGGGTCATGTCATTTTGTGGCTAGTTGATGTTCATGTATCCTGGTGGCTAGTTTTCTGCCTATTTGTCCAATGTAGTGTTTGTTACAGTTCTTGCACGGTATTTTGTAAATTTTGTACATTCGTTTTGCTTGTTGTCTGTATAGGGTCTTTCAAATGCATTAGCTGCTGTTTTAGTGTGTTGGTGGGTATGCGGGCTACCATGATGCCAAGGGGTCTGAGTAGTCTGGCAGTCACTTCCGAGATGTCTTTGATGTAGGGGAGAGTGGCTAGGGTTTCTAGAAATGTTTTGTCTGCTTGTTTGGGTTTGTTGCTGAGAAATCGGCAGGCTGTGTTCATTGAGTACCCATTCTTTTTGAATACACGGTATAGGTGATTTTCCTCTGCTCTTCATAGTTCCTCTGTGCTGCAGTAAGTGTTGGGCTCATTGAATGGTATATGGATAGGAAGGGTTTGCAGGGATATGGACCAGTTGCTGGCAAATGGCACTAGATTAGGTTGGGATATCTGGTTGGTATGGGCAAATTGGACTGAAGGTCTGTTTCTATGACTCTACGACATTGCAAGTGATCACTCTTGCTGGAGGCTAGAAGTATGCAGAGTTTTAGAGTCATATAGCCATAGAGATGTACAGCATGGAAACAGACCCTTCGTCCAACCCATCCATGCTGACCAGATATCCCGACCCAATCTAGACCCACTTGCCACCACCCAGCCTATATCCCTCCAAACCCTTCCTATTCATATACCCATCTAAATGCTTCTTAAATGTTGCAATTGTACCAGCCTCCACCACTTCCTCTGGCAGCTCATTCCATACACATACCACATTCTGTGAGAAAAAGTTGCCCCTTAGGTCTCTTTTATATCTTTCCCCTCTCACCCTAAACCTATACCCTCTAATTCTGGACTCCCCAACCCCAGGGGAAAGACTTTGTCTATTTATCCTATCCAGCTCCTCATAATTTTGTAAACCTCTTTAAGGTCACCCCTCAGCCTCTGATGCTCTAGGGAGAATAGCTCCAGCCTGTCCAGCCTCTCCCTATAGCTCAAATCCTCCAACCCTGGCAACATCCTTGTAAATCTTTTCTGAACCCTTTCAAGTTTCACAACATCTTTCCGATAGGAAGGAGACCAGAATTGCATGCAATATTCCAACAGTGGCCTAACCAATTCCTGTACAGCCTGCAACATTGCTTCCCAACTCCTGTACTCAATACTCTGACCAATAAAGGAAAGCACACCAAACGCC
>NC_057729.1:9323787-9407201 GCF_004010195.1 Chiloscyllium plagiosum
TGAGATCTAACCTTGCTAACCAGTCTCCCATGGGGAACTTTGTTGGACCTCTTACTGAAGTCCATATAGATCACATCTACTGCTCTGCCCTCATCAATCCTCTTTGTTACTTCTTCTAAAAACTCAATCAAGTTCGTGAGACATGATTTCCCACGCACAAAGCCATGTTGATTATCCCTAATCAGTCCTTGCCTTTCCAAATACATGTACATCCTGTCCCTCAGGATTCCCTCCAACAACTTGCCCACCACTGATGTCAGGCTCACTGGTCTATAGTTCCCTGGCTGTCCTTACCACCCTTCTTAAACAGTGGTACCACGTTAGCCAACCTCCAGACTTCTGGCATCTCACCTGTGACTATCGATGATACAAATATCTCAGCAAGAGGCCCAGCAATCACTTCTCTAGCTTCCCACAGAGTTGTCAAGCATACCTGATCAGGTCCTGGGGATTTATGCACCTTTACATGTTTCAAGACAACCAACACTTCCTCCTCTGTAATATGAACATTTTGCAAGGTGTTACCATCCATTTCCCTACAGTCGATATCTTCCACATCCTTTTCCACAGTAAATACTGATGCAAAATACTCATTTAGTATCTCCCCCATTTTCTGTGCCTCCACACAAAGGCTGATCTTTGAGGGGCCCTATTCTCTCCCTAGTTACCCTTTTGTCCTTAATATATTTGTAAAAACCATTTGGATTCTCCTTAATTCTATTTGCCAAAGCTATCTCATGTCCTCTTTTTGCCCTCCTGATTTCCCTATTAAGTATACTCCTACTTACTTTATACTCTTCTTTGGATTCACTCGATCTATCCTGTCTATACCTTACATATGCTTCCTTCTTTTTCTTAACCAAACCCTCAATTGCTTTAGTCATCCAGCATTCCCTATACCTAGCAGCCTTCCCTTTCACCCTGACAGGAATATACTTTCTCTGGACTCTCAGTATCTCATTTCTGAAGGCTTCCCATTTTCTAGCCATCCCTTTAACTGTGAACACCTGCCCCAATCAGCTTTCGAACGTTCTTGCCTAATACCATCAAAATTGGCCTTTCTCCAATTTAGAACTTCAACTTTTAGATCTGGTCTATCCTTTTCCATCACTATTTTAAATCTAATAGAATTATGGTCGCTGGCCCCAAAGTGCTCCCCCACTGAGGGCTAAAAAGAGGAGAAGAGAAGTTGAGGCTTGCTGCTGAAGAAAAGCAACCCACTGAATAAAACAGCACCAAGACAACACCCGGAGAACAATGTGTTCAAGTGCAGTTGCTGCAGCCGAGACTGCCACACCCATGTGGGCCTCTACAGCTACAATGAATGCTCTCTATCAACAAAGATTGAAGCAAGACTCCCAGGCGCAGATCCATGGTCTCACAAGACTAACAGATGCCACGTAATCAATTCCCTGTAAGCGGTGAACTAATTGAGTAAAAAAATTAAAGAGCTTGATAAAATAAATAGTGAGAAATGATTTCCTTTACAAGAGAGTCAAAAACAAGGGGAAATAACCTTTAAATTCAAACTAATCCATCATATGTCTTCACATAAATAGTCATAGAAATCTGGAAATCACTTCTCTCAAAAGGCTATTGGTACTGGGGACAAAGGAACACTTCAATACTGAAGTGGACATATTTCTGACAGACAAGGAGGCAACATGGCTAATTGGTATTATAAGACAAACTTAATAAAGACTGAGGGCCAAATATTGCTACTGTGTTCTTTTTCATGTTCAGCTTCACATTGCTAGTCATTGAATACATTCCCAAGTATGTAACCACTCATCCCTGCCAGACTCAGGAACAGAGAAAAGTCTGCAAGATTCTACTTCTGCATTCAATAGCCTCAACCAGAAAACGTGCACTTTCCTCATCAGGTACGAACAACTGCTCCCCGGATTGTCTTTACCAAAATGTCATTAAGACAGAAACAGGAGATGTACCCTTGCCTTAATGATCAGCCTATAGCCTTTCGTCAGGACTGACAGCTCTGCAGCAATGACAACTAGCAATTTACACATCACAGCTAGTTTCTAGCAGCTGCCGTTTAGCTCAAGGACTGGCAGAGATATAACCAGTGCCCATTGCTGTGATGACTTTCAAATTATAGAATCCTTAAAGTGTTAGAAGCAGGACATTTAGCCCATCAAACCCACACCAATCCTCCAAGAAGTATCCGACCCAGACTCAACTCTATAACCACACAGTTCCAACGTTCTATCTACCTAACCTGTACATATTTGGACTGTGGGAGGAAACCAGAGCAAACTCATGCAGATACAGGGAGAATGTGCAAACTCCTGAGGATGGAATCAAACCTGAATTCCTGGTATTGTGAAGCAACAGTGCGAACTACTGAGCTACCATGCCACCTATGTGTAACAATACCAGAAATCTCACTTCCACTATCTTAAAATTCTCATAATCTGTGTTGATTACATAGGATTATCCATATTAAGACCTGCATTCCTTGGAATATCCATTCTTCACAAATCCTGTGTAAATCCATCATCGCTGAGTTCTCTCTAGAGTGTATCCTTTTCCTGTTCTTAATTAGAGCTATGGATCATGACAATTATGTGCATTTTATGTACCAGACTAAACTGCAGTACAATGAAAGCAATGCCAGGGTACAGTTTCATTTTTCACGGGATGTTGTGCTGTTAACAATTGTTAAAGAATTATAAATTCTGTTGTACAGAAAGAGGCCATTCAGCCTATCAAGTCTGCACCAACCCTTCAAGATTATCCAGCCCAGACTCAGGCCCCTACCCTATCCCCATAAACAAACACATCTAGCCTACACATCCCTGGACATTATGAACTCAAAATGGTCAATCCACCTAACCTGCACATCTTCGGACTGTGGGAGGAAACCCGAACACCCGATGGAAACCCACGCAGACACGGGGGGAACATGCAAATTCCACACAGACAGTCACCCGAGGCTGGAATCAATCCCGGGTCCATCCACAACACCAGCATTTGTCAACCTTGAATTGACCTGTTGCTTCCAGAGGGCAGTTGAGATAGTTTTGTGGATCTGGAGTCATATGCAGCCGGACTGAGTAAAGATACAAGATTTCCTTTCCCAATAGACCTTCTTAAACCAAATGCATTTTTAAAACCATCACTGTCACCATTACTGAGATAAGCATCAAATTCCTGATTTTCTTAACTGAATTTAAACTGCACCAGGTCACAAGATCAGAGCATAGTGTTTTGCACAGAATTGCAAGTCCAACCCTATGACACTAGATTGCCCCAATAATTACAGCAGTTGAGGCAGACAACTAACTACTTTCTTATCAAAGGATGCTAAATGCTGATACTAAAGACTAAAGCTCTGATGAAGAGTCATCAATACTCAAAACATTAGCTTGCTTTCTCTCCATGGATGCTGCCTGACCCACTGTGATTTCCAGCATTTTTTTGGTTTCAGTAATGCTAAATGCTGGTCTAGCCAGTGACAGCAACAGCTCATGAATTAATAAAGAAGGATTCCACTCTACTTTGTGGCTGTATGAGGTTGAAGGAACAAAGATGTTGAACAGAATATTGTATCTGTAACAATCTCATTGGCACAGCCCCCAACATCTGATTGCACTTCGGACAACCTACTTCTATTGAAGAAACTATTTCAAAGCAATGCTGTCATGAGGCAGCAACTGGGCAGAATTAATTATGAGCATTATTCAGTACATTTCTGCATTTAGATGCAGCACCTGCCCAGTTGTGAATGCAATCACTGACTCTACGCTATATAGGAACCTGCTAATCTGACTAAGTCACGTGCACATTTCACCTGCTTCTTGCTGGTCAGAGACAATGCAATGTATTTCCCTCCCCTTGCCTCCCTGCACAGCACTGCACAGTGAATTGGGAGATGTTAAGAGAGTTTGCCTCCTCCGACTTGAAAAGATCCAACATGAAGCTCATGGCCATGGTCACCTTCACAGCCACTGACTGCACCATTCGCACTCTGCTCTAAGTTTGAGGGTTCCCCTGTACAGGAGGACAGATTTCAATGAGCATTTCTTTCATAAGACAGGGGACATCTCACACACTGTTCCTCAACAAGATTGAGGTAAGGTAATCAGTCTTTGATATTGTAGGATAGGGTCTCCTGTGGAAAACGTCACGATCCATGCTGGCCTTCTTTTCAGGTACATCTACTCAATCTCTTTAGCACGCTATGGGGACAGTAACCACGTGACATGAAGCAAGGAGTATAAACATATTTCTTGAAGACCTATCTTTAATTCTAATATAAGATCTGCAGCCCAAGTCTCACTATACCTTGATGATTCCAGCAACTTCACACAGCAATAGGAAATGCAGAACAAAGAGAAATCAATAAGCAACCAACCTGAAGGGTTATAGAGAGCCGGTATGGTGGCATTCTTCCAACTGTTGAGCACATGTTTTGATGTGCATGTTCAAAAGAGGGTGTTACTGGGACTGATGAGATTGAAAAGAGCATTGTTATTGTCATTTCAATTGAGGATTGATGTCATACTTAGACCGCTCTCATACTCTTAGCACTGACTCCAAACACCTTCATCAAAATGGCATCCATCAGAGGCAGCCCCATGTTTATGGTGTGGACATCATTTTGTATCTAAAGCCTCACAGAAAGGGACAGAAATAGGGACACAATTGAGTTGAACGTTGCAGTCATTGGCTTGCAAATGACTCAGAAAAGTCTAGACTGTGTATGTGTTCCAGATTTGTTCAAACTTATCCTCATTTCGTGGCTGATATTCTCACTTCCCAACTACCACCTGCTTAGTCCACACACATGTAGTACTCAGTTTCATTGATATCAAGTGAATTAAATGAAGATATGGATTAGGCCAAAGTTCCAAGGGTTGACTTAAGTCCCTGAAAATACAGACCTTTGCATCATCATCATCATCATCATCATCATCATGAAACATTTCTCAGATTGTACACTGTGCAAAAAGTTCACAGATTTTTAATATATAGATTATTGGCACAAAATGGAGAGGATCATGCTGTGAAGTAAAATGTTATAATGCCACAACATTTCAATCAATTGGTCACCCATTCTGAAAGCCTTCTCTCATTTGAAAATCTGGTCACCTTGACATAGACCTGCATTTTTACACCTTACATTCGATAATTAAGTCAGCTAACTTTCAGAATGGTATTTAGTATCCTGTAGAATATTGCACGTGCTATAATTTTTAAAACTGTAAATCAAATAGCAACAGCATAAACAGTGACAGATGCAATTTCTGACATGCTGGTGCTCTGAGAATATTTCTTATTCTGTTGTCACCATGAACCTTCATGACTGGTGTTCATTAATCTTCTCTTGAGCCACAGAGTCGGTCAAAGGACACAGTCAACCAGTTAGCACTCTCGGTGCTGTGATAATTTTAAGCAGGAAATCAGTTAACGGCACAGAATAAACCCCACTTTGGAGAGAGGTTTCAATCAGCAGTTGCAAATATATCTCTGAACGATTACTACAACATTAGCATCGACAACATTAACGTCAGCACACACTCAACCCTACCATTTTTTAGCTGCACTCTATCTCTGCCCATCAGCAACCAACTCTAAACTCCCAGCATAAGTGTGTAACCTAGGTAGAAGTGCAAGGAACATCACTAGTTTGAATGCTGAGCTAGGGGTAACATTTTGGCACTCGGCACAAGGTCAAAAAAAAAGTTAACAACTTGTTGAATCCTTTAATCAGTTAGAAGGTAGACTGTTGATTAAAATGCAAAATCCAGGGCAGCTATTTTTAAAGCTGTTAACTTTTTGCTTATAAATACTGTGTCATAAACCTCCCTATCATACCACATCTGGGAAAGGAGCAGTGCGCCAAAAGCTTGCAATTTCAAATAAACCTGTTTGATTATAACCTGATGTCGTTTGATTTTTGACTCTTTCTAGCTGGATTACTAGGTAGTGCTGAAGGGTGAAAAACCTGGTTGATTTTATTTGTCCCGAGGGAGAGGTGCTGTCCCTAATTGCAAAATCCTTACTTCTTACCGAAAGTGAAATGGGAAAATTCAACACAGAGTGCAGGTTGGGTCTGCAGCTTTCCTGGTCCCTCTGACTTAGAGAGTACTTCATAAAAGAATCATAGAATCCCTACAAAGTGGATTCAGGCCATTCAACTCATCAAATCCACACCAGCTTTCTGAAAAGCATCCCACCCAGACCCACTCCCCCACACTATCCCTGCGACCCTGCATTATCCATGGCTATACCAACTAGCCGACATATCCTTGGACACTGTGGGCAATTTGAGAGTGCCAATTCACCTATCCTGTACAGTTTTCAACTGGAGGAGGAAACTGCAGCACCCAGAGGAAACTCACACAGATACAGGGAGAATGTGCAAACTCCACATAAGATCAGAGTGGCTACAATATAGAAGGAACCTATTTGATCCATTGTGTCCATGTCAGTTTTCTTTAACTCAGCCTACCCAACTTCTCCTCCTTCTCTACATAGCCATACAAATGCTTTCTTCAATATATTATCTATTTCCCTTTTAAAAGCCACAACCAAATCTGCCTTCTCCACAAATTCATGCAGCACATTCCAGATCCTAACCACTCGCTGCTTTTCTCATTGCATCCTTGATTCGCTTGCTATTCACTTTAAATCATCTTCTTCCAGTTTTCGATCCCTCTGCCAAAGTGAACAGTTTCTCCATATATACTCTATTAAAACCCTTCAATATTTTGAGACCTCCATTGGCAGATGTGGTACACCTGTAGCATGAATTGAAATGATGGTCTAGTGGTACTTTTGCTGGATTATTAATCTAGAGAGCTAAGTAATGTTCTGGGGCACTAGATTCAAATCCCACTATGGTAGATGGAGAAATTCAAATTCAATAAAAATCTGGAATTAAGAGTCTAATGATGACCATGATTGTATTGTTGATTGTCAGGGAAGGAAATTACCATCTTTAAATGATCTGGCCTACTTGTGACTCCAGACCCACAGAAATGTGGTTGACTCTTAACTACTCTCTGGCCAATTAAGGATGGGCAATAAATGCCAGCCTGATCAGTGATGCTCTCATCCTGTGAATTAATTTTTAAAAATTCAGTTGAAATCCAGAATCAGGGTTTGACTTGACACAGAAATGGAGTGAAACTCTTTTGAGGAGTCAAGTCAAACTTTAACTCTAGTTCTAGATTAAATAATTTTACCATGTCTGAGAAGTAGAAATAACTTTATACCTACACTAAAGTTGTATTGTAGATGTGCCTTTTATATACAGGCAGTTCTGCTATAATGCAATGGTTGCATTGTTGTGCAATTCCACATTATTGAAAAACAGCATTTAAAATGTTGTTGATGTAATTGCATTACACCCAACACATATTTTGAAAGTTTGCACTTTAGAAACAGTGCCCCAATTCGTCCATCATGTTGCAGCATTAACAAAAGTTGCTTCATAGCAGAACGACCTGTAATAAATTTGCCAACTGATAATTACACTGATAATTTTAATTCAGCCTTTCTTCAAACTTGTTTCAGATACTGTCAATATAAACAGCATTATGATCAAACTCCAATTCTTCCTCTGTCAAACTTTCAAAATTCCTCTTCTAAACTATGAACTCTGAAAATGCAATCAATAATGGTCTGTTAATATTGTTTGGCAACTTCTCATTTTAACAATGATCAGAACGTTCTTCGTAATCGTGATTGTTGGATCCAGATAAAAATCTAATAGTATTCAATTCAGCAAGAATCCTATTTAGCACAGGGAAACAATCTTTTTTTCATGGCTTGCAGCTTCTCAGCTCCTTTGACAGACAGATTGAACAATATAGTCTATTAATCCTCTCAGCCATGCAGAGTAAGGAATAAAAGGACAGACATTTCATTTTATTTTTGGTTCTATTTCAAGTACCCTGGAAAATGAGAAATATCACACAACTCTACGTTCTAATTATTCAGCTCTGAAAATATATTGATGTTTGCAGATGAAGGAACTTGGTTTCTAGAAAGATGAAAGGAAACTTGATGTGCAACTGAACAATGGTGAGATCGGCATCTAACGTCCACTTGAGACGTCATTAAACCTTTGGTGACTAGGATAGCACTTTTTATTTCGACAATTCCTTTGTTAGCCAGAGAGGCAAAGGATTTACATGGTGACTTATGATTAGCAAAAAGCTTCGAGGCTCCTAAACTGATACTGCAGCTTTGGAGGAACGACTGGAGGTTAGAATTCTCTCATAGTTCGGATGATCAAAGCACTGCTGGTGAGAACATGAGCCATACAAACAAGGAAAGTTCTAGATTTGATCTCCAGCCAACACTGAGTTGACAGGATCAGTGAAGGCTATATGCATTGTGACCAAGAATATGAATCTCTTCTGATTTATTTTCCTCTCCTTCCTTAGCCCCATGCCAACTCTAGCTATTCTTCTTTGAATGGATGAAAAAGGACATGGAAAAAATTGTAGGTACTAGTTCCAATTTCCTGCTCCCATTCTGTCCTGTTTCAGGGCAAACTAGCTTTGAAGAAACAGGACATTGTTTCAATAGTGTTTCCATCTGTTTTCCTAATGCAACTTGCCTGCATCAGTTATTACATCATCATCCCGCTCTTCCTTATCTTTTTCCTACCCTTCAGATTGAAAAGAAAATTGAGCAGGGTGCGAAATCGGCTGTCAATTCATTAAGTTCTGTCTTGTTTCACCCCAAGTTGACTCTGTACTCTTATTTTTGTAACAAATCTGCAGAACACAACATTAAGGAAATTTCTAATGCTGGAATATTTGGATAGAGGACTATGAAATAACAGTGTCTATAGGTTTCAGATAAAGAGGAAATCAAATGTTTGAGTGATGTCACTCCCTCTTGATTGAAAAGCTTAGTAAAATTCACTACCCTGAGGCACTCATGGAAAATTTATTCCTGATTCTGCACTGACCGTGACACCATAGCCGAGATGATGGAGAGGAAGAACACTGAATAGAAAATGCTTTATACAAGTCTGAAATATTTGAAATGTGATACCATGATCATCTCATAAGGTTGAAAGAGAAGTGTCATCACAGTTAAGTGTGATTGAAATTCCATGTGCTATCATTGCTTCTTCACAATGCCCTAAAGCAAATGTTCTCTGCTTAAAACTGAATGCAGTAAACAGACTTCAATAGTTGTGATAATTAACTGATAGTGCGCTGTGCTCATACTGTTCTGAGAATATGAAGATATGTGAGTTGATCTGAAGGGTAATAATGAGAGTCAATCTTTCCACCAACTTGGGTCTTCAGTTTCCCTGTATTTGTAAATTGCTCCTTCATTAATGCTACTTGTTCATAATCACACTTACTGTTTACGTACTTATGTTTCTCTAGTTCTCCAAAATCTTTGTGAATTACTGTTGGTGACTGTGAAATGCTGATTACTACTGAAACAACATAAACTGATGATAAGTTGATAATGCCTTGATAATTATAACATCTTGTGATGATATGCTCGATTGAGATCCACTTTCATTTCAATCTGTATACTTTATACAGTAAGGCTGAAATTTCACTGAAATCCTATTGATTATACAATACACTGAGAGCAATCTTCATCCTCTATAACAACTTGAGTTTGTCGGTACAAAAGTATTGTCTCTTTTTTGATGGCTGTCTATCCACCAGCAAGAAAAAAATCAATTCACAGCAATGCATTTTACCTACATATCCGAAGAGTACATTCCATCACTTTATTGAACATTTAACTACCCCTAAACCAATGTGGCTGTCATTAATGTGCTATTGTCCTTTAAGCTTAGTTAGATGTGTTACTGTTGAAACCTGGACAAGACCTTGGTTGCATTCACACTGCATCTGTTGGCATTGGTGCAAAGTGATTCATTTCACATCGGTACAAGGTTTAAGGTTGTCAGTGCATTATACTCTGGAAAGATGGATTTTCCCTCTTAAGATTGCTTTATGAATCAGATCAGGTTTTAACACTCAAAACTTAAGTTCTTTAGTGTTAGTCCAGTTTTATACACTATTCATTCAAGGTGTCAGCGGAGATTAATTTAAGACTAATTCAAATTTTCTCCCCTCTTGTCTTGATTGATATTAGATTTTCTCCACAAATGATAAATGTGAAAAATAGACTGAAAGACACATTCGTGTATGACGTTTTGCAACAAGTTGTTCCAAGCAATTTGCTTATAAGGCTGAACAGAGCCAATGACACTCACACTCAATGTCATAACAGCTACATTTGCCATAGTCCTGTTGGATCATGGAGTTGCTCTCTCATTCAAGATAAATGACTGGTGGTGGTTTAATGAGTTTTGAGAAGATTTGTACCTCAGGTTGAGGTTCTGGATGTAGGTTTAACCTCAGGGTCACCACACCTCAGGTAAGAGAGAAAGAGTCCTTCTTGGTAACCTCAGCTGGTGCAGGAATTGAACCCATGCTGTTGGCATCACTCTGTTTCCACAATCTAGCTATGTTGCCAATTGAGCTATCAAAACCCCTTCATGCATTTAGATATAAGCAGAAAACAAAGGACATTGAGTGCAAGAGCATGAAACCCATTGACTGACTTCCCTTCTGGACTCTGACTATTAGCTCTTTTATTAAACATGCCTTGATCTAAGAACACAGTTAACTTGCTTGTAAATTTCAAGCTGCAGGCTAATGCGTAGGACTTTGCAGGTCTCCCATTTGCAACAAGGGCACTAAATTTCACCTTCCAGGCAATATTTCATAACAGGGATTCAGTTGGATGATTTTCTCCTTTTGAAATAATTGGAAATGGGAAATGGTCTCAGTATGTTAGGAGGCATAGTCCACAAAATACCATGTTGTGTACAGCTTGAGGTCAACCATTTCATAAGCGTGAGGCAAGTTGAGGAGGTAGGTCTCCATGAACTACCATAGTCAGTATGAGGGTTCGACCTGTGCTACTTGCTCTGTCCTGCACCACATTCCAGTCATCCAGCCAACTGAGCGAACTGAACAGCCCCCATGGTGTGGTGTCATGAATGACTCATTTTCTCGTGTAGATTTACACTAAAATGTTACGGTAAAGTGGACTGGATGGAATCATTGCTTATGTATCAGCTATGGTTCCATAGGTAGCATGCTTGCTTCTTAATGTGAAAATTTCTAGTTCAAGGCTACTCCAAGCAATTAAGCTCAAAAGTATAGATGAACCCTTATCAGAGACACCATCCTTTAGATGAAACATCAAACTAAGGACCTATATGACCCCTTGGGTAGATGTAAATAATGCTATGGCAGGGGAGATACTTCGGTTACCCAGCCTATATTTATCCTGTATCCAGTAACAATGAACAAATGGATTATCTTCTCATTGTTTGTGGCAGCTTGATGTACAATGATTGACTGAATTAAACTTCAAAATTTGCTGCAGAGGCTTGAAATGCCAGGGGTATGTGAAATGTGTTGTATAAATTCAAGTCTTTTGTAAACACAGCACATGTAAGCCTGAAACAGGTTGTTCAAACCCTTGTGGATGAGAGATTGATGTGGCTTGACCTCAGATCAGAACGGACATGGCAGTCATATTCCCGGGTTTTATGTCAATGTGGAGTCAGAAGCACTGTGCAGGAGTTGGAGGTGGCAGTAGTATAACTGCCTCCTGCAGTTAGCAGAGTACAACGGAGAAAGTGTATATATTCCCAATACATCAGTTATTGCTTTTATTATGGACCAGAGTAAACCTCCTTCAAATAGATCAAGGACATAGCCTAGACCCTAACCTTTATCATATTTAAAGGCAAGTGTAAGACGCTGTGTACCAGATGTAATTTGATCGGTTAAACTACCTTGCTTTAAGCAAAACAAATTTCATTCATACTCTACAGCTAAAGCACAAAGAAAAGACAGAATAATTGATCTAACCTTAACTCTATTGAAAAACTTTACAGAATAATAGATTATTTAACTACTAAACAGTAACTGTTCCAATATAGTAACATCCCTTAAACATTTCCTTGGCAAAGACAAATACAATAAAATAGACATCTCACATGCAATTTTGGCAGCAGAGAGAAGTCCAGCTTTTAGTTGTAGTTGACAGAGGACTAACAGCTTCCATATCCAGCTTCAAGACTCCAGCAATTGGTCAAAGCTAACCTAATATCCTGGGGTTCAGTAAGAGCTAACTCCACCCATTCATGCTACTTCAATTGCTACAACTTATAAAAAAAGTTTACTTTATTGGCTTAGAGCAGAACACTCTGTACCTCTGTCTCAACCTCTCTTCATATAAACAAAAAAAAGGACAAAATACTCCTCTTAAAGCCATAGTATCACCATATTTTCTCAAAGTGAATGAAGAATTCCCTCCCAAACTGCATTGTCGGTCGACCTATAGCAAATGGACTGCAGCTGTTAGAAGAAGGCACCACCATCAAAGGCAATGAGGGATGGACAATAAATCTCACAAATGAACAATAGTTTTAAAAAGGAGAGCATAGTTTGCTATTAAGGTTTAATTTAATTTAAGTTTTAAACAAAAATTTAAGTAAAGTTCACTACATTTGACATATTATTGAATTTCTAAGGAAGCTTTCAATGTTCAGCTGCTATTACTTTGACGCAAGTAATAACTTAAGTAACTTAAGTCTGAAATGCTGAAGAAATTTATCTTCCTCTAAAAGCTGTTACAGAATCATTGAATCACGTGGTACAGAAGAAGCCTTTAGCCCTTCGAATCTGCACCACCAAAAATCAACTACTACCTAGACCTGTCCTACGTTCCCACACTAAGCCTATGTTATGGCATTTCAAGTGCTCACCCAAGCACTTTGTTAAAGATTATGAGGTTTCTACTACCATTCCAGGCAATGCGTTCCAGACTCTCATAACACTATGGGTGAAACATGCTTGATAAGTCGGCAGGGTGGGGAGGGGCGGGGGAAGACAGGGATGGTGAAGTCATCATATCTTTTGAGTCAATTGAAAATGTAAAAAAAACCTGAGATTATTCAATTTTTATAACATTCTTGTGATACAAATTATTGAACCAAGGTGGGGAAATGGATGTAAGTTAGAGATCAGCTATGATTTGACTGAACACCAAAATGGACATGGGGAACTGCATGATGCCCTTCCTGTGGAAATGCCATAGAAATGGTATAGATGGCTGTTAAACTAAATCCTGAGGCTTCTGTACATCTCAATTAAAACTAAAGCAGTTGATCATGAAGTCCCCTCTCATTATACCCTTCTCAGTTCTCTTTTGCTTAATTGAAAACTAACAATAGATGATAAATACCAAATACATCATGAGCTCTGAGACTGATCATAAACCATAAATGTCTTCACTTGTGAGTTATATCTCTGGTCAAGATTGTTACTGTACAAAAAATGTTGGTTCCCAAATAATTTATTACAAAATCCAATTTCTTTGAAGGTCAGCACTTCAAGCATTGCCGTGTTGTGAAAATTCCAAGTATTACAGCAAAGCAATTTGTGTGAAAGTAACATACAATTTGGACACAGCAGCTGGTGACTCATTATGGAAAATTATAATCTTCTGTCATTCGAAGGCCAGGCTTTACACTCTTGATGTCTTCTGAAAACTTACAGTGGTTAGAATGCAATCTCTGTGACTGAAACTGTGCAGTTGAATAAATGTAAAATGGAAGCATAATCAGTACAGTCCGAGACTAATTAAATAGCCTAGTCCCTCTCAAAAAAAGTCAGCATTTTCCCTACTAAAATGGTCACAGCACAATCACTTTCATTTAAAAGAATGAGCAACTACCATATAGAATTAATCCTATTATTGCAGGTATCTGTAAATTGGGATGACTTTACTGGTAATGACACCATTATAACCAGCGACACTAAAAACAATAAGTGTAAGAAGGCAGCATAAATGACCAAGTGAGTACAGCAATAGCACCTGACCCAGAGATTTACAGATATGTCAGAACCCCAGACGCTACAGGTCACTAGATACCACCTGGTGTAATTGGGATGACGGCTCTTAGTGAGTTTGCATGTTTTCTGTGGTTGTTTCATTGGCTGGTAAAATAACCAAGGCCTTCAAAGGTAGATATAATCAATCAAACTGCCTAGCAATTGGTTTAGGTATTAAAAGTTAATAGCATAACATTGAGAATTGTAAATTGGGTTGAGTACAAAGAACAAAGAACAAAGAAAATTACAGCACAGGAACAGGCCCTCCAAGCCTGCGCTGATCCAGACCTTCTTTCTAAATCTGCCTCCTATTTTCTAAAGATCTGTATCCCTTGTCTCCCTTCCCATTCATGTGTCTGTCAAGATATATCTTTAATGACGCTATTGGTCTCGCCACTACCACCTTCGCTGGCAATGCCTTCCAGGCCACCACCACCTTCTGCATAAAGAACTTTCCACTCATTTCTCCCCTAAACCTTTTCCCTCTCACCTTGAACTCAGGACCCCTAGTAACTGAGTTCCGCTGTCTGGGAAAAAGCTTCTTGCTATCAATCCTGTCTATACCTTTCATGATTTTGTGGACCTCAATCAGGTCCGCCCTTAACCTCAGTCTTTCTAATGAAAATAATCCTAATCTACTCAAGCTCTCTTCATTGCTAGCACCATCCTTACCAGGCAACATCCTGGTGAACCTCCTCTGCACCCTCTCCACATCCTTTTGGTAATGTGACGACCAGAACTGTACACAGTATTCCAAATCCGGCAGAACAAAAGTCATAAAGAACTGTAACATGACCTGTGAACTCTTGTACTCAATACCCCGTCCAATAAAGGAAAGCATTGCCATATGCCTTCTTGACCACTTTGCTGACCTATGACGCTATCTTCAGGGAACAATGGCCCTGAACACCCAGATTTCTCTGTATATCAATTTTATCCAGGACATTTCCATATATGTATAGTTTGCTCTTGAATTGGGTCTTCCAAAATGCATTGCCTCGCATTTGCCTGGATTGAACTCCATCTGCCATTTCTCTGTCCATTTCTCCAATCTATCTATATTCTGCTGTATTCTCTGATAGTCCCCTTCACAGTCTGCTACTCCACCAATCTTGGTGTCACCTGCAAACTTGCTAATCAGGCAACCAATACCTTCCTCCAAATCATTTATGTATATCAGAAACAACAGTGGTCCCAGCATGGATTCCTGTGGAACACCACTGGTAACAGGTCTACATTTTGAGAAGGTCCATTCTGCTACTCCTCTCTGTCTCCTGTTGCCCAGCCAGTTCTCTATCCATCTAGCTAGAACACCCTGGACCCCATGCAACTTCATCTTCTCCATCAGCCTACCATGGGGAACCTTATCAAACACCTTACTAAAGTCCATGTATATGATATCTACAGCCCTTCCCCCATCAATCAACTTTGTTACCTCATCAAAGAATTCTTTGTGGTTTGTAAGACATGACCTCACCCACACAAAACTATGCAGCCCATTACTGATAAGCCCATTTTCTTTCCAAATGGGAATAGATTTTATTCCTCAGTATCTTCTCCAGCAGCTTCCCTACCACTGACATCAGGCTCGCCGGTCTATAATTACCTGGAATATCCCTGCTACCCTTCTTAAACAAGGAGATAACATTAGTAATTTTCCAGTCCTCCAGGACCTCATCCTTGTTCAAGGATGTTGCAAAGATATCTGTTAAAGCCCCAGCTATTTCCTCTCTTGCTTCCCTTGGTAACCTGGAGGAATGGAACCATTGCTTGAATCATCAGCAATATGTTGAAAAAAAAAGAAACTGTTGTGAAAACCTATCCACAGGACAACTGGGAAAAATAACTAAAATCTCCCTGCTATAGGAAAGACATTGTTAAACTTGGAAGGGTTCTGAAAGATTTACAAGGATGTTGCCAGGGTGGAGGGTTTGAGACCAAATAGGGTGGGACTATTTTCCTTGGAGTGTCGGATGCTGAAGGGTGACCTTCTAGAATTTTATAAGATCATGAGGGGAATAGATATAGTGAACAATTAAGGACTTTTCCCCAGGGTAGGGGAGTTCTAAACAAGAAGGCTAAATGCTGTCAAATGGGACTGCATTTATTAAGGATACCAGGTCGGCAAGAACAAGGTAGTCTGAAGGGACTGTTTCTGTGCTGTGTATCTCTATGACTCAATGACTTTATGACTCTAAGTAAACCCTTTGATTTTTAAAAGATGAAGTTATGTCTTTAAACTACTGGTAAAGCAAATTAAATAGCAACTCCCAAAAAAGGTATGACATAAATACTGAAGGGGAAAAGAAAGTGAAAGGCTACAGTAAAATAGTGGGCCACATTGTAAAAAGGTTTCACACAGCTTTCCCACAGCATAATGGGCTGAACGGCCTTCAGCTCTGTTATATGATTCTATGATCTCTTGCAGAAAATTGAAAACACTTAACTATTTTAACATTTTTATTCTGAGACTTTTTTCAAACTCATTTTTTTAAAGGTTTTTTTTCCTCTCTTTTCAGGAGACAGACAATTGTTTATGTTGTTTTGGAAAATTATATCTCAAGTCTAAGTACAGTTGTCAGGAAAATAGGGGCAAACTCAATTCACTCAGAAGACATGTTTTGTCAGGCTGCAGCCTTTGTTCACAACGATAAAAGACAACAGCACTGAAAAATAAATACTGCATTCCCACTTTGCTCATGATTAGACTGGGTTCCTACAGGATCAGGAACAAAACGTGATTCTTGGCTCCTCTAATATCATGTTAAATGCAATCTGAGTCGTTTGGCAAATCCATGCTCATGGGGCCTTTGTAACCTGGGTGTGAATAGAATTGGCAGCCTATAAGATCATGGAATTTTGAATATTCAACTAAAATATGCCCAATTTACATCCACAAGGTTCCTGTGACTGCTCTTGCTCAAAGCCTCTCATCAAACGATTTTCCACCATGGCATGGAACAAAGATGTGGTTGTTTTGGAGTGTTTCAGAAGTAGACTGCCTATACTTCTTTCAATGCTTTTTCAATGCTGTTTCACTATAAGTCATATCTTGGAAGCTGTGTGGTGCAATGGTTAGCACTACAGCCACTCAGCTAGAAGATCTGGGTTCAAGTCCTGCTCCAGGACCTGACAGCTAAGGGAAGTGTGTTCATAATGTGACCAAACAGATTTTGCATCAACTTGTAACCCTTCTAGCATATGCCAATGTCAAGGACAGAAAAGAAGTTTGAACCTCTCCCATTGTTCTCTCTAAGTACACATGCAAAAGTGTATGTTAGCAAAGCATCTCAACCTCCTTGGGAAGGGCTAGTTGGCTGACTGGATGGTTTGGGTCAGATTGGTATCAATGACATGGGGTTCAATTCCCAATGGGATGGATTCAGAACTGCTTACTTACCACGCTTCTGCTGGAGGTGACAGAGCCATTGATCACTCTTACCCTTAGGCAGAAGACACAAAAAGGTCCGGTATTTCCCAATTACAGGTGACAAACATGCTGTCTGATGTTTAACTAATTGGAAACTTTAATTTTCATACAATCCCTACAGTGTGAAAAGAGGCCATTCAGCCCATTATGAAGGGCAACCCATCCACATCCAGCCTCCCACCATCCCTGAATTTCCCATGGTCACTCCACCTAACCTGCACATCTTGAAACCGTGGGAGGAAAATGGAGCATCCAGAGGAAGCCTGCAGAGACTGTGCAAACTCCACACAGTCACCCAAGACTGGAATCGAACCTGGGTTCCTGGTGCTATAGGGCATGTTACCGTATTAATTTTTTGTATTTAAAGAGAAAAATGTCATGGATTTGCTTTTGATGTTTATGCTGAGATGATTATTTCATGTCTGAGTGCATTTAAAAGAGATTCCCAAAGAAATTGAGATGGATCTGCAACTAGTCTCATTTTCAGTTCTTACATGTGGATAGCATTCAAGTAGTAAATTCTGGACCAATAGATCCAAACTCTATGGGCTGAATCTTCCCAGCTCCTAAACAATGTGGACAGTGGAGATTCAGCAGGGAAAATATGGCAAGATAGATCAAATGCAGTTCTCAAAGCAAAGAAAATAAGTCCAATTTTGCATCAATAGTTGATGGTAAGACAAGAATTGCACACGCTTCAACCAAATGCTGTGTCTCAAGGTCCTCAGTCAAGTCAAGGGAGATTGTCATCATCTGACTTAGTCTCCAGCTTGGATATGGTCAGTCAATCACTTGGGGCCAGACGGGATCAAGGGTTCAATAACTTTCCAGTCCAGAATGTGGGCTTTGCACAGTTCAACAAATCCAGTGTCACCAGATGGGGGACTGGGAGAGGTCAGGCAGAAGCTGTACAGTAATCGGTCAGGGAACTGGTCACTCATCAGTTGGGGCTTTTTTTCCAAGTCAGTTAGTCAGTCAGTCAGTCAGTTGGTCAGTCAGACAGTGCTTAAAATGATAAGGTGTTATGCTA
The DNA here is from genome assembly GCF_004010195.1 of Chiloscyllium plagiosum. Lineage (NCBI taxonomy): Eukaryota > Metazoa > Chordata > Chondrichthyes > Orectolobiformes > Hemiscylliidae > Chiloscyllium > Chiloscyllium plagiosum. The sequence goes on from NC_057729.1 coordinate 9,342,182, forward strand.
TGGAAAGAGTAGCACTATTCAAATATGATATGATGCTAAGCATAGTTATCCTGTGTAACTGGATTCTTATATTTGCTGTTAACTATGACAATCAATCAGACAGTCAATAAACTGCCAATATATTTATGGATGTGAGCTTCTATTTGCCAATAAAGTGTCACCCTTGTTACCTCTGTGCCTTAAAAGCTTTTTTTTTGTGTATCTCTCCCACCATGTGCACTGTGAAAAGCTATTCATGGCTGACAGCAATTTCTCCCTATGTTGTCCAGATTCTGCTCCAAAAACTTACCTCTTTATCCACAGAGAGCTTACAGCTCCCATTCAGAACATTAGGTAGTATAGCTAATATCCAACTTCATTCTGCACCGTGGCCTGTCTCTTTGCTTCACTTTCTAAATGGCTGCTCCTTCTTTTAAAGTTAGACCGCTCTGAATAATATAAAAATTTACCTTGCAGCATCTCACAACATAACACCTCGTTGGAAATGAATCCTTCTCATTCTTTTTATAGATAGTAGACTTACAAAAGTTAGCACTTGGTAGAAAAGTTTAATTTACTTAAATCCGATATAAATCATAAGAACAGCTCTGTGTCAGGATTCTTAATAAAGCTTAAAGCTCACCTCACCTTACAAAGCACTGGCAATCATTTCTTTCTCTGCAGCAAAATGTTAGCAAAAGATTGCCAACATGTAGTTAGAAAACCTCTCTATTTTGCAGATCCTTTATAATCTTAGGAACACAGGCACACAGGAATCGTTAGACAACAAGCCAGCACAATTCATCTGCATCACATTTTACCATTCTGTCAGTTGCACAGTGCAACATTAATAGAGTTGTTGACTAACCACAGCAATCAATCTCTACCAATTGATTTGTAATTGACCCAGGTATGGAAAACCCAGTGGTGGAAAGCTTAAGCAACCATAGTGCAAAGTCATCCCAAGAATATGACACTTAGTGGGTGGTATTTAATGAAGGTGGTGGATGTCTTACCCACCAACATGACAGCTGGTGAAAATCTGTTCTGCCTCTTCTCAGGAAGGCCATTTTGTTAAGTGCCAATCAAGCAGTTAGCAGGCACACAGTGCGCCATGCTCAAGATCAAAGACGTTTCAAAGTCCAGCAGCTCTTTGTGGGCGGCACGGTGGCACAGTGGTTAGCACTGCTGCCTCACAGTGCCAGAGACCCGGGTTCAATTCCCGCCTCAGGCGACTGACTGTGTGGAGTTTGCACGTTCTCCCCGTGTCTGCGTGGGTTTCCTCCGGGTGCTCCGGTTTCCTCCCACAGTCCAAAGATGTGCAGGTCAGGTGAATTGGCCATACTAAATTGCCCGTAGTGTTAGGTAAGGGGTAAATGTAGGGGTATGGGTGGGTTGCGCTTCAGCGGGGCGGTGTGGACTTGTTGGGCTGAAGGGCCTGTTTCCACACTGTAAGTAATCTAATCTTTGTGCAGCAGCACCACTCAAGAGGCAGTGGTTGTTATTGGTACAATGCCCATGTGAGGCTGAGGATTGTCATGGGCTCCAACACCAGTGAGTGACAGCTGGTACAGAGAAGTGGGGTGAGGGTTGTTCGGGACTGGGGATTTAAACTTAGAGCAAGACTGTGGCTCTCAATGGGTCCACTTTCCTAATGTCGGATCCCTCGATCAACACTGAGGGCCTGACAATTAGGGACTCTCGGAAAACCCACAAGCATGCATGCCAGGGTTTGCTTTTTGGGCTTCCAACATGGTGAGAGTCCCAGATGTTGCAGAGTGAATACTAGGGGGAGGGAGGATGTCAACAGGTGACAGGGTGGGAAGGCTACCCACATGTCTTCCCATCTTGAAATGGTTGGAGGCACAAAGGCACTTGACTCTCTATGCCACCCTCTCATCTATTCTCTAATTACCCCCTCACCACCAAACTTACCGCAGATATTGGCATTAAATCCCATTCACTATGTGTCATGCCTCAAATTACTAAAACATTTTAGTTACTTTTCATAATATTCATCTTTGGAGACAAATAACTCAAAGCGAATGAATGTAGTATCATATCCATATCCAATCCTCAAGGACTTCCAAGGTCTGACTGCCTGCGTTGCCTTCCTGGAGATGATCAATTTACGGGTTTTGGTTGCAATGACAGGTAATTGGCAGTAAAGCCAATAAAGTGCCTGAGGCTGTGGGTGGCTGGCATAGCTTAACTGGGAGAGGTGGGCACTGCCAATGTAGGTGAGAGACCGCAAGTAAGCCTCAAGGTGGAGGTGTGTTTTTAAGAAATAAAGTGAGACCAAAGATTTCTGGCCATTGTTGTTGAGGGGCAACCCTCCCAGAGGATAGTCTGCAGCCACCACTGTGGACCTCTGGCACCCACAACTCAGTAGCAGTGGGGAAGTAAAGGGAGCAGCAAGCCTATCAACAAGAAACTGCATCCAGACAACAGCCAAGCTTTAGCTTTATCAGGAGGCCCATTTACAGCCAGCAAGGTACTGGTGGTAATACCAATTGTCCCCCCTAGTGGCCACTTAAATGCTACTAATTTACAAGTACCAGTTTGATCCCACTTCTGGTATGATCATTCAAAGGAAGGAATGTGTTGGGCTATTGACCAATTTGCATCTTTCCAAAACTTTGCTCCCAGCCACTCCCACTGCCAGCTCCAATGGAGCAAGGATGATAAAATTCCAACCCCACCAGATGAAATATTTCATTCAGTTCAGTCTCTTTTCAGTTTGAAATGTGCAGCACATCAGCTATGTTTTTAATGATAGTTAAACCGGACTTGCAAAGAAAATTGGTGCACATTTTATGTGACATTAAAGAATTTGGAAATTTTCTTTAAAGTTTAATTGTTTCAATTGGTCTGCACATGCCTATAAAAATATATGGACTTGTTGTTTCTTCATACTAAGAAAATGAAATAAATATGAATTTAATTAACTAATCTGCTCCACTTCTCACATAGATATCTCAACATTAAGATATTTCAAACATTAAGATATTTATTACTGTGAATGATACGTTTTGTGTGTATTTAATGTAAAATAAAAATAGATTAGAAAAAGATAGAGTTCCCATTTTATTTCCCATTTTAGTCAAAAACATCTTTTCTGAACGAACAAATCTAAACTCTGCATTGTTTTCAGATTCACAAAAATAAAATGCTGTGACACTTCCATAATTTTAGACAGGAATGATTAGGTCGAGTCCTATAACTTGGCCAGATTCAGGTAAACTGACCCAAACTATTTAGTTTTTATTGAATGCGAACAATCTGTGGAGACACAGTAATCTTGGCGATATATAATGTCAAAATTATACATTATAGCTAAAGCTGCACTTTCCTAGAATAGATAAAATTGAGGTTTTGTTGTTATTAAGAATTATCAACGGGATGTATATAAACTTTGACCATAGTGTCTGTCTTTACTGGGTTCAGATAGACCCACACCAATTCAAGGGCCATAAAACACATAAACTGGAAGACTTTCTGAATAATTGTTAAAGAAATACCCAGATGTGAAAAAAACAACAGTACAAGGATAACAGCGCACAATTGCCCTTGTCTGTCAGCTCAAATGCAAGCAGCATTTAACTACCCTAACCTTAATGCTTACCCTAACCCAAACTGTAACTTTACACTGGGGTAAAAACAATGACTGCAGATGCTGGAAACCAGATTCTGGATTAGTGGTGCTGGAAGAGCACAGCAATTCAGGCAGCATGCCTGTCCTCGGATGCTGCCTGAATTGCTGTGCTCTTCCAGCACCACTAATCCAGAATGTAACTTTACACTGCCTGCTAATCATCTTGATTGAAATATGCAGCGTGACACTAACAGCCCTGTTGAGTGGCTACAGCCCTCAGCAGGATCGTGAGAAACTAACACTGATTGGAACTCATATGAAACTAACCTGAAGGGCTCATGGCACAGTGGTAACATCCTTACTTCTGGTCTAGAAAGCCCGAGTTTAAGAGATGTGTTCCAACATGCTTGAATAAGGTTGACTGTAAATATCTAAAGCCAGGCTAAGCTAATTAAAGGGAAGGTGCATTGTTGCTGATCAACCAGGCAAATATAGAAAGAATAGCACAATGAGCCATGTGTGAATGTTTAATGGTGCCTTGGAGGCTGTGATCAAGGAGATGTCAAAAAGAAAGGTTTGTTCTGTGCAGTAGGGCCAGGAGGTTCTGCAGACAAATTGTTAAAAGGCAGTGGGATTGGATCGCTTTGGTGGCCAAACCAAGGATCAAACCCAGAGAACATGGATTCATTGCCACATAAAGTTCAATGACTTAAGATGAGCATTAGTGAATGTATTCTCAAATGTCACATCCCATCAAAAGCACCATTAGCCTCAAGCATGACTTAATGTATTCCATTGCTCAGCTACCAAATGTCTCTTTCAATCAGGATTACTGTTTACCTAATAGATAGCTTCACCTCATCATTACACACTTCGTACTGCAGCAAGCCTTACACTCACATTTCCTTGTTGGAAATGTGAGTTTCACACATCTTTTGTGATGGTGAGATCCTAATCTAATTCTCACAAAGTAGATCTGCCTCATATTGAAACAAAAGGCACCATTTGTGAAATATGTATTTCTGGATGAGTGCATTGTCATCACCCTGTACTAGCTTTCATTAAAATAATTTATTTTTGTGTCTTCTTGCTTTAACAAAATAAAATCCCTGTTAATATGCATGAAAATAACCAATGTTAAGTGAAATTTTGATCTTGGGCCAGCTGTGAAACATGCAAACTAATCCATAAAGTAGATGTATTAAAGTAATTTCAATAAGGTAATTAGATACACTTCCTGAAGAGAGGCTCTTGTGGTACAACAGTGGTAGCCCGAAACGTTGATTCTCCTGCTCCTCGGATGCTGCCTGACCTGCTGTGCTTTTCCAGCACCACACTTTTCAACAGTGGTAGTTGTCCTATCTCTGAACTATGAGGTCTGGGTTCAAGTCCCATCTGCTCTAGAGGTGTGTAAAAATATCACTGAGCAGATTGTTTAGGAAATGTCCACAATCAATGAAGCTGATTTTCACCTAGGTCTCACCCTAGGGTGGTACTCCAATTGTTCTATATAAAATGCTTATTTTACACTGGATTTCCAACCCTTATTTTTCTTTATGCAGAAAAGCACTCCTGTCAGAAACAGACAGGAGCCTCATTAATATAATTAATCAGGGTCAGCTGAAATGGTTAGGAGTCTGATGTAAATGAATTTCATTCACGCTGCTGACAAGACTGCAAATGGGGTGTCTTGTGGCACAGTGATAATGTCCCTCCTTCTAGATAGGGAGGCCTAGGTTCAAGTCTTACCTACTCTTGAGGTATGTAACACCATCTCTCAACAGGTGGATTAGAAAAATAAAACAAAATTTCTTTCAGCACTACCACCCACCCACAAATTCGATGCTGTAGGCTGTGAGAGTGCCATTTGCAATGCAAGTTCAGGGGATCATAAATTGCAGACAGATAAAGGTTTAACTTGCCCATTTTCTTCATCCTCTTTAAGACATATCTTCCATGTCTGTTGCACTGTTCACACTTCCCTGCCACTTCTATCAGTATTGAAAGTCCCTAGCTCTTCAGCACCCCCCCCCCCCCCCCCCCCCCTTTAAGGTGATTCTATCAATCTTTCCCCACTCCAGGTAACCTGACCCCTGAAAATGCAGGCTGCATAACAGCAGCTCAACTAACACTGCTGACCAATGCTTTATTGGTCGTATGGTTGTCTGATTTATTGCTGTCACGTGTACTAAGACACAGTGAAAAGTGTTGTTTTCCATATTATACAGTCAGATTGTACCATAAAAAGTGCATCAGGGTACCAACACAGAGTGCAAAATACAATATTATAGTTGCAGAGAAGGTGTAAAGAGAGAGAGATTAGATTTAGCATTTGAGGGGTCAGTTCAAAAGTCTGATAACAGTGGAGAAGAAGCTGCTCTTGAATCTATTCTTTCGTGTTTTCAACCTTTTATATCTTTCTGAGTTACTTGTGGCACAATGGTGTCTCTACCACTGGGCCAAGTGACCTCTTTCAAATCCCACCTGCTTCAGAAATGTGCTACAATAGGTTGATTAGAAAATGAGGACTGTGGGCAGTATTTATGCAGATAGTGGATGTCTGGAGAGCCAACTGGAGAACCAGTCAAGATCCTCTTGTGCCACCTTTGGGGAAGTCCTGTAATTTTAACGCCAATGACACCTTTATGTAAGCAGTGGCCATTGGACAAAGAATCTTAGGGATGGAAATCCCACCTCTGACAGTTGCCATTTAAGTAGAGACAGCACATCACTTAGGCACTTTACAGCCTCTAGGAATCAATATTGAGTTCAACAAATTCAGAACATAACCTGTGTTCTCTATGTTTCTTACATCACTAGAAGATCTAGGATTGTTCTGTGATCCAGGATCACTGAGGGTCTTGGGGATCACGACTCAGTATCACTCAGGGACCTAGGATTGCTGAGGAACTTGGGATCACTGAAGGACTTGGGGTCACTGAAGAATCTAGGATTCTCTAAGGGACTCAGGATCATGGATGGACACTGGACAGCTGAGGAACACAGTCTGCTAAGGATCATTAAGGAATTCCAGTCACAAAGGAATGAAGACTTGGTCGAGGTTATGAAGTGGAGATTATTGGGGGAATGGGTTAGGTAGCCGCTAATCTTGCCTCAGGAGGAGTGTATTAAATTCCACTCAGTAATATTGACTTTGGGCAGAGATGTAAACAGCATTTTGCAAGTCAAAGTCTGGTTTACATTTCTCTTGAATTTTATTTCCTTTGAAGTCATGAGGGAAGATATAAAACTGCTTGTTGCTTAGCTAACTCTCATTTTATACTATATCACAAAGGCATTATGATCCCTCACTGCTCCAGATTGAATTATGATCTGAAAAAGTGTTCAAGTGGAGTAATGTTCCTTACAATAGAGTAATATTTGTCAACAAGTGTGGACACCAATCAGAATTGATATTAAATGAATCAGAAGTGGTACACATCTTCTTGTGCACTTTACACTGGCCCTACTTCTGCTCATATCATTGCTCAGGTGAAATAAACTCTTAATATTTTCATAAATCTTTCATAAACCCTCATGCAGCTTATTTGATGCCAACAGTACTTTAAGTAATTGAAATCTTTTTTAAGTCTATAGCAAATGAAATTAAGTTCAAATGGTGCATCAGAAATAATTGCTGGCCTGTGAAAGAATTGGGAATTTTCTCTGCATATCAAAGGTGCTCCAGGAATGCAAGTTTGTCTTTAATGCAGAGACGGCTTCTAGTACAGTATTGAAGTTGTGACTTTTTTTAAATTCTGTTTTATTTTGTTATGTAGCACCATAGCCCTGGTTAAATTAATGAACTATAGCCTACTTCCAGGCTAGTGTAAGTGCTGTTCTTAACCACTGAACAAGGTATATCTTCAAACCACTACAAATGTATGTGTCGCATTAAAAATGTTGATGGCACCAAATTCCAAATGGCCATTAACTATTTTATTTGATTTATTTATTTATTGTTCTCAACAATCCTTGTCCTTCTTTATTTTTTCACTGACTCACTATTGGTCAAGGAGCAACAACACTACCATTTTGACCACAATATAAGCCATAACAGCTCTTATTTTAACTAAATACACTGCTGTGTATTTTAGGAGTAGGATAATTCATAAACAGTTCAGAGGAAAGGTTTTTAACTTTTCTTGCCCCATTAGTAGTCTCAGGAAACAGTTCCAGTGTGAAGTTGTTTCTAAGTTGTCAATACACCAGTTCCTAATAATCTTTTTGTAACTTTCTTACTAAAATAACTTGCAATATATTCCATCATTGGGAAAGATTATAGCAGCATTCAAAACTGACCGATAGCAAAATTTAGGTGAAAGACTTAAGAAAGGGAAAATATGACTGCACATGGTCCAAATACAATTTTAATATTCATGGGTTGGTGCGAAAACAGATATTTGCAGCATATTGACAGATTCAGTCAGGTCTGTTTCTGTTTCTCAGCTACTGTCACACTGCCATTTTTCTGATGATAATTAGGTAAAGGTGACTTTGCATGTTTAGTGTGGGAATTTTCAAACTTGAACTCATTAATCTGATGGCTGCTGTAGCCATATGTTTGAGAAGGTGCAATGTAGATGGCTTAGTAATGGGATTTTATTCTCCAATTATAAATAATGGGAGGTTGCATTTGCTGGGAAAATTTCAATGGGGAAAAGCCACTGTGTCACTTAGTGCACCGCATTGCAAAAGATTTCAACAAAACAGGCTAACCAGCAAATCAAATGGATATCTGACAAAGCTGAAAAAGTTTGACTGAATGAAACTTAACTGTTTTGTATTTGTCCGTATTTCACAGGTTGTTCTTCTTTAGTTAAAAACAGAAAATGCTGAACACACTTGGCAGGTCAGACAGCTTCCTTAGAGTGAGAAACAGCAATATTGGGAAGGATTTTATGGGGGTCTCCACAGCCTCTTTTAAGGATGCCCCACTGAGTGAGGGGCCACTCAAGCACTAACCTGGCCAATGGTTGACTTCCACCAGATCAAAGATGAAGAGTTGCCAATCAGAGGTCAGTAACTGTATTGAATGACAGCGCCACTGGGGTGTTAGTGGCTGCTGCTTTTGAGCACTATCCCTAGATCCACGACAACAAAAACAGAAATTGCTGGAAAGGCTCAGCAGGTCAGGCAGTATCTGTGGAGAGAAGGTAGAATTAACTTTTTTGGTCCAATGACCCTTCTTGCTGCCATACCTGCTGAGCTTTGTTTGCAGTTTCTGTTTTTGTTTCTGATTTCAAGCATCTGCAGTTCTTTCGGTTTATATCTAGATCCACGATCACAGGTGGGAAAAAGGTCTCAGGGAATGGATGTCAACACCTGCTGAACAACTCACTCCACCTGTCACTGGGTTAATATAAACAGAGGCAGCATGAGGTCATAAAAAGTAAACATTTATTGTCCACTTAGGATCTTCAGTTGGCAGAGGCCCATGAAGGTTACCCATTGGCCATCCAGCCACACATTTAACTGAGGTGGGTAGCCACTGAGTTCACATTCTGCCACCATACTGTGTTTGTAAATGTCCAATTGCTATAAACGTTGTCTTAGGAGAGGGAATTGCGTTTCACCAAATGTTCCAGGTGGGACCTTTCATTTTAAATTGGAAAATTTGGAGAAATGTAATAGTATCTTTGCAAATGAAATAAGGCAGCACAGGAAGAAGGATAAAAAGAAAGGCTTGTGTCAATTATCCACCAAATTTCAGCTTTTCTGATCTTATGGCTAATTTTGTAACGTCCTCATTATTTATGCTGCTGATATCCCAACAACTGAGTGTCACATTATGATACTACGCTTATGGAGCATTCATGATGAAGGATAGAAATATCATTCTGCTGTTCAATAACAGGTAAGACAGATTAAGCTGACATGAAAGCAAGCACATAGAAACATAGAATAGAATGTAAGAATTTTCCAGGACAGAAGGAGACCATTTGAATCATTGTGTCTGTACCAGCTCCTGAAAGAGCTACTCATCTTACCCCATTCTCCAGCCCTATTTCTGCAGCTCTCTAAATTCACCACCTACAAATTTATATCCAGATCTCTTTTGTAACCTTGTAGAGGTTTATAGAGGTGTAGCATTAATTCCTCACTTTTATACTCTATGCCTCTATTTATAGAGCTGAGGAGTTTAGAAGCCCTCTTAAAAACTGTTTCAACTTGCCTGATCACCTTCAGAGAATCGTGTACGTGAACCCTGAGGTCCCTCTACTCCTGTGCTGCCCTCAAAGTTGTACCATTGAGTCTGTGTTGTCTCTGTGTTTCTTCTATCAAAATGCATTATCTCATTTTTCTCTACATTGAAATTCATCTGCTCAGTTTCTGTCCATTTGGCCAACATTCCAACGTCCCTCTGAAGTAGCTCTGTGAAACCTGTTTCAGTTGGGTACATTCTTCTGAAGTTGAACAAATTATTTGAGCATTAAAGCTAAATATTTTTGCCAGGACTTTCAGTGAGAGTTCTCCTCATGTTCCATTATAATCATTAGGAAATCAAAATAAACTCTGGAGTTTCCAACATTCTTTTGATACAACTACAGCCGTGGATTGTGGAAACTCAAGGTATTCTACATCATATTTATGTTTTAACTGTTGTTAGAACTATCCTGGAGGGCAGTGCATGTTTATATGTAGGTAGACATGCCAATCATTTTATACAATACGATCAAAGAACAGGAATGAATGAACATAAGTAACTGATGAAGGATTAAGCTGAATGACTGATTGGTTAATTGCAGAATAGGTTCAATCAGAAACTTGACTTACTTAACCCTATTCCCATAAGTCGAATTCACTAAAATCTCAATATCACCTCTCAGCCTTGAATAGAGTCATATCTCAGTATACACAGCCCTCTCAGTGTAAAAACTTTCAAAGATTTATATTCTGCAGAATGAAGGAAGTTCTCTTTATTTTAGTCCTTAAAGGCTGACTTTTAGTCGTGAGACTATTAACCCATATTTCTGGAATTGTCAGTCAGCAGAAATATTTGACCTCATTTGACCTATCAGACCATTTAGGAATTTGGTATTTTACTTTTCAATGCAATTAGCTCTTGTTCTTTCTAAACACCAGAGAATTCCAAACTTTTTACATTTGGCAGGGTCCAGTCATTGCAGGAAGCAATCCAGTAAACCTCTAATGTACTCCCTCTAAGGCAAACATGTTTCTCCTGAGTTAAGGAAGCCAAGACTCCTTACAGTATTCCAGGTGTGATCTAACCTAAAGCCTATATAAATCCACCAAAGATGCCCTTACTCTTAAACTTCAATCCCTTTGACATGATGGATAACTTACCAAATGCCTCTCTAATTGCTTGCCGTATTTCATGCTATTTTTTATATGCAAGGACACAAAATATCTCCATGCATCAAATTTATTAGTCTCTCCCCTCTTACACATAAAAAAATCTGATTTTCCATTTTTGTTTCCAAAAGGGTTTTCATACTTAGCATGATATATTTCAATCCTCAATTGCGGAACAGTGTGATGCCAACAGCGTGGGTTAAATTCCCATCACCAGCTTGAGGTGACCATGAAGGAGTTTCCTTCTCAACCAGGTCCCTTGCCTGAGGTCTGATGGCCCTCAGGTTAAATCACCACCAGTCGTTTCTCTCTAATAAGAGAGCAGCCCCAATGGTCTGGTAAGACTATGGTGACACAACAATTATATTATCCCGCAAACCGATAAACTTCAATCATGTGTAGTAAATCATTCTACAGCATCTCATGGAATACTATCTAAAAACTCAAATTTACTATTTTCTCAAAAACGCACTGGAATATCACCCTATTATTATTTTCACAGTTTGGAATAGGTGTGAAACTCACAACATTTTAACTCAAAGAAAAGATACTTTTCAATTTAGCCAGGCTGCCATATTGTTTGGCTTTTTTTCGACATATTGACCTATTTTACTTTATTCTCCAATTTGACTACTTTGCGTATCAATTATTATTCCCCATCAAGATTATGCTCAATACCCAGCAATATGAGGAATCTTGAATCTATCTTTGAGAGGTGAGAAAATTAGAAGGGAAAGGATTTTTTTTTCACACTATACATGTAGATCTCCGAACTGATGGATGATGGTTTCCATAGAGATAGTTGGAGTTTGGATAATTCCCTGATTTGTTCTAGAGCTAGCAGGTGAGTGTTGGTGGTGGTGGTGGGGGAGGGGGGGGGGCATGGAATTCAAATGGAGGCAATTAATTGAATATTAAAGAAATGTAATAAATTTATTCATAAACATTTATCATTAGTGATAAACATGTGTTTATGTTCTTCAAGTAGAAACCTTTAAGAAGGCAGAATTTCCGTATAGTATCAACCATTTAAAAACATCTCTGCCTTTTTCATAAGTGATTTTGAAGTATGTCAAGTTAAAATGGAAAATGCCCTACTCTGCCCACATTCAATAATGGAAGCTGATAGAAAAAGGTGAAAAGTGGTTGATGAGAGTGGAACAGCAATCAAAAGAAACATGAGTCAGAGATAGAACTACAATGCTATCGTACAGACTGTCTGAACTGTCCTTCTTTCAAATGTTATTCTCCTCCACTGGGAACACAGAATCAGCAAATTTGTGCCAAAATACTGAGATTAACTGTTCTGGAAGTTAAAAGCGATAATTAATCAGGGATTTGTTCAAGGTACGGTTTAAATCATACCTGATTAAAACATGGTGAGTATGTGGGAGCTGGGTGAGGTGTAAACATCTGTGCTGCAGCATGATGTGCAATATCCTAATCCAATGTACTTTGATAAAGTATGATTGCAGCTTTCTGGATTGATTAATCTTGGGGATTGTTCCTATTGATGCTTCCTTTATGGCAATTTGAACTCTGAGAAAGCACCGCAAATTCATATAAATCAGTGCAACATCGAATTCAGAAAGGTTTTTGGCTAAATTTTGTCCAGAAGTTCCATGGTTTCCACAACTATATCGGAACTATATTCTCAAAGCATTCATAGAAATAATCTAAATCCTTGTGGGTTGAATGTATTGTTAATGCATCCAACCCTCTGTGTCTCTACTTTTTGTTCTCAGCTTAAAATCTACCTTTCTGACTAAGTTTTTGGTTATGTCTTCTAATGTTTCCTAACTTCATGTGACTCAATATCAAATATTATTTGATAATCACTCTTGTGAACTGCCTGAGATGTTTTATTATTTTAAAGAGACTGTTAAAGTTATTGTTGTTGAATGCTATGGTCTCAGTATTTTGCTGAGCTGCATTACTTCCCTGTAATTGTCAACCTGAAAATCAGTCTGAAAATCACTTTTAGCCTGCACATTTTGATCTGAATATCAGATTTAGCCTGCAAACTTTGATCTGAAAGTATAGTATGTTGCAACTTTCCAAGGAATCATGGAAATATCTTGAGCATGTTTAGTAGCCAATGCCAGAACTAGAAAGTAATTATTTTTGCAAAATATGTAATTTTCACCACAGCAAAGTGAAGGGCATTGTTTTCTGTTTGTAGGGGGAGCTGTGAAAACTCGTGGGACTGGCATTCTCACTGGCGACACAAGACATAAAAAAAAATAAGATTGTGCATGTTGGGCAATTGGGCAAAAAAGAACCCAATTTAGAAATTGTTGGCAAAAAATATTTGGAACATTGCAGAAAAATTGTATTACACATTTTCAGCATAATCATTAAAAATAATGTTTTGGATTTTTGCTACCAAGGTGGGTTACTCATGTTCAGAAATTTCCTGACTCTGAAAGTGCACCTCGGTGCAATCACGTATGTCTTGCATTCTGTGGTGGGGTTTGGTTCAGGTAAAGAGTAGAGACAGACCTACCAACCCTAGAAGCAGATTTTCAGTGTACATGGTGTGTGAGAATGCTGAGCAGGTTTGATTACAAACATCACTATGACATTCTGTCCTGGTTATGATAATAGATGTTAGACCCTATGGGTTGTACCTCTCTTTCAACATAAACCCCACAACCAATCACCACTGCCCCATACTCTCCATTCTGAATCAAATCATGCCCCAGCCACTCCTCATAGCTTCTCAGACCAACTCAATACCAATGTTTGCCCATTTCTATGCTGTTCAACCTCTATACACTATAATCGTAACCCATGGGTCACATGATAACAATAGTAAGAGTGCAAATGTTGAGAGAAAACAAAAGCATTTAGAAGTGTTATTCTGAAAAAAGATTGTTGTTCTCACAACATTATGTTAATCAACTAGACCATTAAAGATTCATAAACACCTCACACCCCTTAATCTTATCCAAGTAAAATTGAAACATTGTCAAAACAAAATCATAAAGAACAAATTATGACTGCTTATTATATTAAAAATGTTAATTAAACCAAGTCAAGTCACTTTAATTGTAATCATGTCTGGCTACCTGGGATTTTTCCTATCTTTTACCTAGACCAATAAAAGCATTAGATAGGCATAAAATCTATTTATGAGTGAGTTATTGAATTCGCTTAATATTTTTACATGGTTATAGGTTTTTTGATTCTGTGATCTTTTTTGTTAATGTCTCAGTGTTTATTTGGGAAAAAAATTAGAGGTGGGCATCGAAAGGGTATGAGTTAACATTGAACCTAATAAAGGACATGAGGGTCCATGGAAACTGGCTGGAGAACATGTGATTTGAACTTACCTTTCTAAAAGATCTTATATCCAGTCTGTGGTTAACAATCCTCTGTTGCTCATAAATCATGGAGAAGCTGCCCAATTCCATGGGATCTTTACCCCAGCAATGGAACCAGTCCATTAGGAGATTAGGTGTGGGTATGCTCTGGAAAAAATTTGCCAGCACCAGGAATGACAGCAGGAATTCTGAAATTGGATCCCACCTACAATTTCTAAATGGATTTCTCCACAAGTTTATAAAAATCTGGCCCAATAATTTACACATTGATTGGGACACAATTGGTTTAAAAGTATGTGCCAGCAGAAAGTGTAGCTCATGATTGAACTGTAACAATGTACATCAGGACCTAACAGGCTTCCATTTTCTTATCTCTCCTCTATTTTGCATTTTATTCTTAAAATTTTATTGAGCTATTACCATCTTTGTGATTTAAAATTAGAGAAGTATAACATTTTCAAAATTTGCTCTGCACTTTATGAATCAATTCTATTTTCAGGAGCAATATGAACTGATAGCCATTATAAACCCAGCTAATTTGATACACAGGAGTCAGAATTCCACATGGGACTACCAATCACTTAAAGTAACTTTTGCAGGAGATCTGCAGAAATCCTGGACAAATGGTACAATGGTTTCCAGGGTTTCTACATATTCTCCATTAGAATTATAACAGAAAATTGGGAAACACCACAGCTGAAAATCAGTTTCTTATTGATCATCCTTCTTCCCAAAAACATTTACTCTTTATAAATAGTGGTGAATGCTTTTAACCATTGGACATCAAAACCAGTTGATAATACTACTTGGGTTGTTAAAGGCATACTTGTACCTTTTTCATCATTGAACTCTTTTGAAAGCTTAATTCTCTTCCCAGAAATTTGCTAAATATTGAATTGCAACATTGCGACAAAGATTATCAACGTTTAAATTTGCAAATTACCAACGCGCCTTAATGCATTTACCACAACCGAGGTGACAAAAACACTGCACATCTAGTGTCATTTGAAATATAGTTCCTTATCATTTTATTATCATTGTTTACCTAGCTTTTGATTACTCAAATTTAACAGATTGTGATATTTTAAAGCAAAGAGTGATATTATAAAGGTTAGACTCTGTGTTTTATTAAAGATTGGATTCTGATGAAATGTCACAGAATTGAAATGTTAACTCTCTTTTTCTTTATACAGATACTTGTGTTGAGATTTTCTAGAGTTTTCTGAGTTTATTTAGTTTTTCAGGATCCAAAGTATTTTGTTTCTGTATTAGAAACTGAGGAATGAGTGGTTTTGGAGCTTAGACCCTCTCTTTTGTTACTAGCATCTGGCTTCAAATACAGGCCGGAATTGTTTTTTCACAGTCCATCCTTAGTTGTGCTAAAGGGCAGTAAGTGAGTAGAGGCAATATATAGACCTGGTCAGGCAGTGTGAGAAAATGTCTTTTCCAGTTAGGCTATTTTTTAAATGACAAAACTGCATTAAGTTCTCATTTTGTGACAGCCCTCAAATTATGCAGTTTATTAAATCTGATTTATCAAACAGCTGATTCTGAAATCAAAACCTCCAGGTTAATACCCGGTGCCAGAACCCTTCTGACACTTAAGAAATTAAAGTTCATTTTTTTTGTCATGGATTAGATTCATGATTCTCCCTATAATTTTAAAACATCCTTTTGTTGCTCTAGCTGCAATATGAAGGAATCAAAATATTCCAAAGATGGACCTTGTTCAGACATTTAATAGAAAGAATGGTGCAAACAGAACTAAAATTGGAACCTTGCAAAGTAAAGCCACTCAAATTGAATCAGATTATAAATGAAATTTACTGCTCCATCTCAGTAACAGCCATTAATATCTGATGTGTGTTGTCACTGAAATTTATTGTATACTGTAGGGTTTAATGCTTAGTAATCATTATTACCTTGTCTGTACAGCAATTTAATAAAAGGTGTTGTTGTGTCCTTCAACCACCATTTTATTTTTAGCATCTTCAGAGCCTTCAATATCAAAGCATTTATTCAATAAATGACTGACATGAAGTTTCAGTAATAAATTCAGCATTAAAATTATTGATATGCTGTAGAATCCAAAGGAGATCTTTTTAAGGTCATTGGGAACATTTTCCTTTCATTACCATGCGTGCCAACATCAAAAGGAAATTGAAGGAAGTTTCTTTCCAGCAGGAATTTACAGAAAAACCAAAATCAAGTTCATATATACATTAGAAATTCATTAAAGGAGTGTTCCAAGCCAAAGGATGAACAAACAGCAGGGAAAGAACATTAATCCACATGTGTAACGCTAGGCCATGAATTCACACCAGGCCCATAAGGAGCACTTCTGGCAGAAAGGACATGAACCAGAAACAGCAGCCAAGAACATCAGCTTGAGATGAGTTATCAACCAGAAGAAAGGCACTTGTCAGGGAGTATATCTCTATGCTAATGAAATGAAGTACACAGGCCATAAGACCAGTGGGAGGGAGAATACCCATCAGAGGAAATGATTTGTAGATGCCGGTGTTGGACTGGGGTATACAAAGTTAAAAATCACACAACACCAGGTTATAGTCCAACAGGTTTATTTGGAAGCACACTAGCTTTCAGGAGCGACGCTTCCAATTAAACCTGTTGGACTATAACCTAGTGTTGTGTGATTTTTAACTTTGTACATCAGAGGAAAGACGCTATTCAGAGGAGAAATACCAACTGATGGAGGAAAAAAGTCTCTGCTGATTCTCAGGAATTAAGAAAATCATTATAAGTGGCTTCCACATGGTATGTGACCCCATGTTTGAATCAGGGTGCTGTGCTGGAATGGAGAGATGTCAGATATATGACACTGATCTTGTAACCTATAATCTCTTCAAGCCAACTCTGCACAGATCAGGGGGAAAACTGTTCTGTCTGATCTGTTGGGCTTAAATATGACATAGACATTGCATATACTTGTAAGTCAATGAACAAATGAAAAGTAAGGATACATAGCAGCACAAATGATCTATCAAAATAAAGTGACTTTCCAAACCCACAACCATTTCCATCTAGAAGGACAAGGGCAGTAGATACATGGAACACCACCACCCACAAGTTCCCCTCAAAGCCACAGATTAACTTGACTTGGAAATATATAATTCCTTCCCTGTCATTGAGTCAAACTCCTAGAATTCCCTCCCTGATGGCATTATGGATCTGCCTACACAAAATGGATTGCAGTGGTCAGGAAGTCAACTCACCACCACCTTCTCAAAGGCAACCAAGAATGGAGAACAAATGCTGGCTGGCCAGCAACACTTACATCCCACAAGTTAATTTAAAAAAAAACAAGTTTCAACTTGCATTAAATTACTGCACCTCTTGATGTGTGCAGTTTATTTGAGTCTGATATTGGAGTACAATTATAACATCATTCTTAATTTAATCTAATCATCCTTGTCAAATAAGAAAATTAATGTTAGAGTGCTGCAATATCAAAGTGAGGCATAATTGAATACTATGCATTATGTTGTGCATCTTCTTCATGCACTTATTTATAAGAATATTATCTCATTCATGTCAGGAACTGAATGAAAGGAGTTAAAAGCAGTATTTGCAGAGCAGGGATGATGTTAATTTAATGTGAGCAATGGGAAGGCAACAGGAGACATACACTTAAACATGTTGTTTCTGCTTTAAGGCCCAAGCTAGGTCAGTTCTGATAAATTGTGGCCTGCTGTAATACATTGGCTACAGAAGGATGGGAAATAAGCCATGGTAGCTGACAATGGGAACTCTGAGGATAGGATGTGTTCCCAGATGGGATACAGAGATTGAGGGAAAGGCTAAAATCATGCTTTCAAAGATAATCCAAAAGGACTGGGCCCGCTCTATAAAATTTGAGATAGGACAGTCATAATGGGTATGAGTTCATGAAACAATTGTCTCAAAATAAGCATGAATGAACTAACCTCAAATCAGAGAGACATTAACGTTGGCTTGTGTAGAATTTGGCAAACATCATGTTGATCAAGTGGGGAGCATTCTTCATGGTTTGGAATGAAAGAACATCTTTGGAACAAGCAAGAGCGAAGTTCTGCTCTGCAATCTATACCTGTTACCAGGCTTCTGTGGTATTAGTAAATATATCATTGCAAGTTGTCAATAAATTAGATCATATCATTGCCCATGAATGAGATGCAGTTCCTGAATTAGAATCTAGATTGTTGGAGATAAGAAACAGGAAGAGAGTGGTGAGCTCATTGTGTATTTCTTTTGACCTCCAAATAGTGAGGAAAAAGTAGAAGAGAGCATTTGTAGGCAGAATATGGAAATCTACAGGACAAGTAGCGTTGAGATACTTGGTGATTTCAATTACCTGAGGGTAGACTGGGGAAAAGGTAGAGTGTTGGGCATGTAAGGGGAGAAATTCCTACCAAATTGCTTTGATACTTTGAGAAAAATTGGCAACGAGTGCCTTTGCAGTTGAAAGTCTGCATAATAACACTTCTAAAGAAACCTTTGGCGTGGACTGAATCGACCACTCACACATTCCTCCTCTTTCCCCAGAAACCAGACCCAACCTCTCCCCTCCCCTTTCCCCAGGCACCAGACCCAACCTCTCCCCTCCCCTTTTCCCAGGCATCAGACCGGAAAACTCTCCCACCTCCCCAGGCACCAGACCTAAAAACTCTCCCTTCTCCCCAGGCACCAGAGAGAACCAGCCCTCACCCCTTGACAGGACCTTGACCACGGACTCTCCCCTACCCAGTGTACCATGCCCTGAGAGTGAAAAAAATATTCAAAGACTCTGAAAAGAAAAAATTCTACCTCAAGCAAAAGCCTAGGTTCAACCGACTGGCTATTGAAATAAGAATGACACCAAGGTGATATCAATGTTAGAACTAAAAGAAATGTACGGCATTCTCATTATTCCACTCTGATGGTTTGGACTCCCCACAAAATTTGTTCCATTTTTCCTATGATCTCCACCCATGATATTTTCACAGAGCTCTGGTCTTACTTGTGAATAAATATGTACATATTTGGGTTTAAAGAGACAATTTAAGTTTGCATAATAGTTGCTAATAATCTATTCTGCTATTTATTAAATGATAAGTTTGTTTATGAAACTCCTTGGTGTGATCTTCTTTTGTCCTGGATAGCAGTCATAGTTAGGCAAAATTAACCATCATAGCAATGAAACTGGTCATTCATTTATTTGCAGTGACACATGAAGTCATGAGGCCTGTTTTACAGCGTACTCCTCTCATCAGGGTCATCATGCCTTGCACATATGATGTGTAACTGGTTCAATGCCAAATATTAAGGTAATTGAAAAATAAGCAGGAATATGTGAAGCAGGCTTTGCTAAACTGATATTGTCCAAAAAATAAGTAGCAAAAGAATGTGAGATCTTGCTACAGGTTACTTGTGTCCAATTTAATTTGTTACAAAACTCCGTCAGATAATAACAATGGCACTTGAGGGTCAAATTATATTCTGTGTTATAGCATTAGAATCATACAGCACAGAAACAGACCCTTCAATCCAACTCATCCCAGCTGACCCAACATCCCAATCTGACCTAGTCCCATTCGCCAGCATTTGGCCCATATCCCTCTACATCTTTCCTATTCATATACCCATCCAGGTGCCCTTTAAATGTTGTAATTGTACCCACGTCCACCACTTAAAATCTAAAATCTCTATATTATTTAGGCTGAGGTAAATATCTATGGATATTCTGTTTTCCACAGTTCATGTTATTTGCTGTACAGTGTGAATGGACACAAACCACAAGATATAAAATTATATAATAGCATCCAATCCGAACAAAGTTATCATTACAAAATAACAAAGCTGTCTTTTGTCAGTTGGCAGCACTTCTACCTGTGAATCAGAAGATTGTGGGTTCAAGTCCCACTTCATAAACTGGAGCACAAGATCTAGGCTAATACATTAATACAGCACTGTTGCGAGGCGGAGACTATAAACTGAGGTGCTGTCAATCTTTCAGACTGACATAAGCAATCCCTCAGCACAAAGGAACAGCCGTGGAGTTCTTCCTGGCCAATGTTTTTCCCTCAAACAATGTCACTAAAATGATTATCTGGTCATTATCATGTTACTCTTTGTAGAATGTTGTTGTATGCAAATTGGCTGCCTATCTTCCCCACTTTTTCGACATCTCAAAAACCCACTGATTTAGTTGTAAAACACATTGGGACAATCTGCTTTAGTGAAGGGCATTATTGAAAATGCAAGTCTTTCCTTCTCAATGAAATCTTGCTGCAGGTATCACTTGTCCATTTCAATAAAGAAACTAGTTTAAATCGCTCTCAAAGAACATGACAATGGTCCATTGAGGTTAAATTCTATTGTGTGTGTCTCCTAAAAATACTCAAATTATTTATCCAAGAAATATATCTTTGGACATCCTGTCATCTCTATTTTCTATTGTTCATCTCATTTACTGTGTGCTTCTCAGGGGCAGAGGCAAAATTATATAACACCAGTGCCCTCAAAGGACTAAATGTATAAGTTCCACACAATGTATGACAAGCTGAAACTTATTTTTCAGCTTAAATTTGAGTTGCGTCAAGTTTTTTGGAGGGTTTGTTGCTAAAAGATCTAATTGGTTTTCCTACCATATTTTAATAAACTCACTTCATTGATTACTCACAACGTCCCCATTGGTTCTCTCTTGTCTGATTTCTACTCTGTCTTACCAAGTGTCATTCCTGGAACAACTCGCAATGCAGTAGATATCCCAGAATCCACTGTGGTTCCTTGCACCTGCACCAACTTTAAAAGGCCAATTTTACCTGGGGAAGCACAGTCAGTCTGGAGCTGCCTGACTCCTAATACTTGCCCTGGACATGGCATACCAAGGGAAGTTGGCCCCTGATTTGTGGGCAGAGCTCTGAAGGTCCTACTGTGAGGGATGATGCCAATGTGGGACTGCTTCCTCCCCTAGGCCCAGCACTGGAGGCCACAACACTATACCATGACAATCTGGTCTGAGGTTGGATTGTCCCCCAGGTTAGTGTGCTGTGCCTACTTCATGACAAATTGAGGTAGGTCAATGTCCTGCTTTACTTTGCCACTACCTTCTCTCTGACACCTCATTTACTCTATCTCTGGTACTGTACCCACTTCCCACCAAGGCTCATGTTCTACCACACTCACAATATCTTCTCCTATTCTCTGTCACCCACTCCAACCCAATAACACCGCCACTGCATGCCCTCTGTGCTGCCTACTTACTCAGTTTGACACCTCTCACCTGCACCACAACTAATATCTACGTAGCTTACTTTCATCTCCCTTCATACCAGCCTCTCTCTTATTCTGTGAAGAAAGCAGCTCACAATAGTTTCTAAAGCGTGTTATGGACTAGGCCAGACCCCTCAAAACATTTTTAAGCAAGTAGCCCAGACCGTACCTTTGCTATTTGTTTAGCTAGGTGTATAGTGGATATTCCCAGAGTGAATTAGGTGGATTGACTGCCAAGTTTTAAACAAACAAGATTTATTTACAAAATTATGGAATGAAACACAAAGAACAGAAAACAGAATGCCACATAACTTATCCGATCCAAATCTGACTTAATGATGCTTTTCTGAAAATACATGTGTCCCAATACACATATCCTTTAGCACAAAAGATAAAATCAAGCAAAGGCTTACCATTTGCCAGGAAAAAGAGAAGTCCAGCAGCTTGTTTCACACAACTGAACCAAAAAACCTCAGCTGCCAGGACTGGCCGCTCCCCTTTCATTATACAATTTATCTAAAACATTAAAGCCTTTGGCTTGAGGTATCATCTGTTTAAGAATAAACAAAAAGGCCCTCAATAAACCATTCATCTCTGCAACATCTCAGCCATTTCGGAGCCTGGGTTGTTTTATGATTCCCTCTGAAAAAATCAAGGATACATGAAAAAGGACCAGCTTTATGACAAGAGTCAAGACGTGTGGCGTGTTGCCTGTCAATTGGCTCATCACTCCTTCTGAGGGATCCTGACTCTGACTTCCCTGAGCAGAGTCAAAAAGGTTGGGGCTGAAAAAGCACAGCATCTGAGGAGCAGATGAGTCGATGTTTTGGGCATAAGCCCTGCATCAAGTTTATGCTCGAAATATCAGCTCTCCTGTTCCTCAAATGCTGCCTGGCCTGCTGTGCTTTTCCAGCGCCATCCTTTTCGACTCACACCTCCAGCATTTGTAGTCCTGACTTTCTCCTTTCCTGAGCAGGATCCAGCCTGGTATTGGAGGCTCTCCTGGGGGCTATAATATGACTGGGGGGCAAAAGTATCAAAAAGGCAAGTCAATGTAAGACACAGATGATGTGAGCATACAGGTAAGCTCAGAGAATGAATGATTATTTTGAGAATAAGTGAATATTCCAAGCAGACTGGTTCAGTTCATGAAATGGGTACAAGTCCCCGAGCAGTGTCTTTGCTGTGGCATTACCTCTGTAGCCCAAGATGGATCATTGGAGTTCAGAAGTTTAAGTGTCCTGGAAAATGTCATGTGGGTTCTTCGGGGCTGTAGGATGCAAATAAACATGGAAATGGGGTGGTTGTGGCTGATGCCCATGAAATATACCTGAAGATGTTAGTGCCCAATTTCCACCATGCAAGGATGTTTGGAACAAGTGACAAGTTGAATCTGCCAGGTGCTTGCTCTGGTTTTCTAATGTTGAGTAATCCTGATGTCAAGTTTTGTTTGGCAGGGTTGGTAAGATGGCAATCTGAATCTTAATGAGGTGAGTTGGCACATTAACAAAGCATTTAACAAGCAGTATTGACTGTCAATTGGGAACTGGATGCTGACTAGTGAGAATCTCAGTGAAAAGCAACAAAGATGACACAAGTTACTCCTGACATTGAGATAGCCCTTACTGTACAGGTCACCTCATTCTGTCACACATCCCATCATATTCCACATCGCTCAAACCCCCATAAGATTTAGGCAATGTGTCAACTTCTTTACAGACTATGAACAGTTTATTTGATGTTAACTTGCTTTATAGATGTTTTTAATCAACCTGTTCAGCTTATGCCTGGGTAGGTGGGACTTCAAGCCAGACATCTGGCTGAGAGGTAGGGACACTACCACATCACCACAAGAACCCTTAACCAACCTTATTATAAACACTGTTTCAGATGAGTAAATCTATAAGTACACCATCCAATGTGGACATCTCATGGTCATAGCGAAGGTACCAGGACAATCCCTATGTTTTGCTGTCGAAGCTGTTTTTATTTGCGTTGACAACATTGAAGGAGGCTGCAACTGGATTCAAGATCTCCAGACTGAGGAAGGTGGTTTGTGACATGATGAAGGGATGATCTGACACTTCCCTACCATTATTTTTGGACTATTGTCAGAATTAAATCTGATTTAGAGATCATATATCATAGGTACAAAAGGCTGCAAGTTTTCTCTTAACAATAAAACAAGAGTTTATTACATAAAAGGACAGAAATAGCATTAAACAACCAAAGCTATCTTAGTATAGAACACAGTTTGAAACAACTCAAAACACATAGCAAATCAAAATCTCATGTATTCTCTAGCATAATTATGTCAAAGTATTTCAAATCCAGAGAATTAATCCTTCCAAACTTTTATGTTTAAATTAACTACTTGTTCTCAGTCCTGTCCTGTGAACTGTGAAGTTTTCTTATGTGAATATTCATAGAACTGAAGCTTAAGAATTTCTCAGCCTTTTAATAACCTGGTGAGTTCTAACCATTCAGTCATGATTTGAAGGTTTTACAAGCTAAATTTTCACAGTTAGGAACTGGCCTCTCCTTGAATTGGTCCAACACTCCCTTCTAGGATAGAAATTATATTTGCTTCTGATCCCAGCCACATTTCCTCTAAAACTGTCAGAAAGGATTTCAATCTCTGGGTTTTCTAAAAATCAATTGTTGATTATTGTAAAACATAAACTAAAGCCCTTCAATGCTCACTCCCTTTTTAAAACTCCATCATATAAACAATCATCTTCCATTTTCACTCCCAATGGTTTTGCAGTGGCCTGCTCTCTGGCACACACTGAATTAGGTCACGGTTGTGCAGGGGAGTTTTTGGCCTTTTTTTTAAACCGTTCATAAAAGTAGCCAATGCCCATATATCACTAGTTTGAAATCCAAAATCTACACATTTTTATGTACATAATCTTATATTTTGTATTTATACATTTTATATATATTGTACATAATTTAGGGATAAATATATGCTTGTGTTTATATATATGGATACATGTGTGTGTGTTTCATCACAATATGCTTGTTAGTTAATCTTAGGAAAGGTAAGGCAACACTCATCCTCTGTAGTCAAAATGGCTGTTAATTATCATTTTCTCTGTTCATATATAAAATAGACACTGATGTACTGTTCGAAGGAGTCTGCTGACTGGTAGAAAGAGGAGAAAACTGGATTAAGTTAATATGGGTGGCATGGTGGCACAGTGGCACAGTGGTTAGCACTGCTGCCTCACAGTGCCAGAGACCTGGGTTCAATTCCTGCCTCAGGTGACTGTGTGGAGTTTGTACATTCTCCCTGGGTCTGCGTGGGTTTCCTCCCACAGTCCAAAAATGTGTGGGTTAGGTGAATTGGCCATGCTAAATTGCCCGTAGTGTTAGGGGAATGGGTCTGGGTGGGCTGTGCTTCAGCTGGTTGGTGTGGACTTGTTGGGCCAAAGGGCCTGCTTCCACACTGTAAGTAATCTAATCAATTTACATGGAAAGGACTGGCCCAACTGCTCTGACAAAGTAGTGGTGCAGCTTTCGTGGGCAAAAAGCCTCCTTTTAAGCTTTAACCATTCTAGTAGTTTATTATACAAAAAAAAGAGCTTCTTCTCAGACCTTTAACTGTGGAGAAAATTACCAGCTCAGGTCTATTTCCTTTCCCATCCCCCCAGTAGATTTAGAACATATGGTTTAAATCGTGAAGGATGTTAATTTACTCCTCGCAGGTGAAGGTTATCTCACACTTCAAAGAAAAGCTCAAGAAGACCTTTGAGGTCTAAATTCTCCTCAGATCCCTAAATTACACTTCAAACAGCATTTAATCAGCTGTGAAGCACTTTGCGATATCCTGAGAGTATAAGTGATGCTATATAAATGCAAGTCACTCTTTCTTTAATATTAGGGCGTGCAGTATAGTATTGCAGATGACTAATGGCTTACACCAGAGCTCTGCATATTCATTAGACATCCATGGGCAGTTAGTTATGGTAGAACAGATTCATGTCAAAACACAGTCACAATATCATCACACCACCCTCACTGAACTACTCAGGATGAACACTAGCACAGAGGGCATGCAACCAAGACTTCAAATAACTTTCATTAAACACCAATTAAAAGATAATAAGTTTCACATTGGATATAGCATTTCATGCACCACGAGTGCAATCGAAGATTTATAATGTGTTTCCTTCAAAATCTACCCCTTCGGATAAAGAAAGTAATATGTTTTAATATATTAAAATTCAGTGCAACACAGCAGTAAATTGCTAATCTGTCTTTTTATTAATATAATTGCTTCCAGGTTTAGCTAATTCTCACCAAGGGCAGGCTCTTTTTTTCCCTTTTGTAAATTAGAATTGTAAGCCATATACACTTAGATTAGATTAGATTACTTACAGTGTGGAAATAGGCCCTTTGGCCCAACAAGTCCACACTGACCCTCCGAAGAGCAACCCACCCAGACCCATTCCCCTACATTTATTCCTTCACCTAACACTACGGGCCAATTTAGCATGGCCAATTCACCTGACCTGCACACCTTTGGACTGTGGGAGCAAACTGGAGCACCCGGAGGAAACTCACGCAGACATGGGGAGAATGTGCAAACAGTTGCCTGAGGCGGGAATTGAACCCAGGTCTCTGGCGCTGCGAGGCAGCGGTGCCGCCCCAGGTTAGGAGATATGGACAGCGATGAAGAATGTTTGCATTATTTCCTATGGAAATTGACAATTTTGTTAAATATAAAGGTGTCAATCTTTTAGTGGCATGCACTTCTTTGCAGAAGAATGCTTTTAGTTAACTCTCGCACAGCACTATAAAACATTTCATTTGGGCAAAAGCATGTGGCTGAAATTCACTGACTCAATTTAGGTTCAGATAGTGTTCAAAATCAGAGAAGCTCATGTTTGGCAGAAGTTTCAACGATAATTTTTGAGGTTGAACTAGAGATTCTCAATCTCAATGATCTTACAAAACCTTCTGCTTCTTTGGGTTCTGAACTTAACCTCACCAAATGTATGTTTCACAACACAGGTTGCAATTAGAAATTGGATTTGTTTCTCCACTGCTGAACTTGTGTGGTTTGGTTGGTTGGGGGAGGAGGTTGGTGGGAAGAGTATATTTAAGAGTTTCATGTGTTAGGTAGATCTGAATTAAATACATAAACCACAGACAATGTTTCTCACTTATTTCTGTTAAAGATTCCACTTCTCCCCATTTGGAGGTATTGTTTCTTTAACGTTGTGAGTGAATGAATACTTTTACTATGCTATAGGTTTGTCATTATATTTGAGAAATGTGGTGAATGAATAAGAATACTGACATTTCTTTCTTTCTTTATGAATTATACAATACAAATAGGTTCTATTAGACAAAATATAGCAATATTCATGCAGAATACTCACAGAGATCCATTCAGGTTTATAAAATGCTTCTTCTCCGTGACCATTGTGGCTTCTTAATTATGAGTCATGTTGGAAATGAAAAGCATATTAAATAAGGGGTAATTGAACAACTTAACAAAATGGGTATTTTTATAATATTGTAATTATATTGTCGTAATTTGTTGCAGACATGACCTGTTTCACTTAGTTCTCTGTAATTCAATGCATTGCACAAGCAGTGCTTGTAATACAGCAGCTATAACAGACGCAAATACACAGTGATGCTGCAAGAAATGAATCCAAACTGACTGCTTATTACACAAAAAATAAATCCTCCTTGTGATTTGATATCTTATTTTGTATTAAATTCCTTGCTACCTTAAGCTGACACTCATCCCGCTGTAAGTTCTACTCTATTGTGGCCCAAGGTAAATGGTACAAGTTCACAAGTAATGAAATAGTTCTTGCAATCTACTGTAGTCTCAGTCCAGCATCATATCTTTAAACTATTTCCTGATACATGTTGGGAAAGTACTCGGCAAAACTCATTACCAATAAAAACAAGATAATTCATTAATCACATGGGATAAGTTGTTAAAATAACAGGTTGCTTAAAAGTATTCATAACAACTTCATTGAACCAGCTATAACAAATGGCTTAGAAGGTAGACAAGCAGGAAGCTGGAAGAACACAGCAAGCCAGACAGCATCAGGAGGTGGAGAAGTCAACATTTCGGGTGTAACCCTTCTTCAGGAAGGAGGGTGGGTGCAGGGGGAGCTGCAGATAAAGGGGGTGGTGGGGGGCAGGATGGTGAGATGGGGATAGGTGAGGACAGGTAGACGGTATGATCTGATTGGTCAGTGAGAGGAACGAATCCGGTAGGTGGCAGGGATGAATGGAAGGGAGGGGAAGGGGCTGGGAAGGGAGGTTATTTGAAACTGGAGAACTCAGTGTTGAGTTCTCTGGGTTGTAGGCTGCCCAGGCAGAAGAAACCGCAAATTGGAGGAACAACACCTCATCTTCCGCCTGGGCAGCTTACTGCCCGGAGGATGTAACATTGAGTTCTTCAATTTCAAATAAACTCCCTTCCCTACTTACTGAATTTGTTCCTCCCATTGACCAACCAGGTCATACCCTATACCTGTCTTCAACTATCCCCACCTCACCACCCTGCCCCACCACCCCCTTTGTCTGCAGCTCACCTTACACCCACCCCTAGTCCTAAAGAAAGGTAGAAAGGTTACTCCCAAAACGTCGACTTCTCCACCTTCCGATGTTGCATGACTTGCTGTGTTCTTTCAGCCTCCTGCTTGTCCACCTTGGATTCCAGCAACTGCAGTTGTTTTTTGTCTCATAACATACAGCTAGCCTTCCATTCAACTGTCATAATTTTCAATCACAAAACATTAACAATAATATTAAGATTAGAAAAGGACTGATGAATTATGCTTTCAAATCCTTCTAGTTTGTGCCCATTTAAAGCTATTGAAGCTTAATGTTGCATAAAGTTGTATAAATGTCCTCTGGAATGGGTTCCATTCAATGAGAGACTCTCAAATGAAATGGAAGGCATTTTAAAATTATTTGAGTCTGAGCAGTGTTTATAGTCTATTGTTTTTGGCCTGATATGTCATTTGATGGCCACGATATGTCAAATGTATTGTAGTACAGTCTCAATTACCTTTTATTCTCCATAAACCACACGCTCACTATGGCAAACCCAGTGATCCAAGTAGAAATCTATGATTCTGCCGTACTGATGTACAGAAGTTTAAGTTCCTTTATAATAATTATCACAGATTGAGAAAATTAAAAGGAACATCTAATTAAACCAATGAAGCAGAAAGCCAATTATATTGCAAGGAACAGACAATTTAAATCAATAAAAGTCTGTGAGTGATGTTTGGAAATAAGCTAATATTTTGACAGATGTATATTATTTCCACCTTTGCTGAGTTCATTCTTCTATCTTCTGTACTGCCAAAAGAAAATGACAGTTTGGAATCTTCTACACTGCATTGTGGGTCTACCTACAGCACATGGACTACAGCGGTTCCAGAAGGCAGCTCACCTAGCAGCTACTCAAGGGCAACTAGGGATGGGCAATGAATGCTGCCGAGCCAGAAAGGCCCATGTCCCATAGGTGAATAAAAAAATACAAGAGACTTAGCATGCTTTGCTTTTCTGAAGTGACCAGGACCATCTAACAACCAAGGTCAGTCAGATAGAATCCCTTCACTCACAGGATAGTCTCTTTGAGGATGACAATACCCACAAACAACACTGGAAAGAACATTGTTAAAAACTCCTTAATTGTGAATCCTCAATGGCAACTGAAACTCTCCAGGCAATCACCAGTGCTGTGTATTGGGTGCACCACCATTGATGTAACAAGCAATCACATAAGCTTAAAATGACATATCCTGCAAACCTATTGGCATTCCAGCTGAGTCTTCAAAGCTGCTGGGCTATTGCTCACATTAAGACTCCATGCAGTCATCTTATTGATTAGAGAGGAAATAAACTCTGCTCGCCTTCAGGAACACACCGATTGTAATTCTATTCAAGAAACTGGATAAATCATGCTATTTCTGATAGCAGAAATCCTCCCAGAGACAAGGTAAGGCTTTTGACTTGATTGTTTATCAACCGGACCCGTGAATTTGATCAGATAGTTGTGAGGCTCTGTGCATTGTGTTTCAAAGAAATGGATGCCCAAGAAACTACATCACAATCCTGCAACTGCTTCATGATGATATGACTCCATTAAAGCAGCAAATTCTGAAACTGATCCCTCCACAATCTGGGCCGATTGTAGCAAGACTGTGTGTTAACATCTACACTACTGACAATCCACCTAAAAGTGGCTATGTGTAACTCATCAAAAATCAACTGCACTCAAAAAATACCTCCCAGATGCAAAACTCTGTAATTTCAGTCACTTCAATGCCAAACTAAACTGACTATCATAAACATAAATAATCTACAGTTTTCAGACAACTCTCGGATCATTGCTCATTGCATCAGATTTGAAAGTCAGATTCAAAAATTCAATTCTGCAGACAAGAGACTTGGCCTGCTCTTGAATATTGTCAAAGCAAAACTCATTTCTCAATCCAGACCTGGTCAGTGAAGCATTCCGCAGCTCCAATATGGTGAAGGAGAGACTCTGAAATATGTTGAACACATCCCATAATTCAGTGGCCATTTCTCTCAGAAAGCCATTATCAGTAAGGGAGACACCAGGTTAGCTGCATCAGCTCTGCCTTCCATAAGTTACAAGCGTGAGTATTTCACAACAAAGATATCCACAAAGCAACATAAGTTCGAGTGTGCAGAATAGCTGTTGTGACTACATGTCTATACTGCAGAAGACCTGCACTGTGTATCAGTGACTTGTAAGAGCACTGGGGAAATTCCATCCCGCAGACTTCAGATTCAAAGTGAGGACCTTTAGGAAGTTCTTATGTCCTTAGTGAACCTCTACAAGCCTTTCTGCAAAATCAGCTACAACAACTGGACAATGTAACCAATAAAAATCTCACCTGCCATGTCTTTTTCTTCTCAATACAAGTGGCCTATGCTTTAAGGGAGGACAAAGAAACGCTACAAATCCACTGCGAAGCTCTCTTTGAAATGCAGGAGCCTTACAATAATGACTGGAAGGTACTTATTACCAACGGTTTAAAACGTTGGCAACTTGGCCATCCAGCTATGTTATACTTTGAGCCTAAATGCCTAAATGTTGAGGCAGATGGGCATCAAAGAGGGAAGGAAATATCTCTGGATGCTTGTAACTTATGGGACATCTTGATCTGTCTGGCCAGAAAATGCGGTCTAGAATTGGTTCAGATCACAAATTCGGCTATGTGAGTATCTACAACAGAAACCCTGAGAAGACATTCATGCTTGACTTGAGAGACAGTGGTCAACAATACTGCTTTGCTGAGTTAGATTTGTCCAAAGAGATATGGAGGAAGAAAAAGACTTCTAACTGTTATGAAGGTGTAGTTATATGAAGTTAATTTGATATGTCATTGGCTGGTCTCAAAAGTTAAACTTTTAAAAAGGACATTTCACTGAAACAAGGACACAGACTTAAAATAGCTGCCAGTTTGCATCTGTGAAGTGTAACCACATTCCAGGTAATGGAAACATAAGATCTACAGAGATCCCAAGAAAGAGAATGTCGTCCCAGTCCCAGAGGTGTGAACGCCTCCATCCTGCCTCATCAAGATGGCAGATAGAGTTAGTGACTGGAACAATAACACATTAATCACTTCAGCTATCATACAAGCTACAAGAAATCTGTGACAGACATAAACTGATCACTGTCTTTGAGAACAGACAACCAACCTGAAGACAGGTGATTTGACATAGCTTTTGTTGTGGAAATGTGAACTGAGATTTGAGCAGGGATATCCTAGCAGCTGACAAGAGTAGGTGCTCTCCCTCTTCAATATACTTTCAGAGCAGTGAATCCCATTTTGCTGAGAAAGAAAAGTCTGTCTACATTCTTAGCAGACAGAACCTCTGGTGAAAGCCAGTGGAGCTTTACAACGGTGTTTCCCAGGAGAAAAAGGATATATCAGCCACAACCTCAAACAAACAGCTTCAAGAAATAATGTCTGCAGATATGATCAGCAAATCTTTATTGGCATCCCTGTTTTTTTGAGATCTGAATTTTCATGCAGACCAACTTTAATCTCTGATATTCCTCAGAATTGTGATTTACTGCATGCTTTCTACTTAAGTATTCATTCGTGCTTGTTAGATGGGCATTTTAAAACCAATATGATAGCTGGGTGACATTTCTCACAATTATACTAATCCTTATTGTGTTTAATGTAAGAATACATTTCTGGCTTAACTCTCACAAACTGCATAGAGCCATAACACATATTGAATTGGCAGCAGTGTCCTTTTTGACAATTTAGTCAAAAAAGGAGTGAGGGAAAGAGAAATCTTACTATTATGTAATAAATGCACAGAAAAATAACTCAGGGTGTCTGAGAAAAAAAGGGATTCAATTTTAGAAATGGCAGAAGACAAATTACTTTATTAGTGCAGGCAAAAATCAATAAATTGGATTTGTAGTTTGAAGTCTACAGGCACTGTTACAAAATAAAAGAAACAAATGCAAAATAGCACTTGCTTTTTCTGACAAGTTAGAATAAAGACATGTTTACCATTGAGTTGTTCAGGGAAAAGAATTTGATACAAAATTTGATTTTAAATCTTAATCATTAAGCCAAATCAAATTGCCTTATGTTACATTTGAACAGACTGGAGGCAAAATTGTGAACATCATATTATTAGTTATTTCATTCATCAACAAGGAGACTTTCTGACCAAGAGCCAAGGGTGGCACAGTAGCTCAGTGGTTAGCACTGCTGTCTCACAGCGCCAGGAACCTGAATTTAATTCCACACTTGGGTTACTGTCTCTGTGGAGTTTGCATATTCTCCCTGTGTCTGTGTGGATTTCCTCCCACAGTCTAAAGATGTGTAGGTTAAGTGGATAGGCCATCCTAAATTGTCCATAATATCCCAAGATATGCAGGCTCGGCTGATTAGCCATGGGAAATATACAGTTATAGGCAAGGAGTGGGTCTGAGTGGGATACTCTTTAGGGGTTTCATATAGACTTGATGGGCCGAATGGTTTGCACCCACACTGTAGAGATTCTATGTAGGTTTAGTAATTCTTCTGTTACATTTGTACTCCTGGGAAAGATTTTCTATTCTAGTTTGTTGGTTGGCTGGGTCCTTACTAAAGAGTTAAGTCTTAAAACTTTCATTAAAATCTTTAGAATCAGAAATGTTTTTGAACCAGAAGGCCATTCAGCCCCTCAGGACATTCTGCTGTTTAACCTGATCATGGCTGATCTATATAGAAACCATATTTACCCAGCTTTGCACCCTATTCCTTGAAGCCCATACCAAACCCATACCAAACAAAAACCTAACAAATTTTGCCTTCAAAGCACCAATTGTGCCAGCATCCACTATTCTTTGGTGAAGAGTGTTCCCAATTTCTATCAATCTTCCTGTGAAACATTGTTTCTTAACTTCTCTGTTTACTGGTCTAGCTCAAATTTTAAAGTTATGACCTCCATTCTTGATTCTCCCATCAGATAGAATAGCTTCTCTGTTTACAATTCATGAAATCCATTTAATACTTAAAGCACCCCACCATTACCCTCAAATCTTCCACATTCTCAGCAACACAGGCCACATTCATGCAACCTGTCCCAACAATTCAAGCATCTGAGCACTGATATCATTATAGTTCATCAATGCCTACTTGCACCCCCAGAAAAATATTTCAGTGCAGTGCTCACAACTGGGCAAAGCACTTCACATGGAGTCAGGTCTAAGCATTTTATAAACTAATGTAGATGATCAAGTTAGATTACTGATCTATGTATTAAACATTTCATACCTTCTAGCCAATCCTGTCTTTTTTGGAAAGAATGATGTTCTAGCTCTGTATGGGGTGCAACAAAGGTTTTATAGAATCTCTAAAATGTGGAAGCAGGCCATTCAGCCTATCAAGCCCAAACTGACCCTCTGAAGAGCATGCCAGCTAGAATTTATCCCATTGCTGTAACCCCTGTTTCCCATGGCTAATCCAGCTTGCGTGCGCATTCTTTGACACTATGGGGCAATTTAGCATGGCCAATCCACCAAAGCAGCACATCTTTGGACTATGGGTGGAAACTGGAGCATCTGGAGAATACCTACACAGACACAGGGAGAATGTGCAAACTCCACACAGACAGTCATCCAAGAATGGAATTGAACCCGGGTCTCTAGCGCTGAGAGGCAGCCACAGAGACCCCACACCACCCATACTGATATCTGGGATGACAGATTGACATATGCAGAGAGACCAGGTCAGTTGGTCTATATACAAGGAGTCTAAAAGATTGAGGAGGAAATCTCATGGAAACCTGTAACATTCTAACAGGACAAAATAGAATAAATGCAGGATGTTCCCAATGACCAGGGGTCCTGAAACAGGTGTCACAGATTAAAGATATTGGATAGGCTATTTAGGACCCAGATGAGGAGACGTTTCCTCACCCAGACAATGGTGAGCCTGTGGAAGTCTCTCCCATAGAAAGCTGTTGAGGACAAAACATTGACTGTTTTCAAGAAGGAGTTGGATATAGTTCTTAGGGATAAGGGGTAAAAGGGAATGGGAAGAAACCAGGAAGAAAGTACTGAGTTGGATTATTAGCCATGATAATAATGAATGACAGGGCAGGTTCGAAGAGCAAAATTCCTGTTTCTGTTTTCTACATTTCTATATGTCTATTATAAATTCCAATGTCCACTATAAACCTCGAGTCCTGTACTTATCCTGTTCTGCATAGTATATCAGCAACTCAAGCAGGAAAGAAAAGAGGGATGGGTTCATATGGGTCACTTCCATGTAAATGTAAGCATACGAGTTTGCAAAAGAAATAAATATCAACAAGATTAAGTTAAATGTGCCCGTTATCTACTGGTCACTACTATTAATTCATCTAAACCTGCATTTGGAGTTTCTGTACTTGTCAGCCATAAATTCAGCAGAATGGCTGTAGGAACTTTGGAGAACTGGATGTTGTATAAGCAATTAATAAGAATAAAGTGTTTTAGAGCAGATTTTAACTGGATGTATTTTTATTTTGACAGATTTATGAACACTTATGTTGACTTTTTTCAACTTGTGCTTGAATGGATGATTATCTATTTATTTCAAGAGCATTTAAAATGTTTCCGAGAGCTCGTTGATTTTGTCCATACCAGGTACTAGGTGGGTGAATATCTTGAATGCAGGAACCACATGGAAAAGGCATGTGTTATATTGAGGTTATGGGGGTTTGAAAGGGTTACTAGAGTAATGGAGGAGGAATGAAGAGTTGGGGTAATGTGGAAGGCTGGAAAGGGGGCTAACACTCATGAATAGATCTGGGCCATTGATCCAGAGGTTCAATGATTAAATATGTTTAAAACTCAGATCAACAGCTTTTTACATATTTAAAAAACAAAGGAATTGAGATAGAGTAGGAAAATGGTGTTGAGGTGAAAGATCAGTCATGATCTTAACAATTGGTGAACTGTCTTCAAAGAACCAAACAAAAGACCTAACAAGGAGCAATGTCTGCTCTAATTTCTTATGTTCTTGCCCTAATAAGACACTATTGCACAAAGCCAAATGCTACACCTATTTGAGTTGGCATGCTACAGTTCTGTTGTATGTCACTTACCTTTAGCAATGACATTTCGGTCAGCCTCCACTGGACAATTTATCTACATGCTCTGGAAAGCCTAAGGCCAACTATATGAGGAAATAACTACAAATCATTTTAGTCCTATTTAGGAGAGACTTTCCTTCTCCACTTCCAAATTACCACAGAAGAATCAGAAGTTAAATTAACAAGATATTCTTGGTTTAATTCCTTGGCACGAATCAATTCGTAGCAGTCTGATTATTTTTAAGAAAAAAGAAAATTTGAGGAGAATCTATTGATTGACCTTTGTGTTAAAACACACAATAACAATACCTTTGATGATTCTGGAAGTTGGTAAGTTTTCATTATTCTCTGCAAACCTCTGGTTATCAATGTTGATTATTAGATACACGGCAGGTAGTGAAGGAATCGACAAGAGGGAAAAATTCATTTGATCTCATCTTTACCAATCTGCCAACAGCAGATGCATCTGTCCATGACACTATCAATAAGTGATCACCACACAGTCTTTGTGGAGACAAAGTCCCACCTTCACATTGAGAATAACCTCCATCATGTTGTGTAGCACTATTACCATGCAAAACGGGCTAGACTTTGAACAGATCTAGCAGTTCAAGAATAGGCATCCATGAGGTGCTGTAGTCCATCAACAGCAGTAGAATTGTACTCTAGCACAATCTGGAACCACATGGCTGGCATATCCCCCACTCAACTATTACCATCAAGCCAGGGGATCAACCCTGGCACAATGGAGAATGCAGAAGGGCATGCCAGGAGCAGCACCAGGTATACTTGAAGATGAGGTGACAACCTGGTGAAGCCACTGAACAGAACTACTTGCATGCCAAGCTTCATTAGCAACAATTGATAGACAGAGCGAAGTGATCCCATAACCAACAGATCAGATTTAAGCTGTGCACTCCTGCTACATCCAGTTGTGAATAGCATTGGATGATTAAACAACTCATTGGAGGAGGAGGAGGCTCCACAAATATCCTCATTCTCAATGATGCAAGAACCCAGCACATCAGTGT
This sequence comes from Chiloscyllium plagiosum, assembly GCF_004010195.1. Taxonomy (NCBI): domain Eukaryota; kingdom Metazoa; phylum Chordata; class Chondrichthyes; order Orectolobiformes; family Hemiscylliidae; genus Chiloscyllium; species Chiloscyllium plagiosum. The sequence continues at coordinate 9,378,301 of NC_057729.1, forward strand.
AAAAGATAAGGCTGAAGATTTCGCAGCAATCTTCAGTGCCAAGTGGATGATCCATCTGGCCTTCTCCAGTGGTCCTAGCATTACAGATACCCAGACCTCAGCCAATTTGATTCACTTCACATGACAGGGAAAAAAGTGAGGACTGCAGATGCTGGAGATCAGACTCGAGAGTGTGGTGCTGGAAAAGCACAGCAGGTCAGGCAGAATCCGAGGAACAGGAGAATCGATGTTGATGAAGGGCTTATGCCCGAAATGTCAATTCTCCTTCTCCTCAGATGCTGCCTGACCTGCTGTGTTTTTCCAGCACCACACTCTCGACTCGCTCCACATGACATCCAAGAAACGGTTGGAGACACTCGATAATGAAAAACCTATGGGCCCTAACAACATTCCTCCAATAAAACTTAAGACTTGTGCTCCAGAACTTGCTCATCCCCAAGCCAAGCTGTTCCAATACATTTACAACACTGGCATCTACTTGATAATGTGGAAAATTGCCCAAGTATGTCCTGTGCATGAAAAGGACAAATCCAACCCAACCAATTACCACCCCCATCAGTCTAGTCTCGATCATCAGTAAAGTGATGGAAGGTGCTGCTCAACTCAGCACTGCTCTCAACTGCACTTGCTCAGCAATAACCTGCTCAGTGATGCCCAGTTTGGGCTCTGCCAGGTCCACTCAGCTCCTGACATCATTACAGCTTTGGTTCAAACATGGACGAAAGAGCTGAATTTCAGAGGTGAGGTGAGAGTGACAGCCCTTGACATCAAGGCTGCATTCGATCGAGTTTGGCATCAAGGAGCACTAGCAAAACCAGAATCAATGGATATCGGGGCAAATGGTCCAGTGGTTAGAGTAATACCTGACACACAGGAAGATGGCATGGTTGTTGGAGGTCAGTCATCTCAGCTCCAGGACATCTCTGCAGGAGTATTTCAGGGTAGTGTGCTGGGTCCAACCTTCTTCAGCTGCTCCATCATAAGGTCAGAAGTGAGGATGTTCGCAGATAATTGCACAATGTTCAGCACCATTCATGACTCCTGAGACACTGAAGATGTCCGTGTCCAAATGCAGCAAGATCTGGACATTATCCAGGCTTAAGCTGACAAGTGGCAAGTTACATTCACACCACAAGAATGCCAGACTATGACCATCACCAATAAGGGACAATCTAATAACCACCTCTTGTCATTCATTGGTGTTACCATCACTGAAGCCCGCATTATCAATATCCTGGGGATTACAATTGATCAGATACTAAGCTGGACTCACCACATTAAAACAGCGGCTATAAGAGCCGGTCAGAGGCTAGGAATATTGCAGCAAGTAACTCACCTCCTGACTCCCAAAAACCTGGTCCAACATCTACAAGACACAAGTCAGGAGTGTGATGGAATACTCCCCACTTGCCTGGATGAGTGCAGCTCCAACAACACTCAAGAAGCTTGACACCATCCAGGACAGAGCAGCTCACTTGATTGGCATTGCATCTACTAGTAGCCATTCCCTCCACCACCTGTGTGTACCACCTATAAGATACATTGCAGAAATTCACCAAAGATCCTCAGACAGCACCTATCAAATCCATGGTCATGTCCATCTAAAAGGACAAGGGCAGAAGATATATGGAAATACCACCACCTTCAAGTTCCTCTCCAAGACACTCACAATCCTGATGCGGAAATATACATTCTACAGCGGAACTTCGGAGAACTCGGAAGAAAGCTGAAAAGCAGGATGTCCAGGAGTGGTTATCTCCGGTTTGCTTCCAGTTCCTCAGGCTGGAGAGGCCAGGAACAGGGAGATAATGCACTTGAATGTCTGGCTGGGGACCTGGTGCAGGAAGCAAGGATTTAAATTCTTGGATCACTGGGATATGTTTAGCAATAAGGATAAATTATACAAAAGGGACGGGTTGCACCTTAATAGGTGGGGGACCAGCATTCTGGCAAGTAGGTTTGCCACTGCAACACAGCTACGTTTAAACAAAATAGCGGGCGGGAGGGGACAACTGGAAGTTTAAGAAGGAAATTGAAGGGAAAGTTAGAACAAGGGAAGTCAAGAAAGACAATGGTATCAATGGAGCAGAAAACTCAAAAAGGGATCATGCCGTGAGGTTGAGTGAAATAGGGATTGATAGGAAGGGTGAGGGCAGTAACAAATTAAAAATATTATATATGAATGCACGAAGCATTAGAAATAAGGTGGATGAGCTTGAGGCTCATTTGGAAATTGGCAGTTACGATGCTGTGGGGATAACGGAGACATGGCTTCAAGTGGACAGGGCCTGGGAAATGAATATTCAAGACTATACGTTCTATCGACTGATGGGTAGAAGGGGTGGGGTGGCCCTGTAGGTAAGGAATAATATTCAGTCCCTTGCACGGGAGAACCTATAATCAGGGGATGTAGAGTCAGTATGGATAAAGCTGAGAAATTCTAAGGGTAAAAAGACCCTCATGGGAGTTATCTACAGGCCCCCAAACAGTAGTCTGGATATAGGGTGTAAGTTGAATAAGGAGCTGAAATTGGCCTGTCGCAAAGATATTACTACAGTTGTTATGGGGGATTTCAACATGCAGGTAGACTGGGAGAATCAGGATGGTATTGGACCCCAAGAAAGGGAGTTTGTGGAGTGCGTCCAAGATGGATTCTTAGAACAGCTGGTGCTGGAGCCTACCAGGGAGAAGGCAATTCTGGATCTGGTGTTGTGCAACGAACCGGATTTGATCAGGGACCTCGAAGTAAAGGAGCCATTCGGAGGTAGTGACCATAATACAATAAGCGTTAATTTGCAATTTGAAAGGGAGAGGGTAGAATCAGAAGTGACAATATTTCAGTTGAATAAAGGGAACTATGGATCTATGAGGGAGGAGCTGGCCAAAGTTCAATGGTGCAATACCTTAGCAGGGATGACAGTGGAACAACAATGGCAGGTATTTCTGGGTATAATGCAGAAAATGCAGGATCAGTTCATTCCAAAAAGGAAGAAAGATCCTAAGAGGGGGCATGGGTGGCCGTGGCTGACGAGGGAAGTTAAGAAACATATAAAATCAAAAGAGAAAAAGTATAACATGGCAAAGATGAGTGGGATAACGGAGGATTGGGAAGCTTTTAAAGAACAACAGAGGACAACTAAGAAGGAAATACGCAGAGAAAAAATGAGGTACGAAGGTAAACTGGCCAAAAATATAAAGGAGGATAGTAAAAGCTTTTTTAGGTATATGAAAGGAAAAAAAATGGTTAAGGCTAAAATTGGGCCCTTGAAGACAGAAACAGGGGAATATATTAGGCTCAAGCACTGCAACTCTCACTATTGCCTGCAACATCATCCTCCAGTGGTTCTCACCTTCTCCACTACTTCCCACAATATGAATGTTGTCTGTGATGCCTCCTTATTGCTGCGTGACACCTCATCACTATACTCCACTTACATCAGGACTAAAAACCCACTTACATTTCATTTAATCTTCCCTTTCACTCATAACAGGAGGAGTCAAATCATAACTACGCAGAGACAGCTTGTATAGGAGAAGAGGTGTCAGATATCTGGCTCTTCATCCCATATAGAGAAAGAATCTTGGCTCTCGCAGACTACTGGGACTTCTTCTACAGGGATGTCAAGACATCCACGTGCCACCAACTGAATAAGTACCTGTTTTGACTACAGTGCAGTTCTCATAGTAACCGTGCTATCAGTCTCATTAATTAGATATCACTTCTAACACCTGGCTGCAATGCCTTCTCTTTCTTTTGTCTTGCAGGTAATGCAGCATATTCACCAGCATTACGGAGAAATGACCAGCCCTCTCAGAAATCAGCTCCTTAACATTTGAGGAGGAGAGTATTGCTTCCACTGACAGGTTAACAGGTGCCAAGGAGAGCCGGTTCCAACACCCTCTGGGTCTGCTGGAGAGCTGGCATATCTGCATCTCATCACCCCAGCTACTAGTCCTCAGGGCTGAAGGCTTGGCGCAAGGAGATGGAGAACTTGGTATGCGAAATAGGTGCCTTTTCTCACACAAGGCAATGTGATGAGAGATTCAGCTGCAACAGGAACTATATGCAACATTCACAAAATCTCCACTCAGGACTCTCCAGAAAGGGTCATGCAGGGCTGCCATCACTCTGCCTGCCTCTCTCTGATGAACTACCCTAGGCATGTCTTGTGCCACCAGACACAAATGCCCCTGGGGGTCTCTGACCAAATTTCCAGGGTTAACAAGCTCCCTCTACCTGCAGAATGACAGAGAACACTATGATGTAGTAGGAGTGAGTGAAAGAAGGAAACTTATTTAGAACACTTAGAAATATAGGTGACAAAATACTGTGTATTACTTATACTTCTTTATAAATAGCACTGCTTTGACCTTACTTCTGGTCTGTTTAAAAATAAGGGGTAGGCCATTTAGAACAGAATTGAGGAGAAACCTCTTCACCCAGAGAGTGGTGGGTGTATGGAATGCTCTGTCCCAGAAGGCTGTGGAGGCCAAGTCTCTGGATACTTTCAAGAAAGAGTTGGATAGAGCTCTTAAGGATAGTGGAATCAAGGGTTATGGGGATAAGGCAGGAACAGGATACTGATTGAGGATGATCAGCCATGATCATAATGAATGGTGGTGCTGGCTCGAAGGGCAGAATGGCCTACTCCTGCACCTATTGTCTATTGTGAAATATATCGCTGTTCCTTCACTGTCGCTGGGTCAAAATCCTGGAACTCCCTCCCTAATGGCATTGTAGATCAACCCACAGCAGATGAACTGCAGCTGTCCAAGAAGGCATCTGACCACCACCTTCTCAAGGGCAAGTAGGGATGGGCAATAAATACTGGCCAACCAGCGACACCCACATCTCATAAAATGAATAAATAAATAAAAAACGTTTTCACTTAAAACACTTGAACAAAATGAGCACATTTTGTTTCTTATTAGTGCTTCTTTTGTGGTATTGTTCATGGTGAGTGAGAGAGGACATCATTAATATCAGTGGAAGCATCATAAAATCGCTTACCACATACTATAGCACAGTCCATGGGCAACTTCTGAAGGCATTTTTCCTGGACCACTTTGAGATCTGCCATCCTGGTAAAGTTTGTGTGCACAGATTTGAGTCAAATGACAGACAACTTGGGGTGGTAATGGGTTGAGTTATGCATTTAAGTGTTGAGGTTCAGCCAAGTAACAAACCAAATGTTAACATCTGACGATCACGAGTTAAAACCCTTCTTCATATTTTGATGCCATTAATCAAAGATGTTACCTGCTGCAACACAAAACGAAGTAGCTACGGCAATTCAACAGCAGACTGGCATTACTCATGCTCCATCATGAAGAGAGATGAACAAAATAGCATCAGCAGATGAACAGCTTTCAGTGCAGGTGGCATCCCTACTGCGTGGAAGCAGGCCATTCAACCTACTGAATCCATACCGACACTCCAAAGCCAGACCCACCCCGCTGTCCTATCTCTATCCCTATACTTCAAATATGGCTAATCCACCTAGCCTGCATATTCCTGATACTATGGGCAATTTCGCATGGCCAATCCACCCCTAATCTGCACATTTTTAAATGTGGGATGGAACCGGATAGCCCAGAGGAAACCCACATTGACACAGGGAGAATGTGCAAACTCCATACAGACAGTCACTCAAAGATGGAATAGAGTCATAGAGTTGTACAGTTGGAAACAGACCCAACTAGATATCCTAAATTAATCTCATTCCATTTGACAGCATTTGGCCCATATTCCCTAAACCTTTCCTGTTCATATACCTGTCCAGATGCCTTTGAAATGTTCTTATTGTACCAGCCTCCACTACTTCCTCTGACAGCTCCTTCAATATACACACCACTCTCTGATTGAAAAAGTTACCCCTCAAATTCCTTTTAAATCTTTCCCCTTTCACCTTAAAATTACGCCTTCTAGTTTTGGACTCCCTTACCCTAGGAAATAGATTTTTGCTATTTACCCTATCCATGCCCCTCATGATTTATAAGGGCACCCTTCAGCCTCCAACACTCCAGGGAAAATAGCCCCAGCCTATTCACCCTCTCCCTATAGCTCAAACCTCCAACCATGGAAACATTCTCGTCAATCTTTTCTGCACCCTTTCAACTTTAACAACATCTTTCCTATAGCAGGGAGACCAGAATTGAAAGCAGTATTCCAAAGGTCGGAGGGAGTGAGGACTGCAGATGCTGGAGATCAGAGTTGATGAGTGTGGTGCTGGAAAAGCACAGCTGGTCAGGCAGCATCTGAGGAGCAGGAGAAATGACGTTTTGAACATAAGCTCTTCATCAGGAATGAGCCCTGATGAAGGGCTTATGCTCAAAACACCGATTCTCCTGCTCCTCAGATTCTGCCTGACTGGCTGTGCCTCTCTAGCACCACACTCTTTGACAGTATTCCAAAAGCGGCCTAGCCAATGTCCTGTATCGCCGCAACGTGACATCCCACCACCAAATGGGAACTGTACCAAATGCCTTCTTCACTATCCTGTCTACCTGTGACTCTACCTTCAAGAAACTATGAACCCAGACCTCTGGCACTCTAAGGCAACAGTGCTAACAACTAAGCCACCATTCCACCCCACTGATGTCCTGGAGCTGCTGTCAAACTTTTTGTTTGATTTCATTTCAGAAAGTTTTTAAAAGTTTAGTATCTCATGAACTATATTAAGACAAAATAGAAGTTTTGGACCCAGAGTCAAAGTGTGGGTCTGACTGTGTTAAAGTATGAGCAGACATGTAAAAGGAAAATTAGGTGTACAAATTATATGTGAGTAATGGGGTAAGTATCTAGTAGGACAAAATTGCAAGAAAGAGAAGAAAAAGGTAAAAAAGAGAACTGAGCAGAAAAATATGAAAAATTGATAAGAATGATTGTTAAATGGCTGAAATTGAAAAGGAAGAAAAAAATCAGAAGGGTAAACTAAAATTCCCTTTTAAATTGCAATCCCATTTTCCGATCAAAGTCACATTTCAAGGAGCTGGAGTGGCTTTCCTGTCTGTGGACTTGAATGCCTCAGAGTGAAGTCAAACCCAAGGATCATTGGCCATGAAAGAATCCCATCCTCTGGTGTAGACCTATCAGCACAGGTTAATGCCAGTCTTCAGGCTGGATTAATGTCAGTTACAGGAAGGGCATCTGGCTGTGAAATCATAGGCTGAATCCAAAAACAACACAAGAAATGATCAGCCAGTACTGTGACAACCCATTGGAGAAGTCAAAAGAGAAAAGAAGCATCCATTGTTTAATTTCAAAACTTGATGAATATGTTAAAGGATTATCATGCAAGTTCTTTTGTAAGTCATTTGTCTTGGTCTGGACGCAAAGAGCTTTCACAATGGTTTTGAGGGAGTGCAGACCTGTGAACTCTCCTGCATTTCTGTTGAGGCCAATTAAAATTATTACAGGCTTGATAAAAATACAACTTCCTGAAAGAATTTCAATTTTTGTGAAAACAGCCAATATTTAGGAAATATCTGCCTCAGAGTTGCTGACGGTAAACTTAAACCAGGTTTATCAAGAGTCATTACAGAAGCCAGACGAAATTCTGAAGGTAAGTCTACATGTTGGTCATTGGCGAAATATTACGCCCCTCCCCCCGAAATTAAAGTTGCAACTGTCTGTCACAAGTCAGGGGAGGAGTCAACATCGGATGAACATTGGAGCAGCTTGGCAAGGGTGTTTAGATTCTGCCTGGAACTGGGTGCTACACCCTCTGAAATCAAGGCCATTGAAGATGAGGAGATTGGCCTGCAGGTCCAGGTATCAGGAGACCAGAGGAGAAGGAGACACTGAGCACAGTCTCTACAGGTAGAGGTGAGGACATCTGGGCACAATTGAGAACAAGCATTCAAGCAGATTGTTACTCTCCAATGCAGATAGTTAGAGATACTTGTGACCTTCTCATTTAGGATCTCACACCTCACACCACTGATCACCAAGCCTTCTCAGTCGAAATTGCAGCCTTGAATTTCTTCCCCATTGCATTCTTTTAAGGATTAGCTCTTGCCCTCTGTGGCATCAATGAAATGACAGATCTCTTTTTACCAAGGCTGGGCAACACACCAGAGTCACAGTGGATGTGGAGTGTTATAGGCTCAGAGGCATGAAGTCTGATGCCTGGTCTGGTCTGGAGATATCCCCAACGTCCACCCAGTCACTGTGCTGGTCTGTTGTGTTCTGCACAACATGGTCATCCTGAGTCCTGTGGACCTTGAGGATGGTGAGGCACTGGAAGGCACCAGTTTATCAGAGCAGGAGTCAGTGGACGTGGGGTGGGGGGGAGATATTGCTGACCAGATGTGTCCTTGTTGCACAATGAGGGTCTCCTCCATCAACCTTCAATGATAAGGACCTCCCTCTTCTCCCTCATGACTTCCAGTATTTGAGTCAAGTCAGCATCATTCTTACAAGAGCCTGTCGTGCAAAAGATCTCTGTGTCTCCTGTGACACCTCACTTCTCTCTGGTGCTTTGGAAGGTTTTAACAAAATGAGATATCACACTGTCCAGACAACCAGCCGCCGCAGTGATGGATGCAGTGGGAAATCTAAATAACTTCAACAGGCAAAATCCACATTGCCTCCCACTGAAAATCATCTCCTGTTTGATTTTGTCCCTGTCTAAACCTAACTCATACTGGAGGCAGGTTTCTGATACAGAAACATGATTTGGAGATGCCGGTGTTGGACTGGGGTGTACAAAATTAAAAATCACACAACACCAGGCTATAGTCCAACAGGTTTAATTGGAAGCACTAGCTTTCGGAGCACCGCTCCTTCATCAGGTGGTTGTGCCACTACCACCTGATGAAGGAGTGTCGCTCCGAAAGCTAGAGTGCGTCCAATTAAACCTGTTGGACTATAAGCTGGTGTTGTGTGATTTTTAACTTGATACAGAAACAGAGTGGGCTTCAGTTACTTGTCTCCATGGTGAACATCTCGTCGACTATATTCTTTAGAAATTTTCAATGCAATGGGTCTTACAATCAGCCTTGATGCATTGTTGATAGCTAGCAAAGTATATCAGAGCAAAAATGGTAAAGGCAGAGGGAAGCTAATGTGTTTATGAGGTTGTAAATTGTGCTTATTCAGCTTCTCATTGAGCTGGATTAAATGAAGATAGTCTCTCAATGCTTAACTGATTGATAAATCTCAGTTAAAATTATAGCATCTGAGTCACTAATCTTTAATTCTCAAACTGTCAGAATGATTAAGTTCCTGATTCAAATTAGTAAGAAAAATATTCTAATGATCTTTTTCCTCTGCATTATTCTCTACATGTTGTGGTGACCATGGGTTCAGTTGAGGTATTCTTGCCTTTGAGTCAGAAGATTGTGGGTTCAAATCCAAAATCAGAGACCTCAGCACAAAATAGATGGTCATTGTTCCAGTTCAGTAGTGCAGGAGTGCTGTCCTGTATGAAGCTTTATCTTTCAAATGTTAAGCCAAAGTCTTGTCTGTACTCTTGGATGGTTGTTAAAAAAAAACCACAGACCATTTAGGAGTTAAACAATGGAATCCTGTCCAATGTTTATCCCTTAACCAACATTCCTGAAACAGGGTACTGTTAATTGATCTCACTGCTGTTTTGGGGAACCCATACTTTGTAAATTAGCTATTCCTGCATTAGGATAGTGTCTGTACCTCAAATGTGTTTGAAGAGCTGTAAAGAAGTGTAAAGAGACACCCTGAGGTTATGAATGGCACGATGTAAATGAAGGTCTCTTTAAATGAGATTGAATGTGCAGCCGGTGGTTTAGATGTAGATGTGATTGAGCCCCACAAATCATTTCTGAACTTAACACACAAGCCAACAATGCAAGGGAATAAAATAAAAGCCACACCCCAGGGAGAAGCTCGGGACCATTTGAGAGGAAAAGTGATAATTTCTAATAGACCCGTGAATTTATTTATAAGCTTATTTGATCATTTGGATTTGCGAATGGATTTGTTGGAGAGTTGTGTTTTTTTTTCATGAATGCAGATTGTTCTTTATCTGGTTGAGAATTTTTGGGACATAAATACATATAAGAATTTTAAAATTGGCTTAAATCTCATGTTAACTAATCAACATGCAATATGTATTTTGCACCCATGAGCACAAACTTTCAATCCTATCGATAGATTGACTTGGAGGCATGAGGTGGATAACACTATACTGCAGCACAGTGATTACAACTATACTGCAGTATACTAGTCACATGATCAGGACAAATATCATTGCATTTGATAATAGCTTTGCTCCTACATCACTCCATTCTAATTTTGTCTCCCTGATGCCACTGGTAAAATTTAAATAGCAATGGTAATTTGCAATAAACACAGGATAAATTTTAGAAAGAGAACTTTTTTCATACAACTGCACCGTTTTTCATTTTATAACAGTCTGAATAGGACAGAAAGCAAAAATCACACAGGACATTGGCTCATCCAAAGGACAACAAAAATAAGTACTGGGCATTTGTCTTCATAATTGACAGTATTTAGCTGAACTCCCAAGTGAGCATAAAGTTGTCAAGAACAACACTGATATTTGACCAAAAAGACAGGGCTTTGTCAAATGACATTCACTGCAGAATAAAAATCACTTTATTTCTTTCTGCAGTCTGCAGTACATATATTTCCATTGCCAATGGTCAATATTGAGAAACACCATGGTTGCATGGTCTTACATGTTCAGTCATGAAACTTGAATTATTTACATTGTCACCTAAATATTTAGGATATGTTGTAGCATTAAACAGACTCTCAAACACAATCAAGAATGGTATAATTTCCCCAGTGCTTTCATCCTGTTGGAACTATCCTGTTTTATATTGCCCGAGAGAGGAATCCGTTATCGTCACTGTTTGCACAGCCTAGTTTTTCCTCTCAGTTCATGTCATGTGATGGGCTGCTTTCATGCCTTATGATATGGGATCAAATATGTCCATAAAATTGCCAGGAAAAGTAATCATCAGTCAAATTTCAGAATTCAAAGTTGCTGGGGAATCTTTATTGTAGCTAATTGATTGCATTGTAAAGATTTGTGCTTTAAAAACTGTTGAGATCTTTCACAAGGAGTTGTGTTTTCAGAAGGATCACACATTTCATGAAATAAGTATTGATCACTTTATCTTTTGAACTATTTTCAGGTTGTTACTCATCTCCTTTCTGATTGCAAAGTGTTCATGAGCCAGCTCCAGTCTTTTACATTGCAAATAAGTAAGATGCATGGCAAAATTCACTGGGGGCTAAGAAATTCCCACAGTTCTATGATGTTTAGTCCACAGTGCCAAGAGAGCAAGGGATAAGATTAGAGAAAGACTGACAATCATCTTGAGGGAATTGATATGTATCAGGTGATTGGAAACTGGCCATCTTTGCCCAGTATTGAGAATAGCAATAGACCCATTATTCTAAATTTGCTCCAATATAAAATAACAACATCAATTATCAGGAGTAAGTTTCAGTGTGAACTATACAATCAAAGTCTCAAACACAATGATCAATATAGATTCAAAAGGGAAAGTTCTGTTTAATTCATCTCATTGACTTTATGAAAGAGACATCCAAGAAAAATTCCTGAATTCCAAAAACACATTTGTTGAAGTAATGATGTTAATCTTAGAATAAGGCGGAAGTGCAGAAAGGATAGAAAGTAGAGAACTTCATCATAGTTACAGGAGCTGAGCAAGGGTGATGACAGGGACTATAATGCCAACTTGTATACACCAATAATTAATAACAGAATCACTGCTGTTCTGAATGAATAACAAGAATTCAGATACAGAAGCGCAATACAATTTTACAGGAAAACAGATTGGGAGGTACAGTTGATTCTGAGGAAGCATCAAAATAATCTGAACAAAATACGTAAGCTGAGGAAGTAGTGACACTTAACATGGGTGAACATATGACACAAAGCAACCAACACATGCACTCCATGAATGCTGAAAGCTCAGGTAAACGTTCGCAGAGATCCTGAGGGTCCTATGAGATATGTCCAATATGTCAGGCCATTGAAGTCTATGAAATAAGTGGAATTCTGTATTATATTGTTAATGCAATCAAGCACATTAAGAGTAAGTCACTCTCAGAAGTAAGATGATATGGTACTCTGTCCAGTTGTAGCCACTGGGACACAAAAGAAACAAACACAAAGCTGATCCCTAGCTGATCCCTTAGGCATTTAAATTGTGTGAAATATTAGAGAAATGCAAACTTATGGGTGGGCCAATGCAAGGATCATTACTGCATTTTAAAAATACCATAGTGTTATCCACAACACCAATTACAACCCTATTTGTACAGTATATTTAGAATGTATGTCCTCTCCCTTAATAAAAATAAAAACTTTCAAGGGTTTGCACTATGACAGATATCACATGCGCTGCAATATATACATATCAGGTCAACAGCCATTTCTTATGCACGAAATGTCGATTCTCCTGCTCCTCGGATGCTGCCTGACCTGCTGCGCTTTTCCAGCATCACACTCTTGACTCTGATCTCTAGCATCTGCAGTCATCACTTTCTCCAGTATGGGGTTAACAATAGAAATATTCATTCCAATATCTGAATATTCCTCCATATCACTCAAACAGTTGCCAGCAAGCCTTTAATTGAACATGATTAAGTACAATCAGGTGATAACTATTACCATTAATAGCTGAGTGGGTTAGCACACTATGTTAGCAAGGAACTGAATATCAGGCTAATGACATCTCAGGTTCAGTTTAATACTTAGTTCTGTTCGCCATGACTGATGGAAAGGGAGTAGGAGGGGCTTTACTTTTGTCATGAGGCCAAACTTAAAATGAAAAATTAAGGAAAACATAATCTCTTTCCAGGTTGCTTCATTTGTCTGAATCTTGCTAGTGGCATCCCTTTGTCTATGTGCATGCCTGATTTCACTTAGTGTCACAATCTCTACTGTTACATGGGATTCCCACAGCCAGGAGAATGGGGACTGCCAGGCCAACTTGTAACCCTGTCTCCTGTAACAAGGTTGGCTTTGCGATGGGTCATTTGAGACTTCTCCCCTTAAGAAAGCATGATTGAAATAGCTCCATTACTGATGAAACAATACAAAAGTATGTCTGAATCTTTGCCTATGCGGTTATACAGAAACACAGGAAAAGGAATAGGCCACTCAGTACTTCAAGCCTGTTCCACCATTCAAAGAGATCATGGCTGATCTGTGGTCTAACACCATATGCTTGTCTTTGGTCCATATTTCTTAATAATTTGGCTTAAAAGAATTGTATCTACCTCAGATTTAAAACTGCTAACTGATTTAGTATCAACTGCCACTTATGGAAGAGAATTCCAAAACTCTACCACCCTTTATGTGTAGAAGTGCTTCCGAACATCTCTGAATGGTCTGGCCCTAATTCTCACCCTACACCCCCTATTTCTAGAATCCCCAACCAATATAAATAGTTTGTGTACCCTATCTTTTCCTGTTGATTTCTTGAAGACTTTTGATCAAATCACTCCTTAGCCTTCTAAATTCTAGAAAAAAGGACTAATTTCTGTATTCTCTCCTCATAACTGAATCCCTAAAGTCCAGGTACCATTCTTGTAAACCTACATTGTACTCCCTCCAAGGTCAATATATCCTTCGCAAGGTGTGGTGGCTAGATCTATTTATAGCACTCTTGACTCTGAAAGTGAGTTACAACGCTGTTTTAAGCGTTAACAAAATTTGGCCGTCATTCCTCCTTAAACTCCTTGTCAACTGTTACATTTAACCTTTAGATGCCCCAAGGGTGAGAAAAATTGAGAAGAAATACTTTCTTACAAAAAAAAGATAAGAACATAAATATATGTTTGCAGGAAGTTTCACACAGAAATTCAACTGTGGAACTGAAGCCATTGGCCGTTCCTTCAGTTGTGGTCAGACCTCAGTTCTGGTCATATGAAGTGGACAGTAATGGAAACATAATCCCTCCTTATTGAACTGACAGGCTACAATTACATATTCACCACTGCATTATTGTAGAAAATAGCTTTGAAACCAGAAAATAAACAGATTTTAAACAGTTTCCCATAATATTTAAATCTAGGCAAAGCAATTGAAGGGCATTTCATATTTTCTTTATGCCAAATTTTTGACAACACTGCACTCACATCTCTTGTAGAAATTAGCATTGGATGGAAGCGTATATACAGCCTGCAGAGGAGGCAACAGAATGACTCCTTCAAGTCTTGTAGGTCCATGATTAGGTTTACAATGTCAAACAGTTCTTACTTTGTAAATAACTTCTTGATTTCCTACACATTTATTGCTTTTAGTGCCCTTACTGTACTCCATGTCATGAGCTAGAATAGCAGAGTGGCAGCTTGCGTCCTCTTGATATGATTCTGATGAAGCAGAGGTGCCCAAGCATGGTGACCATGAGTCTGTGGTTCTGGCAATTACATACCTACATACCCAACACATTGAGTGTGTGACAAATCCCAGACTGTCTAATAGGAGAATGTGGCTGTTTGCCCTAACAGTTTGGCTGGGCACTGTCTAGACACCACAACCTTTGCTGACCAAATGCACCTTTTTCCTGTTCAGATCTTCGTAACTGAACCGAAGGATTCAGAAGACTGACACATCCAAATGTAACTGGGGATTTTTCTTTTAATCCTTAAAGTTGAAATTCTGAGATTTACTCCTAATACAGAAAAATGTCACACAACCAAGAAAAAAGGAATATGCGAAACTTATACAGTAACATAATCTCCTATTACATTTCAACAGACAACATATCAGGTAAATATTAATATTGACATTATGATCTATCACAAAGTGTGTCACACACAGGCTCCATGTCACAAATCTATATTATTTGATACGAGTATCTCATTACCCATAGATAGTCACGTTGCTAAATGATGCCGCAAAAAGGGATTTCCTACAACAGGTAATCAGAGGACTCTTGTAGATATTTTCCAAGGAACACTGGTCAAAATCGTCTCAAATCTGATGGTGAGGTTCACAGTCTGACCCGCAATCCCATAGGACAATCAGCAATATTATTTGAAAACAAGATCTTGCATGTTACAGTGTTCTATAGGAAACACTGGAATGTTGCAGGATTTTTACTACATCTGATAACAGTCAATGGAACCCTGTAAAGGAATCGGTCATTGAGTGGTACTAGATTGTCATTTTGGTGAAAGGGACAGTTCAGAAATTAGATCAATGCTCTATCGGAGTGACACAAGTCACAAATTGGATTTTTTATTTTGTTTCACTTGTAGTTTGGTGTGTTCCTGCTCTAAAGCTATTGCAAATCGCAGACTGCAGAGTACGCATCTAAAAACATCGCAGCACTTCTACACGATGCCCAGCTCATTTACAAATGCTTTTGCAGACCCTATCCAGTCATTTATTTTAAGCATTTAGCAACTTAACAAAAAGCAGATTTCTATTCATTTATCCTCCCAGAATCCAAACAGCAGACTTATTAAAGACCATTGAAATGTGCATTACACTCAGCAGCTTTGCTTTGTTATAATTTGAGAAGTTACCCCTCACCCTAATTTAATATTAAGGGGCAATTTTAGGATTTTGTGTTAAGGAACAACACTTGAGTTTTGAGGAGTCTCATGTGACCCTTTAAGAATGGTCTGCAATCATGAACCTTAAGAGAGAGAGAAAAAAGCAAAGGTTGTAAATGATCAGCAGGAGTCGTGTAGACAGTCCCTTAGAATCTTTCACATCAAAGAACCACAGATGTCACCCAGTCTCCGTTGTAGTGTATCTCCACTGTACACCAATCTGCTTAATCCCTAAACAGTGGCAGCAAGTCGAAAGGACATTCAATGGCACCCTCAGTCATATTCAGATACAGCTACACATTCCAGCACTGCAGACAGACCTTAACATGGTAACCATGTACACAGTACTGAAGCACATCACCAGCTTGCAGGCTCTCTCTCTCTCTCTCTCTTTCTCTATGCAAGCCTAGCTTCTGACACATATATACACACACACACGCACACACACACACAGAGAACACTGTTTGACATGAAGCAACAAGATAGAATGCCAGCACTTACCCTGGTTTGGACCACCATCTCCATCATCACATTCATTCAAATTATTGATCATTGTTTTCCCTGCTGGACGTGTACCCTTGATGAGGGGGTAGCTGTCAAATAGGGAAGAGGACCAGAGCCTTCAGCTTGTGGTCAGGTTCCTCTCTCTATCCAGAAAACAGAAGAGGAGGCTGCACTGCGGAGCGTCTCAGCATACACGACAGCAGCAAGCTCAACCTGACTGAAGTCATCATGTATGCACAAGGCATTATCTGTGTGTGTATTTGTGGGGAGGGGGGAGTTTGGAGGGGTAGGGGGAAGTGATGGATGGAGAGGCAGGGCTATTCACAATAGCCCTTGAGCAGCTTTTTCTTCACAATTCTAACCAACAATGTTGCATTCTGCACTAGATAATAAAATACAAATGAAAAATAAGGAAAAAAAAAACAGGTCTAATAAAATAGCAGATTTAATACTTATATCAAATGGTGTGTGTCTAGCAGAAGGTATTTGATTGGTTTTTCAAAAAATCGATTCAGGATTAATAGCATCCATAGGAAGCTGCACAATTTATAAATTTGCATGTTCAATGTATACAAACAGGGTTCCACGGAACATATTGTAGAATTGAAAATAGACCATTAACCCTCTCCAGACTGCTGCTGCAGTTCTTTCTCTGTGCGACATTACTAAGCCAAAAATTAACTTGACAACAAGAAGTTGAGGATTTTTCATGTGTTTATTTTTGACACCACAGTCTGCAAGTTAACCTACAATGTGCACGTGCAAAGTCTGTGCTAAGTCATTGAGGGATGGGAGTCAAACAGAAGGAAATGACCAAATAGGGGAATGATAAGAGAATCCTCAGCTCCTTCATTAATCTGCCAATCTTATGATACACTGGAACAATATGAAAATGTGCACTGTATTGTTGATTAAGTGAAATAGCAAAGTGTGTTTGAGCAAATTCTGAAGTACAGATGCAGCAAGTTATTACCATGTAGGAATTACTTTCTTGCTAGGGATCACAATAACAGCTATCTGTTTATTTATTTGTGTGAATGAAATAACTCCACGAAGGCTGGCATCCATCACCGAGTCACCCTTTATTTATATGTACATGGTATTTAACACTGACCTAGCTTCCTCAGAGCCAGCTCTGAGAGTGAGCAGAACCGCTGACACTCCTGTTTATATGTCAGCCAAGCTCCCTGGTTAAAACAGGTTAATAACCCCAATCATGGCACTCATATCCTATGAGGTCTACTTGGCTAACCTTGTTCTAATCATTACACTGAAATGGGTGTTACTGACGAGGCCAGCATTTATTACCCTGCTCTAATTGCCCTTGAGAAGATTAGATTAGATTAGATTAGATTAGATTAGATTAGATTAGATTAGATTACAGTGTGGAAACAGGCCCTTCGGCCCAACAAGTCCACACCGACCCGCCGAAGCGAAACCCTCCCATACCCCTACATTTACCCCTTACCTAACACTATGGGCAATTTAGTATGGCCAATTCACCTGAACCTGCACATCTTTGGACTGTGGGAGGAAACCGGAGCACCCGGAGGAAACCCACGCAGACACGGGGAGAACGTGCAAACTCCACACAGTCAGTCGCCTGAGGCGGGAATTGAACCCGGGTCTCTGGCGCTGTGAGGCAGCAGTGCTAACCACTGTGCCACCATGCCGCCCTGGTGGCACAGTGGTTAGCACTGCTGGTGGTAGTGAGCTGCCTACTTGAAGGTGGTAGTGAGCTGCCTACTTGAAGGTGGTAGTGAGATGCCTACTTGAACTGCTTCAGTCTTTGGGGTACAGGGACAGCAATGCTCTTAAGGAGCTCCAGCATTTTGACCCATCAGCAGTGAAAGAACAAACCAGGATGGTGTGTGGCTTGGAGGGAAGCTTATGTTTGGCCATACATGCAATATGACCACTCTTAGAAGAGGTCCTCCCACGTTGTGTAGAGATGCATGCAACATTCAGCCATTCAGTATGCTATGCTTCAAATCAAAATGATATGATCTTTAACCACGAACGTGATGAACAGAAAGATCTGTCAATGCCACAAAAAATGAAATCTGCTTTGTAAATATGTTGCCAGTCACAATTTTTATCTGCCCGTCCACATAACTGGGTAGAAAAGTCATAAAGCACTCTCAGCCTTTTATAACTGGGTGAAAACTTGCACAAAGACAAGGACAATTTGTAGCACTTTTGTGTTAAAACATATCACAGGACATTAAAAAGCAAAGTTTGACACTAAATCACATGAAAGGATATCTGATTTAGTGCAAGGTGGACTTTTAGAGTGTTTAAGGAGAAAGGCTGGGTGGAGAGATGGTGGCACAGTGGTAATGTCACTGGACTAGTAATTCAAGCTAATACTCTGTGAACACAAACTCAAATCCCATTGTGGCAGAATTTTTAATTTGGTTAATAAAATCTAGATAGTTCTAAGTAATAGTGACTATAAACTATCATTAGTAGAACAATTAAAATTGGGATATGCAATTGACCCAGAATTGGATAAACACAGAATATTTCAGTAGAACTTCATTAAAATGTCCTGGAAGGACCAGGAAGAGTTATTTTGTCAAACAGTGGCCTTATTCTTCTATTCCTGCTTTGGACTGAGAGGTGGAGTTTCAGGGCTGAGGACTGGGGGAGGGTGCCTCACATCGAGATCAATAAGCAACCAATTTTCAGAAAAATCAATCAAACTGCCTTTCATTAAACCCATTCCATTAATGTTAGTACAGATAAGTAAGAGGTCAGGCACTGTGGGAATCAGGGAAGGTACATTGAAATGTTTTCTGAAATAGAGAGAAAATAGGAATAATAGAGGAGAATAAAATTGAGAATTCAAGTTGAAAAATCATTAAAACCATCAGACAGGTATACAAAGCAATCAAAAAAGTGTAATGGGATGTTCGGCAGCTACCTCAAGGGGTGGAATACAAGGAAGAATAAGTTATTTTGTTCAGAGCTTTAGCCAGACTCCATTTAGCATACTGTGTTCACTTTGGTGCACTGCACCTCAGGAAGATATATTGGCCATTTCAGGGGGTGCAGCACAGATTCACCAGAATGATACAAGGTAGTAGAGAATGAAATGATGATGACAGATTGCATGAACAGACTAGGTTCGTATTCTCTTCTGTAAAGCAGATTATCTGGCTGAACATTAAAATGTTAAAAGGATTTGATGGGCTAGATATGAAAAAATATTTCTTCTGCTGAGAGGAAACAAGAGTAAGGGGACACAATTTTTAAAACAAAAGCCAGTTAGTCAGGAACAAAATCAGGAGCATTTTGATGCAAAGACCAGTAGAAAATTGATGTTCCTGTTGATGCCAGCATTTTGGAAATTTGAGAATTCATATTGATAGATTTTTGTTAGATCCTGGTGTCAAGCAATATTGAGTAAAGGCAGAAAAACTGATTTGAGATACTGATCAGCCAGAATCGAACTGAATGATGGAACGGAACCTAAGGTCCTCATGTGCTGTTATATAATGGTGTAAATGTCTTAAAGAGTTAATACTGGGAAGTTACCTTATGTATTATCCAATGTAGTAACGTTATATGGATTTAGTGGGACAATAGCTTAAGGTCTCGATGGAGGAAGACCTATAATCATATCAATGTCTACCATATCAGTGTAACTTGTGCCTTATTGCTGTCATACAGTTTAGTGCACCTTATTTAATCTCATTAGATTACCAGGTGGTTTTCCTCTACCACTCAAGAACAAGCAGACCCTACAACTCTGACCATTAAGGAGGATGGTAGCAGCAAAACTACCTTATAGTGAGCAATAGTGCAGAAAGCTGATATGAGAAAAATGAGAGGTTGCAGAGATTCCTCATGCAACATGCCTCTGCCATATTGTTTATGAACTTCCAATAGCAGCAGTTAGAATAAATAGAAATAATTGAATCTTACTTGCATATGTAAATCCATTTAAAACTTTTCAAAATTGACTTTACTTCTGAATCAGCAAGTGGCTTTATGAATGTTTTTTTGAAATGGAAACAGCCGACTGTATTAATGAACTGTTTTAATTAAACATGGTCATGAGACTGTACATAAACAGGAGAAATAGGACCAACAGTAAAACACAGCAGCTTTACATCAGTTTGGCCATTCAGTACCATCAGCCTAATTTTCTACCCAACACAGCTTTCTGTCTGCTTTTTCTTACTCTTAATAGCATAAAGATCCAAAAACCTATCCATTTCTGTTTTGAATACACAACTCGCTAACTGAGCATATTCAAACTTTGGGGTGAAGAATTCCAAAGGTTTAAATTCTGTGCGTCAACAACTTACTTCTTCTTAAACTAAAAATCAAACTGCACAGAGGTGTTATTACGCAATTCTGGAGCAAGTAGGATTTGAAGCAGGTCTCCTGACTCAGAGGTAGGGACACTATCACCATACCACAGGAGCCCCCAACTACAAATCACCTCTTGGCCCTGTCCCAAATGGCTCACACCTTATTCTATGACCATAACTTCTAGACCCTCCAAACAGGGAAAATATCCTTCCAGCCTATACATTATTAAGCCCCTTAAGGAGGTAAATGATCAGAGTTATTGGATTTCCATCTGAGGTGAAATAGAAAATGGGAAGAACTGAAAACTGGCATCAGAGAACAGTGGCATGTTCCTGCCTCCTTCATTCTGGAAGGACCTGGACATGAGAATGGCTACCTGCGAATGGTGAGTAGTCTATTAGAGACCAAAAAAACAGCAGATGCTGGAGTCCAAAGTAGACAGACACGAGGCTGGGAGAACACAGCAAGCCAGGCAGCATCATGAGGTAGAGAAGTTGAGGTTTCTGGTGTAACCCTTCTCCAGGACTGGGGCGGATGTAAGGGGAGCTGCAGATAAAGGGGATGGTGGGGGCAGGGTGGTGAGATGGGGATAGGTGAAGACAGGTAGAAGGTACAACCTGGTTTGTCAATGGGAGGAATGAATCCGGTAGGTGGCAGGGACGAGTGGGGGGCAGGGGGGGTGGGGGGGGATGCTATTAGTACAATCATGTGGTCGTATAGCAGAAGCTGATTGTTATTCTCAATAGGCCAAGACGCAACCAGGGAATTGGAATCAAGGCACACTCCCAGCAGCATCAACTTGAGCTAGGACTCCATACGACTTGGGAAAAATCCAGCCCTTCCCTGTACCATTGCAATTGCCAGGTTTGCTGGGCCATATCTGCTGCGATTGGCTGATCAGTCCCTCCACAATGACAGACTGATAGCTCTGACCATTTAAATGGGTTACATTTTGAAACTTCTCTTCAGGAGGCACCTGTAGTGTGCACAATCCTTTCTTTCTCTCAGTTCGCTGTAATGACAGCTCCTACCTCAAACATGGGAGCTGCTAAATGTGTCATTGCTGAAGACGTGCCTCTTGACCCTTCAGCCTTGGGAACACAAATAATATCTTGAATGGGATTGCAAGCATCATCACTGGCCACTGATTGGCCATCCCAGAAAACAGTTTAAGTATTCGACATTAAGCGCTGCGGGAGTGGGAGGGTTATTCACTTGGATATTCACTTGACCTTGAGGTCTGATATGTTTCAATGAGACTTCTCCCCAATCCTTCTGAATTCTAAGAAATATGTGCCCAGAATATTCAATGTCTCCCCTTATCACAAGAATTAGTCCAATGAACCTTTGTTGACCTCCATCAAAGAAATTACATCCTTAGGTAAGGAAACAAAAACTTTCCAGCATGATAGATTTTAAAGGGATTAAATTAGTTTACCTGCTGAGGTAAAAGCCAGTTCACCAACCAGAAATCTGGCAGCCCTCAGTGATAATACACTGGGACTGGTGCAAGTGGAACATTTAACCCTTTAGGTACAGGAATCGCAACCTGGAGAGCTGACAGCCAATTACATTGGCTACAACTCTGTATCCCAGCAGTGCCAGAAGAGAGTACTGCCCACTGCAAGGCTATAAGCAGCTCCAAAGACCTAGAGAGGACAGGCATCGCACATAGCTAAGTTCAGAGACTTCACGCTAGTGTGGCTGGGAGATCCCAGTGAGTGTGAGCCATTGTTTTGCTGAAGACCAGATTTTCTTCATTTAGTACAAATTGTAAATATTTAACTTGGCTTTGTCTTTGCTCCCTGGCCACAGACAGGTGAGGCTTGTCATGCAGTTTAGCCTTTGGGACGAGGCCACAACAAAACATTGGTTAGATGGGATTAAGCAGTCAAAGGCATCAGTGGGAGATCAAAACAGCTGGTGGTAGATCCGATCTGACAACTTACAGTGGGATGAGATGGTGGATGGGTGAGACAGGAAGGGTAGTGTTGTAATAAGTAGGAGTCACAGGAATACAAACTATATGCAATATATATTATCCTAACCTGAACTGGGACATATATACACGACACAATTTCAGGTGTGAGAGTAAACTCTTCTGAAGGCCTACCTCCACAACTCCCAACACATGTATAAGTGGCACCATGTCCGTCAGTGATTTAGAGTACAGAAGAGGACATTCAGCCCATTGAGTTTGTGCTGATGTATCTACACTAATTCCACTTTCTAGCAATTGTCCCATAACTTTAAAGGTTAAGATGCTTCAAATGCCCATCAACATACTTCTGAAACCTTGTGAGGTTCCCATCTCTTTTACTGTCTCAGGCAATGCATTCCAGATTCCCACCAGTCACCAGGTGAAAAAAAAATCATCCTCAAATCCCCCCAGTTATGTTGAGATGGTATCACAGTAGTAATGTCACTGCATTAGCAATGCAGAGAATCAAACTGTTATTTTGGAGACATAGATTCAAATCCCCTCACACCAACTCGAGGAACTTAGAAGTCAATTACCAGAACTCTGGCTAGCCTCAATTAAGGTGTCTGTGAACCTATCATTACTTTTGTTAAAACTCACTCTACCATGGGACCTTTAGGTAAGGGAAATTTTCCAGCATTACCCATCTGCTCTCCATGTAACTCTGGGGTCTCAGAAATGTGGCTAACCCTGAAATGCTGTCCAAAATGGCCGAGCAAGCAATTTAGTTCAAAGGCAATGAAAATAGACCACGAAAACCAGCCTTACTGGCAATTCTCACACCTCATGAAGTAATTAAATTGAATAGTTCTGCACTTACAGTCTCTTAATGTGGGAATTGGAGGGAAAGGAACCTTTCACAGAATTCATAGGTGGAGAACAGAAAGTTCAGGGAAATTTGGAAGACTCCTGGGAGATCCAATCACAGCATGCAGTGGATGACAAACATAAATTGGATCCGGCAGGTTAATAAAAAGACAATACCCTCCAGATTCAGCAGTCCTTACATCTCATTAGCCAAGAAGTTGACTAAAGGTGGTTGGTCAATTGGATTTAAAATGTTGGTTGATTCTGAGGTGTACAGGTCATTCTACTATAACGTGCATTTGTTAATGCAAATTCGCTATACCATGATTGGTGAAGTAGGGACACTGTTTCTAAAGCGTGAAGTTTTAAAGCATGTATTGGTTATAACGCTATTCCAGCCCCATTAGTTTAAATGGTGCTGCTAATACACGATTTTCTTATAACATGGAGTTGCACAAAAATGGAACTACCATGTTAAAGCAGAACCAACTATAGAGCTCATTAGACAAATAACCAATCCACCTCCTATGTTGTCAGTTCCAACTTCTCCATATCCGTTTGAATCAGGTGTGAGGATGTTTCCGGTGGGAAGGGGGTCAGGTTGCAGATTTGGTGTTCCCAAGACATTTGCATTCCAACTGACCTGAGCAAAAACATTTCCTCATTTTTATATTTCTCTCTAACATCAGTCATTCAGTCACTGCATCTTCAGGCTACAAAACTTTGCAACATCATTGCCTGACCTCTTACTAGAATCAGCCTTAGAGAATCATACTAACATATGGATATAAACCACATAGGTGTACAATTGTGTTAGATGTTAGGAGATTTATTTTTGTGCAGCACTTGGAATAAGTTATCAGTTCATGTTGTGAATGTAGATTCGGTGCAACAGTTCAAAGGAAGCAAGTTATAAAAGGGGAGTGGTATTTTGGACATATAGCTCACAGACATTTAGCTTCTGAACTAGTTTAGATCACTTTTGGAGTTTGGGGCAGAATTTGCCAAGAAGGTTTTCTTTCCCTCAATTGGTTGAAGGCTTTAAAAACTTCTTTTGCCTCTTCCAGGTGACCATACTGCCGTAATTAGGAGGAAATGTAGAGGTCATAATGTTGAGGTACACCTTGACTGTTTGCAACAAATATTTTAGTGATTGCCTGCACGTGTGTGTGTACATGCTGCTAAACACTCTTCTTAAAGAGGTATTAAGAAATTCTGATTGAATAACTTTGCTACCACACATTGCAAAGTGGACAGGCACCAATCAGATGTGTTGTCATTCCAAGGGAGAAAATAACATTTCAGCCTCTAAGCACCAGATGGATCTTTTCAAATCTCCAAGTGGATGAAGACTTCCACCCAGAACATGAATTTGTAATTAACTGTTGGGTTTTGAGATAAAGTAAAACAATACACTTTTGATTAAAGTGGTCCTCAGTTGTGCTTGATCTAACAACACTATTTATGAATCATTTTTATTTTTATTCAGCAAGATCTTATTAATAAACGTAGTGAAGACAATGTGGAAGTTACTTATCACTCAAGACCCTATTATACCTTGAATGGTTTAAGCACAAACAATACCTCTCTTCTTCTCAAACAAAAACAGACATTGCTGGAAAAGCTCAGCAGGTCTGTGAACATCTGTGAAGAGAAGTCAGAGTTAACATTTCAGATCCAGTGACCCTTCCTCAGAACTGATGGGCGTGAGGAAAATGTGGGTTTTTACACAGAAGATAAGGCTGGGGGAGGGGGGAAGCAGTAAATGGTAGGTGGGGATAGTGAAAGAAGACAGTTGGATGGCAAGGGGCGGATAACAATCTGGCTAGGTGGCTGAGTAGCTATTAATGGAGACTGTTAATGTTTAACTATGGGTTGTATGTAATAGAAGTCTTTTTGATTACAAGGCCTGGTGTGTGGGGTGGGGGCTAGGACATAGGAGAGTTCAAGCTCTGAAGTCATTGAACTCTATATTCAGTTTAGAAGGCTGCAGGGTCGCCAAGCCATAAAAAAGCTGCTGTTCTTCCAGATTATGCTGAGTTTCGCTGCAACAAGCCTGAGACAGAGATATTGGTCAGGGAACAGGATGGTGTGTTCAAGTGATGGGTGACTGGAAGCCCAGGGTCTTTTTTATGGGCAGAATGCAAATGTTCCGCAAAGCAATCCCAAATGTAGGGGATATCACATTGTGAGTAGCGAATATGACTAGATCGTGTGAAGTGCAGGTAAAGTGCTGCTTCACCTGGAAAGTATGGTTGGGCCCTTAGATATGGAGGAGGGAGGTGGTGAATGGGCAAGTGTTACACTTTCAGCAGTTGCAGGGGTAGGTGTCATGGGGCTGTGCGGTGATTGTTGGGAGCAAAGGAGGAGTGGACCAAATGTCTGGAAGGAACGGTCCCTGCGGAAAGTGGACAAGGGAGGGGAGGAGAATATGTGTCTGGTGATGGCATCTCACTGGAGGTAGTGGAAATGGTGGCTAATGATTTTCTGGACGTGGACACTGGTGGGGTGGTAGGCAAGGCCAAGGGAAACCCTTTCATTTTTGTGAGAGGGAAGAGAGGGGGTGAGGGCGGATGTGCAGGAGATTGGTCTGACCTGGTTAGGGCCCTGTCAAACAGTGCTGGGGAATCCTCGGTTGAGGGTGAAGGTGGATGTTTCGGAGGCTCCCTTGTCAAAGCTGGCTCCATCGGAACAAATGCGATGGAGGTGGAGGGACTGAGAGAATGGAATTGAGTCTTTATAGGAAATAGAATGTATAGTCAGGTAGCTCTGGGATTTGGTGGTTATATAGTGGATATCAGTGTCAACACGTGTGGTGCTGGAAACACACAGCCGGTCAGGCAGCATCCGAGCAGTAGCCAAGTCGACATTTCAAGCATAAGCATAGTGACTCAGTGGTTAGCACTGCTGCCTCACAACGCCAGGGACCCAGGTTCAATTCCCACCTCGGGCGACTGTCTGTTTGGAGTTTGCATATTCTCCCCGTGTCTGTGTGATTTCCTCTGAGTGCTCCGGTTTCTTCCCACAATCCAAAGATGTGACGATCAGGTAATTTGGTCATGTTAAATTGCCCATAGTGTTAGGTGCATTAAACAGGGGCAAATCTTGGGTAGGGGAATGGGTTTAGGTGAGTTACTCTTTGGAGGGTTGGTGTGGACCTGTTGGGCCAAATGGCTTGTTTCCATACTGTGGGGAATCTAATTTTGTTCCTCGGATACTGCCTGACTGGCTCTGTATTTCCAGCACCACACTTTTTGACTCTGATCTCCAGCATCTGCAGTGCTCGCTTTCTCCTAGTGGATATTAGTGGCCAGTCTATCTCCAGAAATAGAAACAGAGATTTGAGGAAGGAAAAGGAGGAGTCAGAGATGGACCAGGTGAAAGTGAGGGGGGGAATGGGAATTAGATGCGAAGTCGAGAAACCTCTCCAATTCCACATGAGAGAGGGAAGCAGCACCGATGATATCATTGATAGATCCAAGGAAGAGTTATGGATGGGAGGGTCAGAATAAGACTGGAACAAGGAATGTTCCACATATCCCACAAAGAGACAGGCATAAATGGGGCACTTGTGGCTTACCCATGGCCACCCCACTGACCTGAAGAAAATGAGAGGAGTTAAAAGAGAAGTTGTTGAGGGTGAGGCCAAGCTCAGCCAAGTGGAGGAAGGTGGGGGTGGGTGGGGAGAGTTCAGGCCTTTACTCCAGGAAGAAGTGGAAAACACTGAGACCATCCTGCTGGGGGTGGACGTGTAAAGGGATTGCATGTCTATGGTGAAGAGGAGGCGGCTAGAGCCTACAAACCAGAAATTCCAAAACTGGCATAAAGTGTCAGAGAGATCAGGGACATGAGTGGGCAGGGACTGGACCAGGCAAGAAAAGGTTGAGTCAAGGTAGGAAGAGATGAGTTCTCTGGGTCAGGAGCAAACAGAACAATGGGTCTACCTGAGCAGTCTTGGATGTGGATTTTCAGAAGGAGGTAGAAATGAGCTGTGAGGGGGTGGGATGCTATCAGCTTGGAGGCACTTAGGGGGTTTGTTGGGGAGATTACCAAATGAAACGAGGTTAGTGACCGTAGTTCATACAACGGTCTGATGTGCCATAGTGGGGTCATGGTCCAGGAGGAGATCGGAAGAGGTATCTGAGATCTAGTGCCCAGTCACTGTAATATAGAGGTCAGTCTGCCAGACGACAACAGCACCACCCTTATCAGCAGGCTTAACAACAAAGTCAAGGTTGGATCTGAGTGCATTCAATATGGAGGGAGGTAGGCTGGAATGGGTGATGGGGGTAGAGAAATTGAGGGGACCAATGTTACTTCAACAATTCTCATGAACAGGTCAAGTGGAGGTAAAAGGCCAGACAGAGAGGTCCAGATGAAAGGAGAGTGTTGGAGCTGGGTGAAAGTGTCTGTGGGATGAGGAGAGGACTCTTGTCCAAAGAAATGGGCATGGAGGCAAGGACAACAGAAGAAGAGAGTTTGACTTCATTTCGTGCTTGAAATTCATTATAGTAGGGACACAGAGGGATACAGCTGAGACCTTTGCTAAGCACAGAATGTTCAGCATCAGATAATGGAAAGTCAGGAAGGATAATAAATACATGACAGGAGGTGGGGTTGGGGAGGGGATGGGGTCAGAGGCAAGAGGAGAGGAGGAAGGTTCCAGAAGGCCATGGGTATCTCTAAGTGGTTGCATCTTTTGTGCCTTGATGCCTGAAAGGAAATGAGAAAGTTTCTTGTTAACATGGTGGATGAGCCGGAGGATGAAGTGGAACTGGGGAGTGGTGGAGCCCTAAACCACCGTAATGTGATGCTATTGGAGAGAGGGGTTAAGGATGTGCATGTGATGTTGCATAGCACTGAGCATGAATCTCAGGATGCAGTGAGAGCAGCTGTCTGTGGAACATTGAACATCACGGAGGTACCTGTGATCCTGGGTGGAGTTAAACATGGGGGATGAAACTTTTTGAGTTGGAATCCATATGGGATGAGTCTGAGCTGGAGGCAGTCACTGAGGAATGTGATGCGGCTGTGGAAACAGGTTTTAGCAAACACCTGGTTAAACACCAGGAGCAACAGTTGTCAGTGGACAAGAAAAAATGATTGGAATGGAAATCCCATCGGACAGAGGAGCAGAACGTCTTCAAGGTGGGCATGCCTAGAAGTGAAATGGCAATGGGTTAAATACTAAATAAAAACCGAAAGAACTGCGGATGCTATAAATCAGAATTCAAAGATTTGTAGAAGATTTGTAGCTCGGGTGCTTGTTGTTGTGGTTCTGTTTGCCGAGCTGGGAATTTGTGTTGCAGACGTTTCGTCCCCTGTCTAGGTGACATCCTCAGTGCTTGGGAGCCTCCTGTGAAGCGCTTCTGTGATCTTTCCTCCGGCATTTGTAGTGGTTTAAACCTGCCGCTTCCGGTTGTCAGTACCACCTGTCCGTTGCAGTGGTCGTTATATTGGGTCCAGGTCGATGTGCTTATTGATTGAATCTGTGAATGAATGCCATGCCTCTCGGAATTCCCTGGCTGTTCTCTGTTTGGCCTGTCCTATAATAGTAGTGTTGTCCCAGTCGAATTCATGTTGCTTATCATCTGCATGTGTGGCTACTAAGGATAGCTGGTCATGTCGTTTCGTGGCTAGTTGGTGTTCGTGGATGCGGATCGTTAGCTGTCTTCCTGTTTGTCCTATGTAGTGTTTTGTGCAGTCCTTGCATGGGATTTTGTACACTACATTGGT